>NC_136993.1:47902405-48411155 GCF_032717465.1 Coenobita brevimanus | reverse complement strand
CCCTTCCCACCCTCTCTTGCCCCTCCCCTCCCTCCCTGCTAGCTCCTGCCGTCCCCCCCCCAAACCCCCACCCCATCTCTCTCCCTCCTTGTCTCTCACCACTTTTCCAACCCCCAACAGGTCCCCAAGTGTCAGGCCTGGATGAACGTACCTGTTTCATGTTATTTCTACTTCTTCCCAAATTTTTACACCTCACTCTGTTCATTTCTCACTTACATCACCTACCAGTTTCTGTACATAACATAGTTGGAGAATGCTTGTATATTGTACTACATACGACAAGTCTTTTTTTTTTTTTTCATTCTCCCTACACTGCCCAGATTAGCACCCCTCTGAGTAGTGTCCGTCTGTGTTAGTTTTTCTAAAAGAGACCTATGAGGCCTTGTAGGGCCGCTCCCTGCACCTGTTTCATCTCCCCACACATACAAACACACCTGTTTTCATGGCTGGTGTGATAAATTCCAATGAAATGGAGAGTTTCCCAGAAGAGAATTCATGTTGCCGAAACGGTATTGATAAGTGCGTGAAGTGTAATGATAGCTGTATAATTGTAATGGTGTGATAAATGTGTAACGAGAAGTTGGGAGAGTAAAATGAGAAATTATCGGAAACAAATGATTGCTTCCATAATTTTCCTTTCTTATGCATGCATTTATAGCATTATTCAACTTTATTTTTTGATCCCCTTTGATGGTTATAAATATTAAATGCATCTGTAGTTAGTTTTGGAGTGATTATGAGGCCTTGTAGGGCTACTCCCCACACTTTGTTTTATCTCCTCACACCTACATACACACCTGTTTTTATGGCTGGTATGTGACAAATCCCATTGGAAATGGAGGAGTTTCCACAAGAGAATTTGATTATTGCCAAAAATTTTCTCCCCATAGCACCAAGGCCATGTAGGCCTACTTCCCACACTAGTTATCTCCCCACACCGACACATACACACCTGTTTTCATGGTAGATGTTACAGAACACACTGAAGTGCTTTCTTTTCATGCTAAAAAGCTGGTTATTTCCAATCTCTGTACCTATATAGGCCTACTCTCCACAGCCTACTTTATCTGCCCACAGTCTAGTAATCTCCCCACACCTACATACACCTGTTCTTCATGTTTGGTGTGACAAAACAATTTGAAATGACCCTGCTTCAGTAAGAAAAATAGGTGGTTATCAAAATTTTCATGTTTTTGATTGTTTTCTGAGGGGTAACTATCATAAACTTTTTTTGAACTTTCACGCGTGATTGTGCGGTGTAAATTCATTAGGCCTACGGGGGGTGCTTGGATTGCTTTGTCTGGTGTGTAAATTCTTCCTCTTAGCCAGAACACAGTCAATTTGCCCTTGGTGAAAATAGGGCCAAACACCCCCGAACTGGCAGTTGTGGGAGTGTACCCTGGCGTGAAACACAACTGCGGTCTTAGGGGGAGGCGGTGGCTCAATCGGTAGAGAGTTGGCCTGCAGTCCTGACGACCCTGGTTCAAATCCCGCTTGAGGCAGGGAAACAGTTTTAAGGATTTGAATTTCATGAAATCAGACTTTACTAATCTACCAGAAGGCCCGCCGGACATGTCGTAAAATACTCCCCCTGCTAATACCAATAATAACCAGTTCTGTAAAGGGACAGCCCTAGCATGTATCCAGTATGGACGGTGGGTGTTACAGCGCCGAAGTGGTGACATGTAGGGGTGTGCGGTACGTAGGAGGACTCCAATGGGCCTTGAAAGCTATGGCTGTGAAGCCTATGCCCAGAGTCGGTCACATAAAGAAAAAAATAAATAAAATAACAAATAACTGAGGCTTACGTTCATGCTTATGAATTATACTATAGTTATCTGCTACAACATCAACGTCAGCTAGGATATCTAAATCTTTCTCCACTAAGTATGTAGCCACATCCCTATCTATCTTACCAGTGAAAACGTTCTCCAAGATCATTAATTCTTTAAGTTTACAGAAATCAACTTTCTTACAATGCAACCATTGATCAAATAAGTCTGTGAGTACTCTAGCATATTCCACATGAGTCTGATCTTTCTGTTTAACCCGCCTCGTCCTGGAGACGTGAATTCACGTCCTCAGATGTGTGCACTCATATCCCGGAGACATGAATTAATGCGGCAACATTGCAAGGTCCCTAATTTGCACAATTTTCAATTTTCGCGAGTGATTTCGCGAGTGATTTTTGGCATGTATACACAGGACACCTTCCTCTATTCCTCAATAAGATGCCAAGCATCTTACACAGCATAACCTCTCCCCCCCGCTGCATGCCATTGTCTCAGCAATTCACCTGTTATCAGTGACCTGGCCAATAAAGACATTCAGGGCCAGAGTGATTCCCCAATTGATGACAATGTGGAGGACAAAGTTTATATAGCATTAGAGGAAGAAACAGTCAGAAATGATGATCAGGTAATGTGGGAAAAAAAGGTCATGAATGGTGATGAGTTAGTAACAATGCTTATAATGCCTATATTACTATTTGAAAACCAATATACTCTTGTACTACATATAAATTCGTACAAGTAAGTAAATAAATACTGTTTATGAGTGGATAAAATACTTACCCTCCCATAGAACTCGTGTTCTTTGGTGCCAGCCTGTTAGAAAACCCAGTCAGGTAAGGAGGTACTCGTACCTAGATCGAGTATTTTAAACCTCAGGTGAGCGATTTCAAATTTAATTTTCTTTGTTTCTCACCAAAAGCGGATTTTTTCGCAAAAAAAAAAAAAAAAAAAAGGTCCAAAAATGTCGAGACTGGGGCGTACCACTGTCCAGAAAACGTTGGGATGGGGCGGGTTAAAGGTGGATCTAAATTTAAGCCAATATGCCTCTGGCACGAGTTAATATGCATTAAGAATGGCATCTTTTAAAACCATCATAGTTAGTACTTTGATTAACAGATAGAAGAAATATAAGCCTCTTGAGCCTTTCCCTTCTCCTTTCAAAAACACTCCTGCAGCAGTACTATCCAAGTTTCTTTTGGCCACGAGAGACGACCTGCCACCTTTTCCAACATATGGAAATATTAGTGACATCTTGCTCATTAAAGGGAGGTATTAGCTGAATATTCCTAGCAACATCAAAAAGATTTCCTTGGCAGATGAACTACTAGCTCTAAGTAAACTATCAGGGTGCTTCAGTCTGAATTCGTGATCTATTTCCTTTTGTCTCATTTGACCCTGTAATTCTATTTCCTTCATTTTAGCATTCCATTCTTGTTCTCTCATTTTTAAGCTTGCACTTCTAGTTCCCCTCAGCTTAATTTGGCTAACTCAAGTTGCACTTTGTCACCAGTATCATGAGCAGAAAATCAATAGGGCCACAGGTATCTCCGATGCCAAAGGGCTCAGGGTCAACACCTTGTGCAATATCAAATGGCTCAGAACTAGCTGATGGAGGACTCAAGCTATGCTCAAACATGGTGTCCAACACTAAATCCTCCAAGTAACTTAGTGACTGAGGCAGGGAAATCTCAACTGTAAGGCCTGGGCAAGCACACATATGAGCTCGTGTTTTATGTGAGTGTTTTCACTCTCGTTGGGGAAGGCTTAAAATCCAAAAATGCTTTCACATCACTATCATTCATTAGGGCCATATTTACTGATTATAGTTAAGTAGGTAAGAGTAAGCACTGTGTATGCGGCCAAGGTTGCCAATATTATGTCACAGAGCTCTCCTGGCCAGGAGGTAGCCAAATTGTTATTGGGGTATATAATAAGTGGTGCACTCTTAGCCCTTAATTAATTCACCAAAAGGGATGAGGCAAAGCTTACAAGAAAACTGAAGAATCTTAACTTTACTGTACACTGAACATAATGGCACCTGTAAAGAAGAAACCAGGGTTCGTTTTACAAGAGGAGGATTCATATAGGCTTAGAGTGCAAATATAAAACAAGTTATTTCTTACCTAACCAGAGCACACTCAATGGAGGCTAAGTACTCACAAAGCTCAAGGAAACGTGGAGACTTCAGTATGGAAATGGGTAATCCAGATATAAATCACACACTAATGTAAATGGAGAAGTGAAACCAAAACTGAGAAATGGTATGCACAAACAGTGTGTTTTGTAATCAAAGTCACTTATTGAGTAGTGTTGGGGAAAAGTGCAACACAATGTGACAAAAATGTAACGTGACAGTAAATGAGACAAAATGTGTACAAAAATGTGTGTACAAGAAATGAGACAAAAATGTGTACAGGGATGTGTACAAAATGAGACAAGCAAATGTGTACAGGGATGTGTGTACAAATGACACAAAAAGTGTACAGGGATGTGTATACAAAATGAGAAAAAAAGTGCCTCTTCACATTTTCCTTGAGCTTATAAAGCAGACTTACTCCGCCTCTCTCAGTGAATTAACCATTGGCTGTCTTATGGAATATCTACAGTACAGCCACTCACCAAGTACAGAGGCACCTGCTATGAAGGGGAGCCAATGGCGAAGTTACACAAATTACACAAGACCACTGAAGTGCCACTAAGAAGGCAGAGCAAACGTTATTTAGGCTTGTATTGGCAAATACTCTCTTTTATCTCCTCCCACACTATAAATTTTACCCACAGTTCAAGGACAAGAGAGATTTTCTGCATAATTTCGGGAAAAAACGTCTTGTGTGTTATCAGTCCAGTGACTGCTAAGTAAACACAGCTGGGGACGAGGGTTACCCTTTAGAGCCCATAAAACTGATAAGGAAAAGAATTTATTTTCTTGATGGCTCGCCTGTCTCCTTACATTATCACTTTTTTTTTTCTATTTCACCCATTCACTACTGGGGTAACTATGCCAGCGACACTATTAACAGACAATTATATTAAGCAAAAGACAACTTCTCATGGTAAACAGTTATTAACCCGCAGCATCCCGGTCGACGTTCTTTAACGTCCACACGTTTTGTCACTGCCAATCCTGTCGACGTTCTTTAACGTCCACACGTTTTGTCACTGCCAATCCTGTCGACGTATAGAAAACGCAAATCAACTGCAAGGTCCCTAATTTGCACAATTTTCAATTTTCGTGAGTGATTTTTGGTACATATACACGTGACACCTTCCTCTACA
This sequence comes from Coenobita brevimanus, assembly GCF_032717465.1. NCBI lineage: Eukaryota > Metazoa > Arthropoda > Malacostraca > Decapoda > Coenobitidae > Coenobita > Coenobita brevimanus. The sequence goes on along the minus strand of NC_136993.1, from coordinate 48,406,086 downwards.
AGATGCCAGGCAGGGACAATGCCTTACCCAGCATGACCTCCTTCTCCCCCCTGCCTGCCATTGTCTCAGCAATTCACATGTTATCAGTGACCTGGCCAGTAAAGCCATGTCATGCCACGGTACGAAATTCAGGGCCAGAGTGATTCCTCAATCAATGACAATGTAGAGGACAAATTTTACATAGCATTAGAGGAAGAAACAGTCAGAAATGATGACCAGGTAATGTGGCAAAAAAAGGTCAGGTATGGTGATGAGTTAGTGAGTGAAACAATGCTTATAATGCCTATATTACTGCTTGAAAACCAATATACTCTCGTACTACATATAAATTCGTACCAAGTAAATAAATAAATACCGTTTATGAGTGGTGTGAAATAGTTATCCTCCCATAGAACTCGTTTTTTTTGGTGCCAGCCTGTTAGAAAACTCAGTAAGGGAAGGAGGTACTCCTACCTGTATCGAGTATTTTAAACCCCAGGTGAGCGATTTATCTATGAATTTTCGATGTTTCTCACCAAAAGCAGAGGTTTGAGCAAAAAAAAAAAAAATTTCCAAAAATGGTCGGGATTGGGGGGAGTCAGTGGTGGAAAAGTGGTCGGGATGGGGCGGGTTAAAGGTTGCATTTTTCTTCACTGTAAAAATGTAGGCCAAAAATCCTCCAGGAATGCATTCACTGGCAGAAGGTGTTGACACCCTCCTTGTTGAAACCGCCATGCCCTATTGCACCATACTTTTCATAACGACCCAAGTATCACAGCTTTTACTGTCGTACAATCTGCAGAGAATTACTGGTAAGGAAGAGGACCTAAAGAAAGACATAAGCTGTTAAGAATACTAAAGCAGGAAGAGTAGCAAAGTTCACATTTCTTATTTTTATAGTTTTCGGATCCAATTTTGTGGCCACAATGAACTTTAATGAAAGGCAGTATCTCTGGGTATATTAATTTATTTTTGGTCCATGGAATAAAAAATCCATTGGAATTGTCGGTAACATTTCGTTTTGTTGGCTTTCGTGAAAGGTGATTAAGTTCGTTAGGTCTCGAATAAAATTCTGTTGTTGCATTACAGAATTTGCCGGTCCCAATTTGGTTATAACACTATTCAGTTCCCTTGTATGTGTCAGTAATATGGCATGTATATTAATGGTCCCGTTAACATCATGAGAATCGCCGTGAATGAATATGCCTCTCATAATCTCAGACGAATCTCTTTGCTACAGCTGCTGGAATTGGGTGGTGCAATTCAGGTGGTCCGTTATTTTGGTGTGGGGCAGGACTGCATATCATCACGAAATCAAATTATTAGCGAGAATAGGATATACGAAAAAAAATGTACTTCACTGAACTCTGATTTTCACTGTCATACACAGAGAAGTGAATAAAAAAGGAAACTTAAACGATTCCTGGCAGAAACTCAGTGTGCCTGCAATTACAACATTCGATCACTTCTAGTGCTTTTTATGGTCGTGTGGTCTTTGTGAACAAGGCAATTGTTCTTTATATATGTTCTTTAATATAGTTTCTCTTCTTTATCTTTTCACACACCATCCAATTTTCTACCTTAGTCAGAGTAACTGCATTGACAACTACATCCGATAGACCACTCCAAGTGTTCCCAATCTTGTTGTAGAATGCATATTTTAACTTAATTTTCCAATTTGTTTGCATAACTGATCCTTGCTGTTTTCTGTGTGTCCCATATTCCTTCATTCATGCCTAGGGCCAGCATCATCTTGGTGGGAACTCACCACCACCATCACTATTTATTCATTATTTTTTTTTGTTTTTATTGTGTCCGACTCCGGGCATAGGCCACTGTTATCTCTTAGAGAGGAGTTGCACCAGCAAATCAGAGACCCAACCATACCCAGCATATCACTCCACTGCCATAGTGGTGATCCTGACCACTGGTGTCAGGACTCCATATTATAAAAATACAACTCAAAGATAGATAGATAGATAGATAAAAGCACCAAGCCAGAGTGTGAGATTGGAAGTGTATCAGAGAGAATCAACCAAAAAGGAAACGAGCTTGCAACTCTTAAGTGAAGGAAAGCTAGAAGTGCACCAGAAGCAGTACATACACTCAGATATGCAGAGTTCTAGAAGCTTCCACGACAGTATAGCCCATGAGACATGACCCCTGCCAAACGAGAATGTAGGAATCAGAGATCAGAAAGGGGCTAGCCATGGAACCGACAGGTAGTGGAGAGAGTAAATAAGAAGAGGGGTTTGACGAGACTTAGTTAGTAAATTAAATCCCAGTGTAATATATACGCTGCTCAACTTAGACTTTCTTTGAAGATAATAAATCAAGATCAACTCCCTGTATTCATCTTTAACTCCTCCTGCTCTTCGACTAGCACAGTAACTTTCACTAAAACTCAGGAATTACATATTACAAGACCAAAGAGTCACATATAATAGATGGTGGCAGCAAAAGTACCAACCTCGTCTACGAAGCTACAGTGAACTTCTACAAAAGCAGGCGAGACTTCAACCAAGATTAGCTTTAGTTCTACAGTGAATTTCTAAAAAAAACAGGCGAGACTGTAACCAACATCAGCTTCAGTTCTACTGTTGATTCTACACCATTAGGAAACTACAATTGTACGATCAAGTAACCACAAGCGAGTATACAGCAAGAAGAATGAGTTTATAAGTTTACAAGTTTAGGTTACGAGTCTACGAGTTTACGAATGTACAGTTGAGTCTACATTATCAAGATAGAAAACAAACAATACCTCTTACAACCAACAACTCACAACCAGCTCCTGACAGTATTCTCTCCAACCCCCTCTCCATCTCCCCGATCATCACGCTGATATAGGTGTTAAGAGGTCACACGACACTTTGCCAGTAGTTTAACAAAATATTGATACAAACAGTCTTCCAATTTCTATGACGAAGCAACAAACTACAACCATCTACGATCAACTACAAGTGATAAGTCTATGAGTCGTCTCTATAATCTAATACACGCACCTACAAGTAGCAACATTCTTCATCCCACAACGAGTAAATCACAAGAAAAAAGGACTGAGAATACATCGAGAAAGAAAAACAAACAACCAAACGTGGAGCAAGAGTTAACTCACAGCACACAACTACATCCCCTACCTGACCCCAACCTTCTCTCCAACCTACCCACCACCTCCACCACCACCACAATGCCGAGGCAGGAGTGACGACGACAGCAAATACCTGATCCCTCACTCACCTCTCACTTTACTCATCGTTACTCAACATTACTCATCGTTACTCATTTACTCACCACAGCTACCAGAGTGTGAGAAATCGACGTTGCCAGCGTTTTGCTGAGAAGTTAAGGACATCCAACGCCATGTCAATTAACTCATCACCTGGACGATCACAGACACCATTCACACCACGGTCAAAATTAGTGAGTTACATAGTTACTTCATTTATACAATACACAGTGATAGACAACATCATCTGCACAAACATATAAAACGTGCTGTACAGTTACAACTTACGTACACATACCTACTTCAGTTATCTGCATAATTCAGTCACTAAATACTTGCACCAGCAATTAATATTCTACACTGCATATATTCATTCATTTATTATAGCATTTATTTACTAGCAACGAATGTTACCATTTATACCTACATAAAATACGTGTTTCATACATTCTGCTACCTAGTGGAAACAGAGAAACTAAGTTACAAGGAAAACCAGGAAAAAAAAGGGCCAACACAAATAGCGTTAGCAAGAATGAACAATATCCTCCACACAATCGTGAAGACAAAGATTTCCACACAGTGCTGACACATATATTGCCTATGATAAATACAAATGAACAACCAGTGAATGTATACAGTATAGTTAATGTTGTGTATAGTGTATATATATTTTTTATATAAAATAACAAATTATGGGGCAATAGAATATCATTTTCAGTAATATCTGTGCAATATAAACTAAGCCTTAAAAAAAGGGTCCCAGGGGAATTAACCAGCATTCATGCAACCTTGGACAACAACGAAAAAGCGTAGACAAACGAAGAAAAACAAACTATAGAAAATCAACAGGTAAAGAAAAAATTACAGTAAGATCACATAACAAAGAAAATAGGTGTGTTACTATAAATGCCAAAATACAATATAAACTCCTTCTATAAGTGAAAAAAAAAAAAAGCAAATTATTGTTCTCCACGAGCAAGTGGCAAGGCACATCATCTATTATCGACCGCAGCATGACCGGATTAACGATGTCAGGATTGCAGTTACTACAATATTACTGCAATTACTACAATTATGTAACGAGAAACGATTGCATTATGTTACAGTTGTTACAATTATTTAACTACAAACGATATGTAACAATTACAATACCATTATGTACAATACAATTATTATGTAACAATACAATTATGTAACAATTCATACATTGTTACAGTTATGTATTACCACAATGTTCCTACAATATTACTACAGTGTTACTAGAATTATGTTACAGATGCTAATATTATGTAACTACAAACGATATGTAATGATTACAATACAATTATGTACAATACAATTATTATGTAAATATACAATTATGTAACAATTCTTCCAATGTTACTTTTATGTATTACTACAATGTTACTACAATATTACTACAGTGTTACTAGAATTATGTTACACTTGCTACAGTTATGTAACTACAAACCATATGTAACAATTACACTACAATTCTGTACAATACAGTTATTATGTAACAATACAATTATGTAACAGTTCATACAATGTTACAATTGTTTTTTTTTTTAATGTGAGGAAGAAGGAACCAAAGGCAAGAGCCCGGAAAACTGTTCCTTCAGAGAGAAAAACAAAATACAAGAGAGAACCAAATTCAAGATCCGATCATTTCGAGATACCTGGACACACTGAGTTTGAAAGACTGGAGATCAGAGGAAGCAGGAAATACAGACAGAGGGAGACAGTTCCAGAGATGACCTGTTGGATAAATGAAGGACTGGGAGTAACGGTTAACTCTTGCATTAGAGAGTTGGACAGAAAAGAGATGAGAGTTTGCTGCTAGATGGGTGCTACGCGCCCGTCGTAGAGGTGGAGGAATGCATTCAGACATTTCAGAGGAGCAGTGACCATTGAAGTCGCGAAAGAAAAGAGATAAAGATCCAACAGTGCGGCAAAGAAACAGAGGTTGAAGGGAATCAGTCAGAGGAGGAGAGTTAATGAGGCAAAAATCTTTGTCTTCACCCTATTGAGAAGAGCTGTATGTGGGGAGCCCCCCCACACATGAGAGTTGAACTCCACGCAGAGGTGGATAAAACCCCTGTATAGAGTCAACAATTGTGCAGGGGTAAAGAAGGAATGGAGTCAGCTTAGCATACCCAATCTCTTGGAAGCAGATTTTACAAGAGATGTAATATGATCTTTCAAAGATACGTCCTGAGTAAACTAAACCCAAACCATCTTCAAGGATGATGCAGGATTAAGCTGAATATTATTAAACATTAGTGGGTATACCTGTGGAAGATTGTTTTGGGTTGATAGGTGCAAAAACTGAGTCTTTGATGCATTAAAAACTACAAGATTATTTTTACCCCAGTTAGAGATACGAGCCAAGTCAGACATTAGGTGTGACATAGCCTCATCCCTTGTTTGTTGAAGTAACTGCTGAGACGGACGTTGCAGGAATCGAATGGAAAGGTGAAGGGTGAAGTCATCAGCATATGCATGGATAGGGTTAGATGTACAGCTTAGAAGGTCTTTGGTGAATAAAAGGATGAGAGTTGGTGATAGGACAGAGCCCTGAGGAACACCACTGTTAATAGATCTAGGAGAAGAACGATGGCCGTCTACAACAGCGGCTATAGAACGACCAGAAAGGAAGCTAGAGATGGAGGCACAGATAGAAGGATAGAAACCATAAGAGGGCAGTTTGGAAATTAAAGATTTATGCCAGACTCGATCGAAAGCCTTTGAGATGCCAAGTGCAAATGCAAAGCTTTCGCCAAAGTGCAGAAAGGAGGATGACCCGGAGTCTGATAGGTAGGTGAGAAGATCGCCAGTGGAGCGTCCCTGACGGAACCCATACTGACAATCAGAAAGAAGGTTGTGATAGGAAAGATGCTTTAAAATTTTTCTATTAAGAACAGACTCGAAAACTTTCGAGAGACAGGATTTAAAGCAATTGGACGATAGTTAGAGGGCTGGGAATGGTCACCCTTCTTTGGGACTAGCTGAATGAGAGCAATCTTCCAGCAAGAAGGAAAGGTACAAGTTGACAGACAAAGGCAAAAGAGTTTGCCAAGGCAGGGTGTAAGCACAGAAGCACAGTTCTTGAGAACAACAGGACGGACTCCATCAGGCCCATATGCATTATTAGTATTGAGGCCTGTAATGGCAGAAAATAGAGGCCTGTAATGGCAGAAAATACATCAGCTGAAGAAATTTTAATGTCAGCCATGAGGAAGTTAGATGGGGGAAGTGAGGAAGGAACAGCACTAGAATCGTCTAAGGTGGAATTGGAGGAGAGAGTCTGAGTGAAGAGATCTGCTTTATCAGTAGAAGAAATAGCTACAGAGCCGACAGAGTAGAAAAGAGGAGGAAAAGATGATGAGGTAAAGTTGTTAGAAAGGTTTTTGGCAAGGTGCCAGAAGGAGAGGGAAGAATTCGAGTTAGAGAGTTGAGAGCATTTAGTATGGATGAAATTATTTTTAACAAAGCGAAGAACAGACTTAGCACAATTCCAGGCAAAAACGAGTAAAAGATGTGATTCATGGGTGGGGTGGTTCCAGTACCTTTTATAGGCCATCTCCTTGTTGTGGACAGCATTAGAACAAGCGTGATTAAACCAAGGCTTTCGTGCCTTAGTCAAAGGATATGAGAAAGGAATGTATGCTTCTATGCCTGAGAGAATAACCTCCGCAATGTGCAAGGCACACCCAGATGGCTCCCGGCCATGGAATCAATAATCATTCCAGGGAAAATCAAAGAAGTACTTTCTGAGGGCCTCCCAATCCACAGCTCCAAAGTGCCACAGACGACGTTTCTTTGGAGGGTCCGCAGGCTGTACCGGAGTGATAGGACAGGTTAAGGTGATAAGGTTGTGATCGGAGGAGCCCAACGGAGAGAAAAGATTAACAGTGTAAGAAGAAGGATTAGTTTTAAGGAAGAGGTCAAGTATGTTGGAGCTCTATCCAAGGCGGTCAAGGATACGGGTAGGGTGCTGTACAAGCTGCTCTAGATCATTAAGGATAGAAAAGGTGTAGGCTTGTTCACCAGGTGGATCAGTGAAAGGAGAGGAGAGCCAAAGGTGGTGGTGAACATTGAAATCTCCTAGAATGGAGATTTCAGAGAAAGGAGAAATGGATAGAATGTGTTCCATCGCAGAAGTAAGATAGACAAAGAATTTTTGATAGTAAATAGCACAGATATATTTAGTCAGAGAATGACATGAAAGCTGAAGCCAAAGTGTAGAGAATTCAGAAGAAACGAGTTCAGGAACACGAGAGCAAGAGAAGTTGTTGCGTGTATATACACAACAGCCACCTTTGGCTTTGAAATGAGTATAGAGAAAGTAGGAGGATACAAGTCGAGTCTCAATTAGAAAAAGAAGGTGAGGGTTAGAGGTTTCGCTCAACAGAGCGAAAGTTAGAGGAAAGGCCACGAATGTTGCAGAAATGAAGAAGAGAGTCAGACAGTGGTTCCAGGCATCTTGAGTCATCACCGGGAGAGAGGCAGAAGGTGGGGGCATTTATGGTCCCCACCCCTGAGGACTCTGAGGCTATGTTATTCGACGCCATTTTTTTTTTTTTTTTTTGAAAAGAAAGTGTGGTGTGTACTGTGCATGTAGTTTTGTGTTGATAGAGAAACTTGTATTGGAGCGCATGCTGATCTACTCTCTGTGTTACTAAGACACAGAAAAAGTTCAGCAAAGGGAGATGGTCGGGACCTAGTCCCGAAGGCTGATGAAACGGGAGCTCCAGCTCTTCCTGTCACCAGCTTTCCATCCACCTTGGGATTACTGCCCTGCTCGACTGGTGCTACAGTCTACTTCTCGGAATGTATTACTACAATGTTACTACAATATTACTTCAGTGTTACTAGAATTACATTACACTTGCTACAATTATGTAACTAAAAACTCTATGTACCAATTACAATTCAATAATGTACAATACAGTTAGTGAGTAACAATTCATATAATGTTAGTACAGTTCTATATTACTACGATGTTACTACAATATTACTACAATGTTAATACAATTATGTTACACTTGCTACAGTTATGTAACTACGAACGATATGTAACAATTATAATACAATTATGTGCAATAAAAATACAATTATGTAACAATTCATACAATGTTGCTACAATTCTGTATTACCAGAATCATCATACAAGTTAGGTGAAATATTAGCTATTACTAAGGGGATAACTCCATATGTAATGTAATGACCTAGCAGTATTACCGTCGCACAATTGTATGTGTATGTCTGTTATGCATACACATTTTACAATATGTTATACAATATTTTATAATCAATTTAACTCTAGTGCATTTGTTCAATTATGCATACAATTTGTTTAAAATGTATTATGTTTCTAGAATATTATTAGGCCAGTACAATATTACTATGAATATTATGTCTATGCAATATTATAATCAATGTTATGTATTAACAGATTAGCATATGTCAATGATGATTGCTGTCGGAGGACCGCCAGCTGACGTGACTGAGCGATGTCAGGACTGTAAAATATCTTACTACATAATAACTAGCAACATACATAATATAGTCTAGAGGTTAGGTCAATGTCAAACCTAGGGGCCAGAGGAAGTGACGTCAGCACCTCTCCAGAATGTCTCACACCAGCACAATAGCCCACAAACAGCACCTTGTGACCACACACAAACACACACACACATATACACACATACACACACACAGGCTTTTAGAACATTTGGACGACAGTGTAGCCCACGAGATGAAAGTTCTTATATACGGAGAGAAAGAGGAGAAGGGAGGAGGCTAGCAACAGGGGCGAGAGGGTGGCAGTGAGAGATAGAGTGAGTGCGGATATAACAGCAGGACTCTATACTTCACTCGTGTGTGAGAGACTTTGTTAATATTGCCAAGACAAATAATAATAGTCCCATGCTAATCTTTACCCCTCCTGTCATTGCATGATAAAGGAAACGAAGATTATCTACTTACAAAACTACTAACGTATAACAACCGCTCGTCCACGAGTCTAACATATGTATAACTGATCTACAAAACACACTGCAAGAAGCTACAAAGTTTTCTACAAAAGATGTAAGTCTTGAGTTTTGGTTAAAGTTATTGTGCTAGTCGAAGAGCAGAAGGAGCTAAAGACAAATACAGGGAGTTGATCTTGATTCATTATCTTCAAAGAAAGTCAAAGTCGAGCAGCATATGTATTACACAGGGACTTAATTTACTAAGTCTCGTCGGACTCCTCTTCTTATTTGCTCTCTCCACTACCTGTCAGTTCTATGGCTAGCCCCTTTCTGATCTCTGATTCCTACATTCTCGTTTAGCAGGGGTCGTGTCACGTGGGCTATACTCTCGTGGAAGCTTCTAGAACTCTGTATGTCTGTGTGTATGTACTGCTTTCGGTGTACTTCTAGCATTCCTTCACTTAAGAGTTGCAAGCTCGTTTCTTTTTGGTTGATTCTCTCTGATACACTTCCTATCTCACACCCTGGCTTGGTGCTTCTACCTATCTTATCTATCTATCTATCTATGAGTTGTATTATTATAATATGGAGTCCTGACATCGCTCGGTCACTCCAGCTGGCGGTCCTCTGACAGCAATCATCATTGACATTTGCTAATCTATTAATACACATGATTGATTATAATATTGCCTAGATATAATATTAATGTTAATATTGCAATGATCCAGTAATATTACATTTAAACAAGTTGTATGCATAATTGAACAAATGCAATATGGTTAAATTGATTATTGTATGAGATATTGTAAGATGTGTATGTATAACAGTCATATGCATATATGCAAAAAAAAAAAAAAGTTCAGAGTTAAGATTGTGGTATTAGCTATTAATATTTCATACAGATGTAATGATACTGGTATACTTCTATATTATGTCATTCATTTTTTTTTTTGTAAAATTAATACTAATTTCAAAATATGTACATTTCATTCAGGGGGGTTTACTTGAATTCGCACCTTACCCCCACTAAATACTGACTCCAAGTTTGCAATTCTTGCATGCATTCTGTGCATTGCGAACAGCACTACTGCAAATACAATACAGATGATTATAAAGACAGTAGGTGCTGGGCTATACACATAATATGGGTTAAACATACTCAGACTCAAATCTTCCTAGGGTTTCATTGTTTCATTGATAAGTTGCATAGTTTCAAACTTAGGTGAAGTCATCTTAATACTTGTGCTCATGTTTAAGTCCATATTAGGTAGTGGGTGGAAATGATTGTGTGTTATGATTGAGGGTGGCGTAGTGATTGATGGTGGATAAAGTGGATATGGATGGTGTAAATACTGCACAGTAGTCTGGTGCTATGTATAATCCTGATCCTGAAGTATGAGATGGTGGTATATCTGGACAGACTATGTAAACTGATGTGTTATGAGTGAATTAAAAAAACTGTGAGTGTCCGATGCGTCGATGGTGTACAAGCTTATCTGGAGCAAAAGTGAAGTTGCAGTGATTATGAATGTCGTGATTTCTTATGACAGCCATTTCACAAGGGACTGTTTCAGTAGGCTGAAACGTGAGTATGTACACAGGACAAAAGTGAAGAGCATGTAAGAATGTACGGCACTTTCGTCCAATCGTTGATTCCTTGGCGAAAGAGACAGTGTTCCGTCTCTTGGAGACCATGATGAGTTCGATGTCAGTGTTGATGATGACCAAAGTGTTATTATTCTTAGAAGGGAAGAGGTGTATTTCGTATACTGTGAACAGGTCGTCATTTTTTAATGGTACATGAACTACTACTGATGTTGGTGTTAGTGTTGCTTCTAAATATGGATAATATTGCATGAGATCCCTACTTCGGAACAAAGGCTTCAATTTATGTTTATTCATGCCTTGTCTAATTATCTGACGTAGCTCATGAACTGGAAGTAAGTCAATTGTGATCTTGCCATTACCAGCATTCAACATTCCTTGCATAAGTGTCCTGTAACGAACTCTAGTGGGGGTCTAAATGAGCATATCATCTTGCTATGTAAAGGAAAATCCATAGCATAAGTCCCTTCATCGTTACCTACCGACAAAAAGAAGTCTATTCGTTTTCTAATATGGTCATGCTGTGGTCGATGTCAGTGATGATGTGCGTTACGGTTGACTAACAGAAAGCAATAACTTGCTTGTTATATCATTCATAGAAGGAGTTTAAATCGGTATTTCAATCATGTAAATGATGTGCTGCAGATTTTTTTGGAACAGTTGCACCTATGTTTCATTGTTTGCTATATGACCTTAATTTATTTTTGTAATTATTGTTGTTTTCTTGATTGGTTTCATGAGTTATGTTCGGTTGTTCGGTGGTATCCGAGACTGTATAATTATTGGTTAGTTCCCTTGAAAATCGTTTCAAATGGTTAATATGAACTTGTTTCTCTTCGCCACTTCACAGTGACCTAATTAAAACTTTGTTTGCTTTTATGTTAATTACTCTATATGGGCCCTCAAAATTTGGAGATAATTTATTGTCTCTCGTATGATATAGACAATGTCTCCTAAGCTGATAGGCGAATCTCTTGCCTTTTTTATTAAATGCCTCCATCATTTCTTCCTTGTTTTTATACTCTTTTACATATGTCCTGGAATTCACGTAAAGTTAAATCGTCGTAGTGGTATATGGGTAGATTCTGGCCTTCTAGAATCTCATATGGTTGTTTTTTATCTGTCCCATATATAATGAAATGTGGTGTGTCACCTATGGATTTATTTATAGATCCATTAATTGAGGCTCCTATTCTGGGAATCCAATAATTCCAGCTTGCATAATATTCTTTGAGAATGTGTCGTAGTACATCTAATACTTTTTTGTTTTGTCTCTCTACTAACCGCTTGGATGCTGGGTGATAGGCTAAAACGTTAACCTTTTTGATATTTTAGCCAATTGTTTACATATTTCTTGCAAGATATCAGAATTATATTCTCGTCCATTATCACTTATTAGCACCTTTGGGATAATAAAGTGACATATTACATTATCTATTATTGCCTTTGCTACTGTCTCTGCTGTTTTAACTTTAATTGGGGCTAAAATTGCATAACAGGAAAAATGATCCGTTGCTACGAATAGGTATTGGTTATTATTGTATGATAATGACATCTTGAGTAAATCAACTGCGACAACGTCCCATGGTTGATGTGGTACAGGGTAATTACCCATCAGTGCAGGTGTGATTGAGTATCCTTTGTGTTTTGCACAGAATTCGTATCTGTCTATATGATTGTTTATATCTTTTTGCAGTGATGGCCAGTAATATAACAACTGGGCTTGTTTTAATGTCCTATCCTTTCCAGGATATCCTGCATGTGGGCTGTCGTGTATCGTTCGTAATACTTGGGGTATCATGTCATTAGGTACTACCAATTGTTTATTATTTCTTCAGTGTTTTGGTTGTCCTGGGCTGATCCTGTATAAGGCATTATTGATTATTGTGAATTGTTCTAGTGGTACATGTAGTTTGGGTAAATGTATGTCATCTTCACTTTCTAACTTGTATATTAGACCATGTTGGATCAAGTCTTTGTGCTTTTGCGATTTCTTCGTGGTTTGGGATGTGTCTTTTGAGATCAGATGCTGTGACATGAATTGTCTTTGGGTTCCTAGATAATGCATCGGCTACTCGATTCATTTTGTCTTGTATATAATGAATATGGACATTGTAGTTTTCGATTGTACATTTCCATCTTGCTCTCCTCCCAGAGAGGAGTTTTTCTTTAAACATACCCACTAGCGGTTTATGGTCGGTGAATAAATTATTTCCTAACCATATACCAAATCTCGAAACTTTTGCAATGCAAAAAACCCACTGCAAGTGCCTCTAAGTCTGTAGTGCAATAATTTTCCTCTGCACCTTTTATTTGTCTGCTGGTAAATACAATTGGTTGATTCTGTCCTCTTTTATCTTTTTGCATCAATACAGCCCCTAATCCTTTAACTGATGCATCTGTACAAATAACAAAGGGTTTTGTGAAATCCGGATATACTAAACATGGTGCATTTGTAAGTTTATTTTTTAATTTGTTAAATGCTTGGTTTTGTTCTTCTCTCCATTGGAATATAGCATGTTTTTTGAGTAGTTGTAATGGAGGAAAGGCTATATGAGATAATTGTTGTATGAATGACCTATAGTACCCTGCTAGACCTAAAAATTGTCTTACTTCGTCGGTCGTAGTGGGTTCAGGGAAGTCTCTCACTGCCTGTATTTTGTCATCCGTGGTGCGAATACCTTTAGCACTTAATCTATGGCCTAAGAATTTTATTTCCTTAAAGCAAAATTTGCATTTAGAAAACTTCATTTTTAAACCAGCATCACGAAGCTTTTGTAAGAATAGGTCTAATTTCTGGAGATGTTCTGTGATATCTTTCGTTGCGATGATAATATCATCAAGATAAATAAATATTCCTTGTCCTAAAATTCTGGACAGTACGCAATTTATAAGACGTTGGAATGTGACCGGGGCTGTCTTCAGTCCCATGGGCATTCTCCTGTATGATAATGTCCTGTATTAGTGGAGAAGGCAATGTAATTACGTGACTCCTGATGTACTCGTATTTGGTAGTATCCACTGTCCAAATCGGCCGTGGAAAATACATTATTTTCTGGTCCAATAATCTGTAGAATGTCGCTTAGCAATGACATGGGAAGTCTGTCCGGGACTGTATGATTGTTTAGTTTACGGTAATCTTCTATGGCACGCATTTCTCCCTTTCGTTTGGGCACGAAGAATAATGGGGCATTCCACGGGGAGACTGATGGCTCAATAATTCCAAGTTTTAACATTTCATCAACATACTGGTTTGCGAGTCACACTGGTACTACCATGGTATTACCAATGGTTCCACCGAGAATGCAGCATTCCTCCCGGGTTTTGCACCTACCATGACCCAGTGGCCAACACCTTCACTGCCAACTTGTTGCATCCTCTATTTGCCACTTAGGATACCAAATCAGTCGTCAACACTATGTTAGTAGACGACCAATGACCAAATGGATTTTTTCAACATGATACGTTATCTGATCCCTCACTATCAGTTCCAGGAGTGAGTGTAAGGTTGTCAGAGGTCCAGCTGTGGGTATTGTTAAGTGAGACACTGAGAATTTCGTCAGTGTTAGAGATATGATTATTAGTAGCACTGAAGATAATATAGAAATCAGGCATTATCTGTTCATTAGTGAACTGTATATATTTCGCTTTCCTAGCATTAAATGAGAATGTTATTTGTCCCTATTCAGTGATTTTAGATAAGCCTTGATTTATGGAGATTGCTGTACTGAGTTGAGAGTGATATTAAATTTTTGTGAATGGGTGTTGAAGTGTAAATGAACTTTGAAGCGTTCAGCCACCTACATAGGAGTGAATGGGATTATTGGTGATTGATACGTGATCATTAATATGATTTAGGAATAGGGTTTGAGTCAGAACTGATCCTTGTGGCATGCCAGCAATAACTGAGTGGAAACTGAAAACAAACACCATTTACTTTTACTCTTTTGTCTGCAGTAGAGAGATGATGAAATAAGTGAAACAAATGTGATAGGCCATAGCAAGGGAGTTTAAGTAGCAGGGAATTGTCACACTCAGTCAAAAACTTTAAAATATCAAGGGCTACTGAATGAGTTTCTCCAGTGATGGTCAACTGACTAATGAATGGAATGTCTCAAGAGACTGAGTATGTCAACAATGGACCTTTCATGGTGAAAAGCATACTATCTGTCACAATTAAGTCGTTGGATTCAGAATATTTAACAATGCATTTATTAACTGCAATCTCAAATACTTTACCAAGAGAAGATATGATAGCTAGTGGTCTGTAATCAGAGGGGTCAGATAAACTTCTTTTCTTTGGAAGTGGGCGGATATTGGTTTCGTTCCAAGAATTAGAGAATGAAAAAGTACCACTGAATAGTCTGAATAATTTAACTACAGCAGAACAGGAGCAAGTTCTAGGGAACACTTTTTTTTTTTTTTCAAAATGATTGTTGGAATGCCATCTGGACCTGGTAGCTTTGTTGGTTGGTAGATTGTCCAGGATGGATTACTTTTACGTATCTAGTCTGTATCTTAAGTGTAGCGATTTCGGGAGAGTCAAGTTCTAGTACAGGGACATTCTGATTGACTTGCTTTAACCCACCGTGTGCCGGCAGACTTTGGACCATAATGGAGCCGTGGTGCCGGACATTTTTTGACCTTTTTTTTTCCAAAATAGGTTAGGAATGATTAGAAAACATGGAGAACGAATGTAAAAGTACTCACAGAAGCCATTTAGGTCGATTTTGAGGTCGATTCTTCCTGAGCAGGCGGCTGAAAACTTTGGAGTAACACCTGTAGATTTCACCGTCCACTACTGGCACAGAGTGAGAAGAGGCAGAAGATCTGCATTTTCCTCATCGGTAACTATGGTATTCGAGCCAAGGACACTCTTGTTGGGTATACAGATGATATAGGAAGTGTCCCCAGGCATAGTTATGTATGTTGGCTCATTATGACAAGCGAGTGAGTGAGATGGATTGCCCATAAAATGTTTGTAATAGTTCTTATTCTACGTTTCTGAGGTAGAAAGTCTGTGCCCACACATATTATACCGTACATATTTGTTTTCCACATAACTTATAATTCTACACAGGTTCGGTGTTTTTCCTCGCACTCTCAACACACTACTGTTCTCTCTTCTCACATGGCAAAATTCTCACACAGTGTCATTTTCTCGCAAACACACACACACACACACACACACACACACACACACACACACACATATGTAACTTATTTTACTTCAGTTACTATTATAATATCACAAACACTAGTTTCTTGTCAAATTACATTTACTTATGAGATAATTATCATTACATATTTACAAATAAATACATTTCACTTGCGTCATTTTTCGCACTCCTCTTTTGTTCAGTTATTAATGGAGTTGGGTGTGGTATGCCTCAAAGCAGGGAACGATGCATAGACCCACTGCTGTGTACGGGGCCTGACGGTGCTGTGTCGACACATGACAGTGCCATTGCACATTCCTGTGCATCTCTGTGGCAGGGACCATGCTGGGGAAGTGATGGCTGGTGAGTCGCAGGAGGATGTCACTGCTGTGGGGTTGACGAGAAGTTGCACGATCATGCCCATGGGTGCTGATGAGTTCCCTGCACATTTCTCTAATGAATGCCTCAAAGGTTTCGCTGGTTCCCGTTATATTGGCGTGGAGGATGTGGGGATTCAGGACCGTGATATCAAGAAGATGAAAGAAGAACTTCTCGTACCATTTCATTATGGACCTAGCACAGTCAACACTGGATATCGTGGTGTGTGACTGGTCAACTAGCCTCATATTGATGTTGTGTTCTAGGATGGCTTCAGGCTTTCGCACTGGCACCTGACTCTCGTTCTGATGGTCAGTTGACCTGTTAGGTGCATCAGAGGGCGGTGCACTGTAGAGAAAAGGTTGACTTCTCGGTTGTGGTGCCAGGCTATGGCAAGGATATTACTGGCCTTATAAAACACCATGTCCTTCTTCACCAGCTTCCAGCTCACATGCACCATGTACCGTCTGTACTTCTTGACAGTACCAAACACTTCCATCTCCTGCAGGTGCAGGAACCAAGTGAGAAGGGGGCTTGTGTACCAGTTATCCAGGTACAGTATGTGCCCACGATGAAGATACTTCTCCATCATCGTCTCCACCACGGCCCCTGAAAGTCCAAGAGTCCTTTTATGAACTGGTGTACAGGACTATGTCCTGCACATATCCAGTCTTGCAGTCACACATAACGAAGATTTTGAAGCCAAAATGGTGCCTCTTGCTGGGGATGTACTGCCTGAAGGAAATATTTCCTCTCCACAACACGAGACTCTCGTCTATGACCAGGTCTCGGTGTCAGTAGAAAGAGGTAGAGAACCTCTCCTTCAGGTGATCGAAAACCAACCGAATCCTTCTCATCTCATCCAAGTTGTTAAGGTTTACAGGGTCAAGAGCATCAAAGAAATGCAGGCAGCTCAGTATATACTGGAACCTGTTCCTGCCCATAACTCTCCCGAAGAAAGGCGTTGCCATCATGGGGTCAACAGTCCAATAGGACGGCAGTCTGTTCTTCTTGATTAGCCCCGTCTGGAGAACCAGGGCCAGGAACAGGCATATCTCATCCAAAGACACGTTGGTATCGAAGAGGCTGCTGTGGGGTGTTTGTGTTGCTCCCGCACGGCAGAAGGAGGTATATGCATTGGTCAAGAGAACTATTTTCAAGACTGCAGATAATTCTTGTGATAACAAATTCTTGAAAAAACCAATCCTTCTTGAGGCTG
The DNA here is from genome assembly GCF_032717465.1 of Coenobita brevimanus. Taxonomy (NCBI): domain Eukaryota; kingdom Metazoa; phylum Arthropoda; class Malacostraca; order Decapoda; family Coenobitidae; genus Coenobita; species Coenobita brevimanus. Next base: position 48,388,539 of record NC_136993.1, on the reverse strand, counting down.
GAGTAAGGTCAGGGACAGTACAGCAACCCCTATTACCGGTAGTGAAGGGATGAATGATGGGGGAAAAATCACTCCCATCATCCCACTCCCAGGTCATATCGTCGCCTCCTTCCATGCCTCCTTCATCACCACTTGGGGCACCATCACCATTGTCAGGATGGGAAAGAAGTTGGGGAGGAAGTTGATGAGGAGGAAGCTAGGGAGGAAGTTGGGGAGTAGGTTAGAGAGAAGGGCTTCCAGCCAAACTGCTTCCATGACCTTTGCTTTTCTTCCCCCTGCCTTTCCCCTTTCCTACTTTCCCCACCGTTTGAGGTTGTGGGGAGGAAGAGCGGGGAGGCAGAGGTGAGACAGCACGTGGTGGCAGGGTGGTGGAGGTGCTTCGCTGGGGTGAGGGTGTGCGGCGTGGTGACCGGGCTGGAGCGCCACCTGAGCCAGATGAGTAGAATAAAGTAGTACTCATCCTGTACTTCAACCTTTGGAGCCTTCCTCACTCCTTTTTGTTTTCCTGGGTAAGCCCACCCATCTAGGCAGCTTGGAGGTGCTTTCCACTGCCTTTTCATCACTAGATGATTCATCCAAAGGGCGAGTGCAGTGTGGTGCTGATGGCGGTGGTTTGTCTCGTGGCACACAAGGTTGGGACGTGGCTAGCCTATACACCATATACCTAGCCTTTCTTGGCGATAGTATTTCTTCATCACTGCTTGTTTCAATGACTGGTTGAATGTAATCTTTATCAGTCACATCGTCATCGATGAGTGAATCACATTCACCATCATGAGGGATGAACAAAAGGGCATCAATCTCAGGCTGTGAATGGCCCTGGTGTGACATGATGTTCAAACAAGCAGTAACAAAGAAGGACTGAGGAGCAGGCCTCTCTCGCTTCATGGGAGCGGCCTGGGTGACTCATAGCATGGGTACACATTTTTTTTTTTTTTTTTTTTAATGTGTCCAACTCTGGGTATAGGCTTCACAGCCTGCTATCAAGGCCCAGTAGTCCTCCTACATACCATACACCTCTACATGTCACCACTTCGGCGCTAACACCCACCGTCCATATTGAATACATGCTAGGGCTGTCTCATACAGGACTGGTGTATTGGAATTAGCGGGGGTATTTTTACGACATGTCGGCGGGTCTTCTGGTAGATCAGTTTATAAAGCCTGATTTAATGAAATTCAAATCCTCAAACTGTTCCCTGCCCCAGCCGGGATTTGAACCTGGGTCCGTTAGGACCCCTCGCCACCTCTCTACCGATTGAGCCACCGCATGTGGGGAAGGTGCGTCTGTGTCCATGCCAGTCATCTCCTGGCAAATTTGAATATTCATGTGTTTACGCCGGTTGCAATTGCAGACCGTATAGGTATGGCTCCGACAATTGGCAGGTTAAGGTAGGTTTTTTGGCAAATGCACTGGCAAGGATATTCAGTTTTCTACATAGGTCATTTATAGTGTTTCTATCTGAAGATTTTAGTGGAGGAACGTGTGATGACGTGCTAAAGTTACTGAAAAAACTATGAGGTGACCAGAAAATTCTATTGTTGTTAGGATTATGTAATAGTCTGTATACTTGGTTGTGAAGAAATTGTCACATCTTATCTTACTTTTGTCATAACCTTCTTTAAATACCTCTCGTTGTTACATCAGCCACCTCACCGTTGGTCATAGACCAACATTCATTGTTGTCTCTGGTTATCTACAGATTAAATCCCCTTACTCCCTGTACTGTCTGGCCACGGTACTGTTGTCATAAGAGTACATCCACATTCACCCCCATGGGCAGATGTCCAGTGGCAATTTTATACCAGCTGTGGTACGAGATGTATTCCATGAGTTATTTCTATGTGAATGTAATACTCTTTGAAGTACACAACTAAAGCATGAGAGGGACATACAGTGTGTGTCTTTTGGGAAAATGAGAAGTATGGAGGGCATGACACAATGTGGACAGTTATGTCGGCGAAGTTTTGTTCATGATTATCCTTTCTTTCTCATTATCCCTTCAATTTCCATGCGTGAAAAATATACTATTTAACTGTAGCAGCCACTAACTATATATTATACTCAAAATATACCAGTATCTTTTCATTTTCAGGTGTGAGTGAGCCAAGAGAGCTGCAACAGTTGATGGTGTACCGCCGCTGTATGTACTGCAACACTGGACAAGCGGACATTCAGGTTCTGTTCGGAAGAAATTTAACTTCACTGAGGAAAAGCACATTTCTTCGGAATGACATCCCTTTGTTCGAATGTAGGCTTATGTTTTCACACATCATGCAAATATCATATACGAGACAATATGAGAATAAGAACCAGAATGAGTGACGGAAGGTGTGTGAAAGAGTGAAGGAAATAAAAACTATATAGGAGAGTTAAAATTAATGATGTATATGACTGACAGACAAGTTAGATTATCTCCAAATATTACCCATGCTTTAAAAGTATGATGAAAAGAGGTTAAAATCATGGTGTACTATATCTCAAAGTGAGATAACTTCAACACAAAATACATATTATGGGACAGATTTAACAATTCATAACTTATCATCATTACCAGTTTTAAGACACTGATTACCAACTTCGTAACCTCTCATCATTTCCAGCATTATCATCATTATCATTACATTTCCAACTGGTAAACAGGGTCAACAGTGTATCATTTATCATCATCATCACCATAACCATTACAACTACAGTTCTTGGCAACGTAGTACATCATCACCACTTCCCACTGATATAAAGGGTACGCCATCTCTTATCACCATCATCATCATCACAACTATTACAACTACAATTCTGGGCTACATAGTACATCACCATTTCCCACTGATATAAAGGATACGCCATCTCTCATCATCACCATCATCATCATCATCATAAACATTTACAACTACAGTTCCGGGAAAGGTAATGCATCATCACTACTTTCCACTCATGTAAAGAGTACGCCATTTCTCATCATGAGAATCATCATCATTATCCTATTTGCTACTGCCATACCTGGTGGGGTTATATGTATATTTTTTTTCATAGATCAGTTCCCTAATATGAACGGTCACGGGATGAAGATAGTGACTGCTCGCTATTTCCCCTACGTGGACTACACTCCGGACACTGATGAACCATACAGCACTGCCACCCTTAAAGACTCCATGGATGCCAGACTCATCAAGGAATTCTCAGAGAAGTTGAAATTCACGTAACTAACTCTTTTGTGTATTCGGCAGGAATGTTGACCGTGCTGGTTGTCTACCTGTCCTTTCTCTGTGGAGGTTACTATTCTTTCTCTTACCGCACCTGCATTGCTAAATGGTGATTGGATTGTACTGAAGTGAAGTCCTTTTCTTTAAACTTTTCACTTACTTATACACTGTCTGTTCCTATTGGCAACTTTCTGGCCTGAGGTTTCATAAAGGATAAAAGAGCTCAGACAGAGACCGCACAGTTCTTCGTAAATTGTCCAGATGTTACATCAACATCTGCACTTCCTGTACATTGCTTTTTACTACAGTTCCTTATTAAAATTTCTCTACTCTTGACCAATATAGGCAGCTATTGCACAGCTAAAGCCCCTTCATTTCTACTGAATTATGTGTTTCAGTCTTCCTCATATAGAAGCTAGATAGAAATATTAACAACGAATATTCATTTCCAGGGTTAAACTAAATTATGCACTGACTTCTCAACCTTTCTTGTTGATCACGTGCCAGTCAAGCAGATCATGTGTCAAACAACCAAGAGCTTGGGGATATTCATCTTTCCAGGCAAGTTTAAGTTACTGCTGTGTCTTCAAGGCATTATGGAGAAAACCGGTGCTAGGTAAATGCTGTCTTGGGAATTGTTTCCCATCTTTACCCTGCCTAGGAACAGGAAAGAAGGCAAACATTTTAATTTACCTACACCTTTTGCCAGACGCCTCTATCCCGCAAGGGGCTGCCACAAACAAATCGCCTCCATGTCGCCCAATCCCCCGCCATTTCACTGCTCTGCTCCCAGCCCACACACCCCTCTCTCATATACCTCTCCACTCCATCCCTCCATCTCATCTTTGGTCTCCTCCTCCATCTCTCCCCGCCTCCGCCTCACTCACATACTCTCCTCGTCAGTCTCTGTCTCTCCATCCTCTCCACATGGCCAAGCCACCTCAGTGTGTTTTTCCTTACGCTTCTTATCACATCCACATTCACACCACAACGCTCCTTCACATCCTCATTTGTCACTGTGTCTCTCCTTGTGACCCTACATGCTCCTTCCAAATAACTTATTTCCACTGCTCTCACTCTTGACGTCTGTCCCTCCAACAAGGTCCAAGCTTCACTTCAATACGTTAGAGTTGGTATCACAATACTGTCATGTAGTAACTTTTTCACTTCCATGCTCACTTCCCCGTTTCTTATCACTGCTTTCAACGAACAAGCAACCTTTCTTCCTTGTTGTACCCTTTCAAGCACTTCACCCTCCAAACTTCCATCCTTACTCATCACACTTCCCAAGTACTTAAACGCACTCACATATTCCATTTCCTCCTCATCCAACCTCATGGTACATTCACTGACTTACGTCTCCCGAGGACCATAACTTTACTCCTCCCTAGATTCAACTTTTAACATATCTGTAAAAGAATTTTTTTTTTTTTTTTATGCGACAAAGTAGGAACCAAAGGCTAAGAGCACGCAAACCATTCCTTCCAAGAAAAAGAAAAACAACAAAAACAGTACAACAGAGAGCCAAATTCAAGATCCATTCATTGCAAGATGCCTGGACACACTGCGTTTGAAAAACTGGAGATCATAACTGCGTTTGAAAAACTGGAGATCATAATTTATGAAGTAGGAAAAACAGATAGAAGAAGAAAATTTCAGAGCTGGCCTGTCGCATAAAATGAAGGACTGGGAGTAACGGTTAACTCTTGCATTAGAGAGTTGGACAGAAAAGGGATGAGAGTTTGTTGCTAGACGTGTGCTACGCGCCCGTCGTGGAGGTGGAGGGATGCAAGCAGAAAGTTCAGAGGAACAGTGACCAGTAACAGAAGAATTACGTCTGACGTTTCTACTTAGACTTTAATGCTATTATGCAAACTGGAGTGCAATCCAATGATATCCCAGTGTGTGATTAGTTTTAATGCCGGAAAATAATTTATGAGTTGACCTACACCTTTGAGTACCTTTTTTTAATATTACGGTACTTAGAGTGGCGTATGAAGAGAGGGAATTGACCCAAGCGAACTGCCACTTATTTCTTCTTCTCAGCTAGTGTGATACGGATGATTTGTCCTAAAAAAATAAAACGGAGCCCTTTTGCCATATATTATATACTCGTAATATATTCCCGAAAATAAACAATACCAGGATCTTGACTGTTAACTGGAAAGAATTCCCGAAAATAAACAATACCAGGATCTTGACTGTTAACTGGAAAGAATTCCCGAAAATAAACAATACCAGGATCTTGACTGTAACTGGAGAGGACTGAACTTTGTCCACGATTATTGTATGTCTCGAATTATGAAAGATAATTATGTAATGACAAAGAGAAACACACAAGCAATGCGGAAAACACTTCTAACCCACTGCAGTATATTTGATTTTACACATTTGGCTCAGTCCTGTTAGTTTTCACCATTGCAGAAACAATAACCCCTTCGGCATCTGCAGATACCACTTTTGACTGGTCTAAAAGTTTTTAAAAGTTGTCTGCTTTGGAGATAAAATTTGCTGTTTCTTATGGATTTTCAATGCACTGAAATCAGATATGATAAAAAGAGCAGCTGATTTGCTAGTGTTTCGAAAATAAGTTTTATATATTACATTTATGTACATAACGCCGACAGTACACTGTTACTCATAAATTTCAAACCAATGTATTCCCATCTGTTTGTGATGCTACATGAATATATGACATACCACGTATATAATACTCTTATTATGTGTCAGTACATAGTTCAGCCATTACTCAGCTTCTGAACTGTGCATATGGGCTTCTTTCAAGTGTTCATGAAATGGAGCATCCCTGACAATAGCCCGCAAGTGTTGGTGGGGCCCATTTGCCCTGATACAGTTTCTCCATTACTGCTCTGTCCTGGTGAAATCGCTCGCCATGCTCGTCGCACACTGCTCCGCAGTTTTGTGGAAATATATTTAAATGAGAGTGCTTATAAATGAGTCTTGAGTGACTTGGTGCAGGCAAGCTTATTGTATGTCGTAAGCAGGTTTTCCACCAACTCCCTGTAGTTGTCTGCCTTGTTGTTGCCAAGAAATGTTGTTGTTACTAGCTCGAAGACTTGTCAAGGATCCTTTGCCACACATTGCGCTCTCAAATGCATCATTTCGAAGAGGTTAAGGAATCTGAAGACCAACAAAAACACATTTATTTATTTTTGTTTGACTTAACCCTGGGAATTTCACACAGGCATACTTAAAGGCTTCTTTGATTTTGTCTTTGACAAGTGGTGAATGCTGAACGTTCTTCCTCTCTGGCTCCACTGACTATCGAATGAGCAACCAGTCTCTCTTAGTGTAGCGAGACCGTCTTGCACGACTATCTTCTTCACAGAGAAAACAGCAATACTCTGTTTATCCATTCTGCAGACCAAGTAAAATGGCAATAACCTTCAGGTCACCACAAAGCTGCCACTGATATCGGTCGTCGTTTATGCACCTCAAAAGTGTTTTTTATGTTGTCATAACTCTTCTTTACATGAACTGCATGACCACCTAGAATGGATGGCAAAACATTACCGTTGTGCAGCAAAAGAGCATTAGGACTCGTCTTTGATGAAACAACGATGAGTCACCATTCAGCTGGATTATGGACGATGTTGAGTGTTGCCATCAGACCATCGATGTTGTTGCAGGCTACAAGATCATCCTCCATGAAGAAATACTGGACAAGATTCTTTTGACGTTTAGGAACATGGAAATCCTAACACCATCTGACAGGAATTTCCATTGCTGTGGTTTGTAGCCCAACAACTCTGTCTTGCTCTTGTGCATTTCCAGATCCCTCACAAGATCATTCAGCTCAACTTCTGTAATGAGGTGTGATTCGTGGAAGAGGGTGGGGCAAAATCTGAGTCAAGTGACGTTCATGGTGCAGAGGTAGATGTTTTGAGATTCCCTTCCTCCTCGTCTGATTTAAATAGGAAGGATTCTGGTGCTTCAGCAACAGGCACCAATCCGCGTGGGATACTAAGCGAATAGCTGCCAGAATTTTGGATATTTTACAGTCCACTTTATCTGCTCTGACAGACCGTTCCCAAATAGGGGCCACCATCCTGAAGTAGCAGTTGCTTTAATGATGTGTTGGTTCTCGACAAATCACTGGTTCAGCAAACGGCATAGATTTCCTTTTCTTAATAAACCACTGGCGACGATTTGCTGCACAAGTGTTGCAGCATGTAGGTGGAGCCCGGCTCTTGTCTTGATCTCCAGTTTTACAGCCACATTACAGGTGGAAGTTTTTCTTAACCACAGCGGTAATACTATACTTTTGATTCAGATGTCATTTCGCCACACATATAGCAGAAATTACCAGCTTCGTTAAATCAAGTATGAGGCATCACTGCTCACTTTGGCTAAACAGAAATATGTCCCTTTGCAAAATCAAACAGTAATATACAAAGAGGGCATCGACTGTACCACCAGTCGAACAAGGCAGTAGTCCGAAGATGGACGGAAGGTCAATGATAGGGAGATCTTGATCTTCCATTTAAAAAGCCCATGGAACTATCTTCTGACCATCTCCTTTTATTGTTTTTTTGTTTTTGTTTTTTTTTCACTATTTCAGTAACAGAAAATAGACCAGCATAATCTCTTATAGAATTTCCTCCAACTGTCGACACCAAACTACGTACACAATACACACCACACTTTTTTTTTATGTTAAGTAAATGGCATCTCAGCATCAAGCCTTTATTGCCCTGGAGGGGGGGGAGGCATAAATTCTCCCACCATCCTTCCCTCTCCCAGTGACGGCAAAGAGAATTGCTTGGAATCACTGTCTGACCCACTTCTTCATTTTCTTTAACATTCACTGCCTTTCCTCTAATTTCTTATCTGTTGAACACCACCTCTCTTCCTCTAAACCTCACCTTCTCTTCCTTACTGAGACCCAGCTGTCTGAGGCGATTGATACCAAACCCCTCTCTATATCCTCCTGCTTACTCTATCTCTGTCTATATACCTAGGCTGCTTGCACCCCCTTTAGCAGAGACAGGACGATACACTCCCAATTTTCTCACACACACACACACACACACACACACACACACACACACACACACACACACACATTTACTCATATCTTAACCCCAAGGGGAGAAGGAACAGACTGTCACCACACCACACTGCATGAGGGTCAACTGCGCAGTGCAATCAGCTTCATCCGTTGCAGGGCCCAACAACAGAGCTGATTTGTCTCCACCACATCATAATGGACCCATCCCCTTACCAGCACCTGACCTGATCAACTGATCAGACCAAATGTGGGACAATATCCTCTCGGGCCACATCACCATTTATCCATTCACAATTTTTCTCGAGTCATCCTTATCACGCGCAGCCATTCTTCCTTTCTCTACAAACATAACACTCACATCTAATGCTTTCTTCACATTGTCCATTCATCCTATTCGTGGTCTTCCTCTCAGCCTTACATCTCTCACATCCGACCCCATTATCTTTTTCACCAATTGCTCTTCATCCATTCCCTCCATATGCCCAAACCATCGCAACACTCTCTGTTTAACTCGTTCTCTATACTCACTTCAATGTCAAAAGTGGCTGTTGTTCATATGTACGCAACAACATATCTTTCATGTTCCTGAACTTGAATCTTCTGATTTCTCTCCCTACTGACCTCAGCTATTCTGTCATTCTCTGACTAATGTGTGTGTGCTGTTTACTTATCTCCTGATTCTATTGACTATAAAAATTTTTTTTACTATCTTACCTCAAAGATGGAACACATCCGCACAATTTCTCCTTTCTCTGAAATCTTGAATTTTATGTTATTGCAATTTTCACAACTACCTTTGACTCTCTTCTTTCACTGGTCCACCTGCTGAACAAGTCTACATCTTCTCTATGCTTAATGACCTAAAGCAGCATGCTCAATATCCTACATGAATCCCTGACTGCCTTTGAGAGAGTTCCAACATACCTGACCTTTTCCTTACAACTAATCCATCTTGTTATGCTGTAAATAGTTTCTCTGTTAAGCCCCTCCAACCATGACCTCGTCATCTTAACCTGTCCTATCACTCCAGTAACTCCTATGGACCCTACCAAGGAGTGGCAGCTTTGGCAATGTAGAGCTGCTGATTGGGAGGCCCTCAGGCAGTACTTATTTGATTTTCCCTGAAATGATTATCGCTTCTATGGCCGTGATCCATCTCAGTATGACTTGCACATTATGAGGGTTATTCTCTTGGGCATGGAAGCATACATTCCTCTCTTATCCTGTGTCTATTGAAAAAAAAAAAAAAAAATTGGTTTAATCTCATTTGTTCTACTGCTGTCTACAACAAGGAGAGAGCCTTCAAAAGTTACCATAGCCAATCCTTCCTTGAATTTCATCTCTTTTATGCTTCCGTCCAGAATCGTGCCACGTCTGTCCTTTGCTCTGCCAAAAATTATTTCATTCTTATTAAATGTTCTGAACTCTCTATCTCAAATTCTTCCTACTCTTTCCGGCATCTTATCAATATCCTTTCTAACAACTTTATTTCATCATCCTTCTCTCCTCTTTTCCGCTCTGATGACTCTGCAGCTGTTTCTTCTACTGATAAAACTGAGCTCTTAGCTCAGACTTTCCATTCCTATTACACTTTAGATGATTCCGGTGCCGTTCCTCTATCGCTTCCCTCCCTCTGACTTCCTCATGGCTGACATTAAAATATCTTCACGTGATTCGTTTTCCGCCTTAAATGGCCACAATGCTAACAAGGCATACGGGTTTGATGGTGTCCCTCCGGTTGTCCCCAAGAGCTGTACTTCTGTGCTACACCCTGCCTAGGTAAACTCTTTCGACTCAGTCTATCAACTTGTACCTTTCCTTCTTGCTGGACGTTTCCTCTCATTCAGCCTTTCCCGAAGAAGGGTGACCGTTTCCAACCCTCTAACTATCGTCCAACAGCTTTAACATCTTGTATTTCTAAAGTTGTTGCATCTGTCCATTACAAAATTATTTTAAGGCACGTTTCCAATCATAATCTTCTTCACGATTGCCAGTATGGGTTCTGCCAGGGACACTCCACTGGTGATCTTCTCACATTCCTTTCAGATTCCTGGTCATCTTCCTTTTGGGACTTTGGCGAAAGCTTTGCCATCGCACTTGACATCTCAATGCCTTTCGATTGAGTCTAATATAAATCATTTATATCCAAACTGCCCCTCTTATGGTTTCTGTCCTTCTGTCTGAGCCTTCGTCTGTTGCTTCCTTTCTTGTTGTTCTATAGCTGCTGTTCTAGATGGCCACTGTTCATCTAGAGCTATCAGTAGCAGTGTTCCTCAGGGCTCAGTCCTATCACCAACTCTCTTCTCTCTATTTATCAATGACCTTCTAAGCTGAATATTTAACGTTATCCATTCATATGCTGATGACTCCACACTTCACCTTTCTATCCGCTTCCCAAAGCGTCCATCTCGGCAGTTACTTCAACAGAAAAGGGATGAAGAGATTGTATCCTTAATGTCTGGCTTGGATCTGATTGGGGTAAAATTAATCTTGTTATTTTTATGCATCAGAAACGCAGCATTTGTATCTTTCGACTCGTCAAAACCTGCTACGGGAATATCCTCGAAATTTAAAAATGCCCAACTCTATCTTTCATCGTCTTTAATCATTTTTTGGATTTCATTCCTTTGGAATTTATCTTGAAGAGATCATATTATCTTTCTTGCAAAATCTGCTTCCAAGAGATTAGGTATGGCAAGCCAAATCATTGCCTACTTTATCCCTTCATTGTAAAACTCTCATGCGTGAGGAGGATCCGCACGTACAGTAGTTCACAACAAGGTTGGGTCGAAGGCTTTTCGTTATTTTAGCTCTCCTCCTGTTATTGGCCCCCTTTAACTTGCATCTCCTTGTTGTACCGTTGCATCTTTATCTCTTTTCAGTCACTGATTCAATGGTCACTACTCCTCTGAACCGTCTGGTTGCATCCCTCCACCACTACGACGCGTGCATAACACCCGTCTAGCAGTAATCTGTCATCCTTTTTCTGTCCAAGCTCTGATGGAGGAGTTAACCATTACTCCCGATCGTTCATGTATGCAACAGTTCAACTTTGGAACTATCGTTCTATGTCTATATTTGCTACTATCTATCACATGACTTTCAGTCAAGGTATCTCGAAATTAATGGACCTTGAATATGGCTCTCTGTTATCTTGCTTTTATTTTTTTCTTGTAGGGAACATTTTTCGGACTTCTGGCATTTCGTTTCTTTTTCCATGCATATATATAAAAAAATTTGAACGACACCATTTGATCTGCATGGTTTGCATAGGACAAAATATTTTGTGATGTAACCTGAATAATGATTGTATCATTAGTGACGTCTCAGAATGATATGATGCAGTTCATGACACAATAACAATTTCAGGTGGCATCACGCATTATTTTGGCAAAACAGCCAAAGCTGTCCAAACCCAGTAAAACTTTTATTTATACATTCAGTCAAATCCTTGCCCGTGTTTGGATCATTTCTTGTTTGAAATAAGAACCAAGTCCAATTAGTACTCAAGTATCTTAGCTATTGAAGTCAATGATCGTAAATACTAAGTAAGTAGAATATCTTAAAAAGTAGAGCCGATCAGACATTATAAGCATGACTTTCGTTCTCAGTGACCCCAAATTAGTAAATTTGACTATTTTTGTCTCGGAAGCATTTTCCATTTTGAATAAAAACTCATTTTCATCCTGTTCCCACTATCTCCATACCACTTTCCTTAGCTCAGAAGAGACTTTTCGAAGTCACGGGAGGGATTAGATATGGACCATTACCACTTTCTTACTGGAGTGATGAAAATGGCATCACAACCTGTGGTAACAGTCTAAAAATTATTTAATTTTTAGACTGTTACCACAGGTTGTGATGCCATTTCCCTCACACCAGTAGTGAAAGTATTGCTGGTCCATCTGTAATTCCTCCCTTTACTTCGAAAAGACTCTTCTAAGCTAAGGAAGGTAGTTTGGAGACAGCGAGAAGAAAGTGGACACGAAGTTTTATTCAAAATTGAGGAAATAATATTCAGATTTCTTCTACCCCTTCATTTCTGTCGTACTTTAAAAAATTAATAACTGAGACATTTCTTGGGTAAACGGTGTTAAATCAGTATAATCTTTTAGCTATGTTGTTCGTGAGGAAATAGACCGCTTGTGGGGTAAACTGAAAAATGGGGTGTATGATGGCATGCTGGGCCGACTCCAGAGACACGAGGTAGACTTCTGCACCGTTGTGACTCCTTTACGAGAGCGGCTGACTGTTTTGGATTACCTGAGGGCTTACCCATCCGACCTCATGACTGTGGTGTCATTGAAGCCATCTCTTCTACCACAACACCTCGCCCTTGTCAGACCATTCACAGGTAACTATCACTAAAGCTCTAACTGTCCTTTGCCCGTCACTCATAGGTTCGTCAAAATGTCATTGTTTCACCATGCTAGTTTTCATGTGCAGCTACCTGTCTGACCTTATAACCGTACACTTGTTCCAACTCATCTTCCACAGCACATGAGCATTTATCGTCAACAGCATGTGAACATTTATATGAGCATCGGTGGAGATCTGAGTGTGGTCGAGGGAAGTGTAATGAGTGTCTGTTAGGGTGGGTGGGAGGGGCGACAGATGCAAAAGGGAAAGGGAGTCAGAGGCAGTGACAGAAAACGGGACAAAACAATGTTTTAAAATGAAACCAGGTGAGTGGAGAGACTTTCTGCTTGTCAAGAAAGCACATCAGCCAACTCTACGTATACGAGGTTACTAAGAGATTTTTACCTTGTTTAACACCAGGTAGTGATGCTCACCTTTGTAGAAAGTCCTTATTTAAGGCATTTAAAAAAAAATCTGCAGTGATAAGAATTTTGAAGAAGCTCAGAGGCAAAACTTAATAAGGGGTAGAGAGATAAAACATGAATTATATTTTTCTACAATGAATAATGTAAATGCCATTGCAAGAAATTCTTGCGCTTAATTACTCTAGACCCGATTGTGTCTCTACATTGTGTTAATTGAGAAAAAAGAATTTACCCAACGTTTTGCACAAAGATCGTATTTTTTTTCCACCAATACAATAGCTGGCAACCTTAATCGTCAGCATCATTTATGATCAATTCGCATCTTTCCTTTCGTGCCTAATTTTCGATGTCACCATGTACTGTAATTCTAATTCTTGTTATTTTGCGCCATTAGCTGAGTACATTTGAAAAGAAATTGCAAAATTACATTGTTAATAATTTATACAACGTATTTAAAAGTGTTGTATCAAACTCTAACACTGATTACAAACGAGTGAGTGATATTAGCGAATGACGTTTACTCTTAGTTAAGTCTGGAAATGAGTGGCCTGGCCCAACCCGACCGTCACGCTAAGCAGAAGCTAATAGCTTTACTCCTTTGTGAAGTAGAGTTTAAATTCTTTCTGCATGTGATACTTTCATTCAATAAATTTTATCACCTAAAAACTCACCCATAAAGACGTAGGAACCTCTTAGAATCCTGAGTGCTCCAAGGGACTGTTCGGCTCTAAATGTGAACGAATCACATTTTAAAAGATTACAAAATCACATTAAAATAGATATTCAATTATAACACTGTGGTTTTTTTTGGCATCAGCTCTATCAATTAAATATCGGAGATTCCGCCTATAATTTTATATAAAAAACATGGTGCTCACTCGCTCGTCACGCGCATTTTAGTGGTATGGTGTGTATTAACCTTCTAATATGGATAACTATTGGAATCTCTTCGTTTGCAAGGAGTGTTTGTTCTAGTGTTGCCATGTATACCCACTGGAACTATGCTAGTTCAGAAATTTAGGATTTCCATTGTGTATATTTATGTTATTGGTATTTCGTTTCTGTTGCTCCATCAGCCCTGAAACCCAACACTTGAGGAAAGAAATCTTGATTATATTGATATAAATTATTATTATCATTATTATTATTATTATTATTATTATTATTATTATTATTATCATTATTATTATGATTATTATTATGTAAGAAAATTTCCCAAACTGTCAGCCATGGTGTGGTTGGGCATCCTGGTGAGTCTGCTGGTGTGGGCAGTGGTGTTATGGATGCTGCAGAGGCTGTGGGTGCAGGTGGCAGGAGGTAAGACTGTACAGTTCATCATCACATTCCTATACGGCTGGGCCATCCTCTTGGAAGAACCGCCTAAGGATCCATCCGTTAATGTCTCTGGACAGGTAATCACTTAAATATTGAAAAAAAAAAAAAAAACATAGTATTTCATCCCCATCTGCTGCCCTTGGATATTCCTGACACTTCGAGTATAATATATTATGATTTAGAGATCTTTTACAGTAGATGAACTAAATGGAGCTTATTTCCATGTACTCGTACTTCACTGCAAAAGGCTTTCCCTCATGTAAAAGAGTTTTGAGGTAATATATTTAAGTTAATCTTGTTTCATCGTACTGACCGGGTGAACTAGTGGTCTACAATATTTTATAATTGACGCTTAATACAATTGCAAAGTAGTATGTACACAGATTTGTTATAATGACTGATTTATAATTGAGTATGTTGTAGATGTTGGTTGGCTGGTGGCTGGTGTTCTGCCTCATCATATCAACGGGGTTCAAGTCTGCCCTGATCGCTCACCTCACCGTCCAGGTCAAGGATAAGCCGGTGGAGACATTTCAAGACATGCTAAATATCCCAGGCTGGAAATGGGGTATTGAAACGTGGATGATGGCGGGGGCACCTCGCCACTACTTTTTAACGCACACTGACCCTACTGTCAAAGCCGTATATGAAGGATTTGAGGTAAGTGAACCAAATCTGATTCAAGCATACTGACTATAGTAGACTATAAATAAAGTTATGAATATCAATGCATTCTTTGAAGAAACGAGGTAGTGGACAGTTCTTTTGAAACTCAACGATGCCATCTTAAACCCCCGCAAACTTTGAATATTAGTGAAAAGTGTCGGAATGATCCATAATTACACAAGTAACCTCTTCAGACAGAGGACGTAGGAGTTTTGGTCTAAAAATCTCCAAACTGTTTTCATCATCTTAACACATTCAGGTAAAGTAATTCTTATCCATTGTATTCTTGTATTAGTAAGGTTAGATGTTACCCCACGGCATTACACACCATTGCATACTGATCCCACTGAGGAAGCAGTATCTGAAACATTTCAGGTCAGTGAACCGAAATCATCAAAAGTCTACCAAACTGATTAGGAAATTTTCATTGAAGATACTGAGTTTAAAAGATACTGAAATTAGTCTTTGATAGCAAAAGTGGGTTTCATTTAAGGTTTCTTGGTTTCACAGAGCCGTTGATTAACGGTAAATATTTAACACACACTGTAATTGTGGTATGATACAGTTGCACTCGAAATATCTTTGTCAAACAGAGGTATATGGTGTTATTATTATCTGTCTATCTGTCTATCTATTGCCAGATTCCTTAATCCCCTACAGGGTGGCCACAAAGAAATCGCCTCCACATCGCCCTGTCCCTTGCCATTTCACTGCCCTACTCCCAACTCACCCCCCTCTCTCATATACTTCTCCACTCCATCCCTCCATCTCATCCTCGGCCTCCCTCTCCCTCTACCCCCCTCCATCTCTCTCACATACACTCTCCTCGTCAGTCTCTCACCCTGCATCCTCTCCACATGGCCAAACCACCTCAGTGAAAACCCTGTGAAAATATAAAACGGTCAACACCAAATCATCACACCCATCTTCAGCCAATGTTCTTCCATCTGTATCACAATCGTACATAGGCAGGTGTAAGTTGCAAGGAGTATAATCAGAGAAGCAGTCAACACCCTCGCAACATGCCGATTATGGCATGGCGCAGTGGCCGCCGCCACGAAACATTTAACTGAATTATATATATATATATATATATATATATATATATATATATATATATATATATATATATATATATATATATATATATATATATATATATAATACTGGTATAATGTGTTTTTTCCTGTGATTGTGTGCGTGTGTGTGTGTGTGTGTGTGTGTGTGTGTTACAGACAGACTGTGAACTCAATAAATTCGTGAAATACCTAGTATGTTCGTGAAATGAGTACAAATTGAGTTGGGATAATTTAGGCTAGGTTAATTTAGGCTGCGGTTAGGTTAGGCTGGGATAATCTAGGTTAAGTTTAGGTAAGTTTAGGTTAATTTAGATGACTAACATAACTTGCCATTCATTTTAATTAACCCAACCTAACCTAACGTACTGGGACATCTGTGGTGCGGTGTTATCTACTGGCCATAACATCCTGCGCTGTCGGCGATTTATTTGTGAACGTGCTTCCCCTAAATACTGCAGCACAGCAGACGTCCCTTCACCCTTCCCACCATCTTTGATGGAGATCTCATTATGATTAATAAATTGATGGCTTTCTTGACGGAGACTGGTTTGGTCAGAGTAATGTAACCATCTTACTGTGTTGATTATTCTTTTTCTGAATGAACATTTGTATATTTTTTATGACTTAATTAGGGCTGACAGTTGACTTACTTGGAATAGTTCCTGGTTCTGACGGTTCTGTTTCTTATACTGATGTCCCCAATATTTAAGCACGTGCCTCACCTGACAGACACCCGTTGATGAATGCAAGTGTGCAATACAAAGAGGTACTGGTTACGTACAGTCGATGGGGATCCTATTGGGCGATGTAATTCTACTTTTGCACAGTCGTGGTCATAAATCATTACCTATCCTCCTATATCCCGTGCCTCAGGCTGGCTAATTTATGCGTGGCAAGTCACAGTGGAGTAAGAGGGTTTGAGATGGAGGGGCCAGAGAGAGAATGGAAGGTGAGTGGGGGGACGAGTGATAGTGTGACGGTGGAGTGAGGGAGGGGAATGAGGGTAGGTATGGGAGGGAGAAGGAAATGTGAAGTGGTGGTCACATAATGTCTATTTTCTTTCATTCAGGGCATGATATAAAGGAGTTAATATTCGGTAGATAATGCTGCATTACACCTTGTATAGCGGCGTCAGATAACAAGCTTTAGATAGGTGGTGACATGAAGGGCTGGCAGGAGAGAGAAATATACTGATGTGACAGATCAAACATTATTGCGGAGCCAGATATTTGTGATTATCCGTGTATTTTGACTTCGGACCCAGAATGGAATACGGATGGCTTTGACTTCCGTAATGTTCATATAAGAATCTTCCTCTACCATTACATGTAATTAAATTTTGGAAATAAATATCATATGCAACCTCTGACACGGCTGTGTTCACAGTAAATATGACCATCCTATCGCTATGTACTCCCTCTATACAGTCACCATCATGTCAACTATTTTATGGCATCTCTGTTTCAAACGGTACATATGCTGTATGAGAAAAGATGATCCTGACGAATATAAAGGAGTGGTACAGTCAAAGAAACAATGATCTTCCCACTTCCATCTGAAGAAACTGTACAACTAGTGATATACCAGTGCGTGTTTCAGTTGCTTTGATCTTTCCGCTATGAATTCGTTGAACTCTGGGAAGATACTTGTGTCTGTGCATTCACCTCACCTCCATTTCTATTATAAGCTACAACTGTACACCTTTGGGCTCCAAAAAACATTTGCAAACATTTATTCTATTACACGCCCAACCACCTCAGTGTGGCATCACGTGCTGACCCATGCACCGGCGAGCCATAGTCCAGCTTAAATAAAATTAGGGACTTATACACCTTTAATAAAGTTTTTCTGTTGGCTTCCAAAGTAGTAATCGCTAGATACTTAAGGGCATTCAATAGTTTATCATAACGGACAAGAAAATCATTAAAATAAAATTTAAAGTTCAATCATTAATCATAATGTATGCCCAAAAGTTTTACAGAATTCTGAAAAGGTACCGGCTGATTATCCAAAGTCAAATGCAAGATAGGGAAGTTAAAGGTGATAAACCAAGAGCAGCACACTTAAGAAGAGAAAACTTAACTCCTCGCTGCAAGGCCCACTGGTGGACGGAATCAAGGTCTGCTTGAATTTACCCAGCTAAAGACTGTGCATTACTGGAGGAGTGTTGCATTGTACAACTGTCAGCATGGTGTAGGTATTTAAGATTCCTCGGGATAAGAGCTGATGACAGAATATCATTGATCGTAATATTAAACAACGTAGGGCTAAGCAAGTTACCCTTAGGCACTCCGTATTAATTGGTAAAACCATCTACTGTTATGTTATGGGGCAGATTCCTATAGAAAGTTCTGTTCCTCAAAAATCTGGAAAGAAGAATGGGCAAATTACTTTTTAACTCAAAATTGAAAAGATTCATTCCACGACCTTACATGGGAAAAAAAAAGTCAACACAAGAGGAGAAAATGAAGTAGGATTCATAAAACGACCAACCTATTTGGATATTGGTATGACCTGCACAAAGTGCCATGAGTATGGGAACGTTAACGATCCCATGAGTTTGGGAACGTTAACAACGCCCAAAGTTCACTGTAAAATCCTTACAGCATAATCAAGGTTCCTGATTAAGATCCTGGATCATACCGTATGTGATTGTATCTGGTCCGGGACTGGTGCCTTTACATGATTTTAGGGCAAAGAGGTTGAGTCATGCAGGGTTCAAGCTTTGCCAGAGGGACTATATTGATGAGCCAGGTGGACCTAGCTATCAAGCAGTCTCCTTCCTGGTCTGCAGTACTATTTGTCCGAAGGATAGCTGTGTTATTTACTATGTTGGCCTGAACTGATTTCCATTGATCAACTGCTCAACTACAACACCGAAAAACCCTAGAGTATACTGTTATGTGAATGTGGTTGTTGTACTGAGTTGCATACTTGGACTATTGTGTGCTTGTATTATTGAATGATATCATTGTTGTGAGAATGGGTATATTGTGTGTTAGTGGCATGTGTATTGAGGGAACTTGTTTTGTTTATTTGTAATATATTTATATTTATAAGCTGAATTTCCTTTTATTTCTTTGATATTGGATGTAATCGGAGAATATCAACTGGGCATTGTCACTATTGCTATGAAGCATTCAGTTCTTTGACATCCTGTAAACCATACACCTCCACATGTCTCCACTTCGGCACTAACACCCATTGTCCATTCTAGGGCTGTCTTATACAGGACTGGTGTATTAGTATTTGTGAGGGTGTTCTTACAACATGCTTGCAGGTCTCATGGTAGATCAGGGACGTTTGTTATTTAAAACAATATTTCTACTCGTATGCTGTTCCTTGTCCCATCTGGGAATCGAACTCACGTCCTATGGAACCTGAGACCATTTTTCTACTGACTCGACCACTGGCTTCACCATCCAGTCCTAGTCAACTGGCGATATTCAATTGTCCACCAAGTTCCCTCGTCTGTTCCTCTATATCCATCTCCAGGTTTCAACTCTAACCTTCCATTTTTTTTTCTTTATGTGCCCGACTCTGGGCATAGGCTTCACAGCCTGCTCCCTAAGTCCAGTAGTCCTCCTACACACCATACACCTCTACATGTCGCCACTTCGGCGCTAACACCCACCGTCCATATTGAATACATGCCAGGAGCTGTCTCATACAGGACTGGTGTATTGGTGTTAGTGGGGGTATTTTTACGACATGTCGGCGGGTCTTCTGATAGATCGGTAAAGTCTGCTTTGTATGAAATTCAAATCCTTAAACTGTTCCCTGCCCCAGAGGGAATTTGAACCTGGGTCCAGTAGGACCGCAGGCCACCTCTCTACCGATTAAGCCACCGCATCCCCCTCTTCTGCTTAAAAATAAATAAATAAATAACTAGTTCAAGTCAGTTTCAGCTTTATAATTCTCATTGTCGTTCACCGTCTGTGTTAATTCAACTGCATCAAAGAAAAACCGATTAAAGATAGAACACTTGTTATTTTACCTACACTTTATGTTTAATGACATTAAATACCAACAATGTGTTTTTGTCTAAAACACGGACAACAGGTCATCTGATATACCCACCATGAATTTGGTATGAACAATTACATTATCGTGACTGTAAAACTTTTATACATCATAGATAGACAGTAGGTTTCATATGCGTTTTATTCACCCTTCTCTTCATTAGCACAGAAATACTGCAAAAGTATTTACATAGAGATGAGAGAATTAATGACAATATTCTAGAATATATATTTCACATTCTGCAACCATTCAGGACTTTGGCAAAAGCTTTGCCATTGCACATGGCATCTTAAAGGCTTTCAGTAGAGTCTGGAATAAAACTTAATATCCATTTGCCCCATTAAAGTTTCTATCTTTCCATCTGTGCCCTCATCTCTAACTTCCTTTCAGGTCGTTGCTGTTGTAGACAGCCACCATTCTTCTCTTAGATCTGTCAATAGTGGTGTTCCTCTTGGTTCTGTCTCATCACCAACTCAGTTTTTCCTTATATTGATCAATGATCTTCCAAGCTGTACATCTAACCCTGTCCATTCATACAGTGATGACTCCACCCGTTAGCATTTCCATTTGCTTCCCACGGCGTCCACCTCAGCAGTTGCAACAAACAACTGATGAGGCTATGGCACACCCTATGTCTGACTTGGCACATATATCTCTGGTTTGGGGAAAAGTAATCTTGTTTTTAATGCATCAAAAACTCAGATCCTACATCTTTCGAAACACCAAAATCTTACGTAGGAGTTCCTTCTATTTGTTAACAATGTCCAGCTCCACCGTGCATCGTCACTGAGCATACCTGAGTTTTATTAATTTCGGATTTATCTTACAAAGATCATATTACTTCTCTTGTAAAATCTGCTTCCTTAATTTTAGGTTTGCTAAGCCGACTCCTCCTTCTTTACTGCTGCACAGTTGTTGACTTTATACAAATGTTTTTTTCGCCTCTGTGTATAAGACAACTCTTATATGTGAGGAAGCTTCCCATATACAGCCGTTCTCAACAAGGTGGAGTCAAGGCATTTCGTCTCATTAACTATCCTCATTTTACGTGCTTCCTTGAACCTCTATCCTTCGCTGCACTGTTGCATCTTTATTACATCCCGACTCTGCTAGTCCAGTAGTTCCAGGTGTGGATGGTTCGTCAGACCATCTCTGGACGTTTCAGGCTCTGTGCCCCGGACATTTGTCATGGGCTAACAGTATCTGCCTAAGGAAAAGGGTAGTCCTCCTCAAAGTGAGAAATAAAAACTTCCTCTTCAAGAACTTCAAGATACTTTGCTGCTGTAAAGTGTCCATCAATGAGAGAGAGACAAATCCACGCCATGGGGACATTCACATCCCCACAAGTTTCATTTGACGTGCTGGCTACGTGCTTCTCCATGGATGTTTTGGGTGTTGTATCTGTTATTGGGAAAATAGGACAAATGTCATTTGGCGAGGTGTCACACCAGTGTTTTTTATGCAGTGGGGTATGTTCTTGGTTCAGTTGGTTTGTTTGTCTATCCTCCCAGCTGTGAAAATCTTACTGAACGGATTATCATAAATAAGGAATATATAGAAGACTAAGCAGAAGCGGTATTATTATGGCTGAACAAAGTCATAGCTCAAAGAAACGGTCAGTTAACTTCATATTACCTGGTATTGACCAAATGTGGTAAAATGGTTGAGGGTCAGCATCGGATGGACTGAATAATAATTCGAAACTATTGGTCAAAGGCAAGGGAAACAGAGCAATGGCAATGATTCAGTCCTTTTTCTCAGCTACCTTTGGTTCTCTGGACAAAGCCTGGAAGGGGTTAAGGTCAGACTAGGATGAAGTGTTCAACATCGAGGACAATAATGAAAAGGTCACTGTCACGAAGACAAGTTCAACGTAAACGCCTTTAATCAAATTTGAACCAATATTTGTTAAGTGTTTGAAGGATGGGCATACGTATAGTAACTGGATTTTTTGGATACTCGGTCAAAGGGAAAGGTTACAGGGTAGAGTCGAAAGTTACAACCATAGACAAATTGTGTGACTTGGATGTTTCACACTGAGATGAACTTACTTCTTTTTTTAAAACCATCTTTGCATGCACTTGCAAGATGTTCTGATTTACATGACAATTTTACATGTTACATTTATTTCATAAGTGGAATGCACATGTTAAATTTGTTTACTTGTATATATACAGTCATGTATGATGTCGTCTGTAATACTAGACCGGCTTTTATTCCTCTTCCAGCAATTCATCTTCCCATGTGTTGTTAGGGAGAACGTTTTTTCGTCGGTGAATATAACCCGAGTCCTGTATTTATGATCTTCATGCACATGGCTCTCTACATATCTATGTTTTTCCTTATGGTATCAGCTACTGTTTTTAATTTGCTGGCTGGTGTCCTGTGATAAATACCTTCGGCATATAACCGCCATCACACAGTCATAGCACTCACATCTAGCTCATTTGTTCTCGTATGGCCGCCGCGTTGTTAAAGAAATTTTTCTCATCACTTATCTGTTGATCGACTTCGGCTGTGGTCTGCATTGGTGGTCGTCCCCCTGGGTTGTTGTTCCGGTCTCCACTTTCTGTCCAGCACGTCAGGCATAATAAAACGATTGTCTTTGATATTCCAAGAGTGTTGGCCATCTCCCCCCTAGACTTCCCATTCTTGCCTGCCAACAGTTTGCCCTCGAAGGACGAGAGTGCATTGCTGCCGGTTCATCGTTTACACATCTGCCCCGTGCAAGGATTGTAACTTGCCTGGACGCCTTGGTTTGTGATAAATATCGGTAACGTTTCCATTGTGTCTAGCATTATAGGTATTTTACACACACACACACACACACACACACACACACACACACAAACATATATATATATATATATATATATATATATATATATATATATATATATATATATATATATACTATCAGGTGCAATAAACAACTCTAAGCCCGAGGCCTCGTTGCCGCCTCGCTGCTGCGGGTGTAAAAGGTGTGGGAGCAACACATTAGATCATGTTCCCTTTCAGATACCCACACCTTGAGCAGTTGCAGTTGGGGTGACTGCCAATTTAAGTTAACGTGGCCACGACAGACAGACAGATAGAAAGACAGACAGATAGATAGAAAGAGAAAGAGACAAAGCCATTGACAGAAAGAGAAACTGTCAATAAGAACAGCTTATGGTCCGCCTTATGGTCATGAAGGTAGATTCCCACTATGTTGGTATTATGCAAGAACAGCAGATACTGCGACCTTCACCTCCCTGGGTCAGAGAGGGATGGGGGGTAGAAGAGGATCTCGGTGCTGAGAGAGGGAAGGGGAGAGTGAAAGAGGTGGGGGGACGATGGGAATGAGTTTCCAGCAATGAAAGACTTAAAACAAAAGGAAAGAGAAGGGAAGGATTATATTATAGCTAGTAACCACATCTGTGTATGACATACACCTAGATAATACCATTTATACTTTGTGGAAAACTTTTTTTTTTTCAAAGCACTAATGAGGAGTGTGCTGCACCATCTGACAATGTACGACAGAAGCGTTTTATGATGAGTGAGCACATATTGGATTAAACTCTCATACAAAAATCTCTTAATATTTGATTATCATTGCAATCGAAGTTTATCAATCAATTAAATGTGTTTTGACATTAATGGAAAACACAAGTGCATGTGGTTACTTAAACTATAGTCTTCAAAATATATGCATTGTAAACTCGTTTCACTTTTAACCAGTAATCGGCAACCCATTCATTCATCTTCTTTGACACAAGAAACACGTGAGTACGTCATGAGTTGCAGGCTGATCAACTGCCACACCGAAGGTACACTCTTATAATATACTAGGTTCACATGTTGCCAAAAGTGCATTGAGCAGGGCATGAGTCTGGTGCCTGTCCAACTGGAGACAGTCAGTCCGGTCAGCATTCGTTCGATCATCGTGGCCAACTACCCTCCTGAAGATGGGGGGAGAGGGGAGAAGGTAGTGAGTTCACTGTAGTAACCACCTCCCTCTCTCGGGGAAAGTGAGAAGAAAGAGAAAGACAAGCAAGGGACTATAAACCCTGGGTAAAACACCCAAGTCTGAGACTACCCTTTCAAACCACTCTCAGGTTGGAACAGGGACTGTCTCTGAACTCGGATGGCTAATGTAGAATAATTTAATACATCATCACTAAATAACTCTCATCTTAAATGTCGGGACCAACTGCCTAGCCCCGGGCTCCTACGCTCCTTATGGGGCAATGTAGGATTGGATGATGGAAGGATGGATCGATCATCATTAAACTTCGGCCAAAAGAGAGACTAACACAAACACAACAAGTACCTGGCTAAAACTACTGTGTAAATTGAACATTTCAGGAAACAAGATTTAGCTCAACTTTGTTGCTACTTAACTAAAAACGACAAAAAGAAATATATAAGTCCCGGGTTTTTCAAAATTTAGGTTTCTTTTTTGGGGGAAATAAAACAACGAGAGCAATATATTCTGTTAGGACTGTAAAATATCTTGATACTTAATACACAGCAACATTCATAATAGAGTCTAGAGGTTAGGTCAATGTCAAACCTAGGGGGCAAAAGGAAGTGACGTTAGCACCTCTCCAGAATGTCTCACACCAGCACAATAGCCGACAAACCATACACACACATACACACATACACAACCTCATGACCATACACACACATACACACACACATGCTTCTAGAACATTTCAACAACAGTATAGCCCACGTGACACAACCCCTGCTAAACGAGAATGTGGGAATCTGATATCAGAAAAGGGCTAGCCATGGAACCGGCAGGTAGTGGAGAGAAGGAGGCAGCGAAAGTATGAACCTCGTCTACGAATCTACAGTGAACTTCTACAAAAGCAGGCAAGACTCTAACCAAGATTAGCTTCAATTCTACAGTGAATTCCTACAAAAGCAGGCGAGACTGTAACCAGTATCAGCTTCAGTTCTACAGTTGATTCTACACAAGCAGGAAACTACAATTTTACGATCAAGTAACCACAAGCGAGTATACAGTAAAAAGAACGAGTCTACAAATTTACGAGTTTAGGCCACGAATCTACGAGTTCACGAGTCTGCGAGCCTACGAGCCTACAAATCTACGAGTGTACAGTTGAGTCTACATTATCAAGAAAGAAAACAAACAATACCTCTTACAACCAACAACTCACAACCAGGTCCTGACAGTATTCTCTCCAACCCCCCCTCCGTCTCCCTGATCATCACGCTGCTGTAGAGGTGAAGAGGTCACACGACGCCCTGCCAGTAGTTTAACAAAATATTGATACAAACAATCTTCCAACTTCTATGACGAACCAACGAACTATAACCATCTACGATCAACTACAAGTAACAAGTCTATGAGTCGTCTCTATAATCTTTTACACGCACCTACAAGTAGCGACATTCTTCATCCCACAACGAGTAAATCACAAGAAAAAAGGACCTAGAATAAACTGAGAAAGAAAAACAAAACAAGCAAACGAAAAGCAAGAACACAGCTACAACCAGCAGACCACCACCCTTCTCTCCATCCGCCCCCTACCTCCACCAACATCACCACGCTCACGTAAGGAATGAAGAGGTCAAGAAGACGAAGCAAATACCAAGCCCAAATTCACAACTCATCTTACTCACCTTTCTTCACTCATTTACGCACCACAGCTACCAGAGGGTGAGAAATCGACGTCACTGTGCGTGTTTGCTGAGACGATGCTACGTCAATCAACTCGTGTGTGACACCACCACTCACACCACGGTAAAAACTAGTGAGTTACATAGTTACTTCATTTATACAATACACATTGGTAGACAAAAAACTTCTGCACAAACATATAAAACGTGCTGTATATTTAAAACTTACGTACACATACCTACTTCAGTTATCTGCATAATTCAATCACTAAATACTTGCACCAACAATAAATATTCTACACTGTATTTATTCATTCATTTACTATAGCATTTATTTACTACCAACGAGTGTTACCATTTATATCTACATAAAATACGTGTATCATACATACAGCTATACATTATTACATCCACAAAGTAAAAAAGAAAATATACTATCACAGTTACTCAGTGAGCGATTAAAAGAACTGTATTAAACATTTATTAATTAAAGCTACCTAGTAGAAACAGACAAACTAAGTTACAAGGAAAACCCCCCCAAAAAATATATATATATATTAATTAAAGCTACCTAGTGGAAACAGACAAATTAAATTTCAAGGAAAACCAAAAAAAAAAAAAATTGTTCAACACAAATGATGTTAGCAAGAAATCTTCCACATAATCGTGAAGAAGCTGACACATATATTGCCCACGATAGGTACAAGTGAGCAAGTCAGTGTATATAGTTAATACTGTATATAGTGTATATATATATATTTTTATATAAAATAACAAATTATGGGGCTATATAATATCATTTGCAATTTTATCTGTGCAATATAAACTAAGCCTTAAAAAAGGGTCCCAAGGGAATTAACCAGCAATTATGCAACCTCGGACAACAACGAAAAAGTGTAGACAAATGAAGAAAAACAAACTATAGAATATCAATACATAAAAAAAAAAAAAAAAAAACAGTAAGATCACATAACAAACAAATGAAAATAGGTGTGTTACTACAAAAGCCAATATACCACATAAACTCCTTCTACAAGTGAAACAAAGAGCAATTTATTGTTCTCCACGAGCCAGTGGCAAGGCACATCATCACAATCATCGACCGCAGCATGACCGGATTAGCGATGTCAGGACTAGTTACTACAATATTACTGCAATTACTACAATTATGTAACGACAAACGATTGCATTATGTTACAGTTGTTACAATTATGTAAATACAAACGGTATGTAACAATTACAATACAATTATGTACAATACAATTATTATGTAACAATACAGTTATGTAACAATTCATACAATGTTACAATTATGTATTACTACAATGTTACTACAATATTACTGCAGTGTTACGAGAATTATGTTGCACTTGCCACAGTTATGTAACAACAAACGTTATATAAATTACAATACAATTATGTACAATACAATTACTCTGTAACAATTCATACAGTGTTACTACACTTCTGTATCACCAATATCATCACATAAGTTAGATGAAATATTAGACATTACTAAAGGGATAACTCCATATGTAATGTTATGACCTAGCAGTATTACCATTGCACAATTATATGCGTATGTCTGTTATATATACACATTTTACAGTACGTTATACAATATCCTATAATCAGTTTAACTATAGTGCATTTGTTCAATTATGTATACAATAGGTTTAAAATGTATTATGTTTCTAGAATATTATTAGGCCAGTACAATATTATCACGAATATTATGTCTATACAATATTATAATCAATATTATGTATTAATAGATTAGCATATGTCAATGATGATAGCTGTCGGAGGACCGTTAGCTGACGTGACTGGGCAATGTCAGGACTGTAAAATATCTTGATACATATTAACAAGCAACATACATAATATAGTCTAGAGGTTAGGTCAATGTCAAACATAGGGCCGAAGGAAGTGACCTTAGCACCTCTCCAGAATGTCTCACACCAGCACAATAGCCCCAAAACAGAGCATCGTGACCATACACACACATACACACATATGCACAGATAGGCTTCTAGAACATTTCCACCACAGTATAGCCCACATGACACGACCCCTGCTAAACGAGAATGTAGGAATCAGAGATCAGAAAAGGGCTACCCACGGAACCGACAGGTAATTGAGAGAAGGAGGCTAACAACAGGGGCGAGAGAGTGGCAAAGAGAGATAGAGTGAAATAGTGGGGAGGTAACAGCGGGACTCTATATTTCACTCGTGTGTGAGAGACTTTGTTAATATTTCCAAGACAAATAAAAATAGTCCCATACTAATCTTTACCTCTCCTGTCATTGCATGACAAAGGGAATGAAGATTATCTACTTACAAAACTACTCCCGTATAACAACTGCTCGTCCACGAGTCTAATATATGCATAACTGATCTACAAACACACTATAAGAAGCTATGGAGTTTCTACAAGAATTCTCCTCTGTAACATTTTTTTTATGAAGCTTTCTCAGTACTTCAGTCGTGGATGATAGTATTTTGCCACACAGGTTCTCATATCAACAGAGATAAATCACTGTAAATTAACATGTACTCAGGGTGAAGAAGCTGTTAACCCCTCTGCACATGATGATGTGCTTATCGTCATTAGGGTGTGGCTGGGCCAATACACATTGACGCTTTTGTCATCATTAAAGCATAAAAAATTTCATCAGAAAAAAAGTTTTTAGTGATCGGGGTCATTTTTGGAGGTGCATAGCTTTCCTGCTCCTTGTCAAAAGTAATGAGTTGGCAACTTTGGGTCCCGATATCAGCAAGATACCGGACAGGTTATTCAGTACCAAATGAGCTGTGAGTGGGGAAACTACTGTGTAGTTGTCCCTTTAAATTTCCTATCTTATCCCCATCTCGGTTGTGCAACATATTTCGATGTACCAGTAGTGCTTGTGTATAGTGTTTGGGCACTGTTGTGATTAGATCTGGTGTTTGCAATATGAAATTTGGTGTTTGTGAAACATTCCTGGTCGTTATCAGTTGTTGACTCAGTGAAGATTCTGCTACTGTTTCTAGTCAACTGCACCGCCTCTACCCTGCACCAAATGTGAGCATTCAACTAAAAAAAATAGTGATAGTGAATTATGTGAATATAGTGTCCATATCTAGTGTACACAGAATTGGTGAAATACATGCAGTAGCTTAGAGGAAGGCAGGAAACTACCCTACAGTCGCTACACGGTGTGGGTACACTGTAGTTTTTTGCATTTTTCCCGAAACTATAAGGCCTAGGATCACCGTTGTGGTCTCAAATGGAAGCCAATGAAATTATGCATAAGGTAATAAACTAAAAACATATCAGTGGTGAGAAAGGTTTTTCGCTAGAGCTCCCCGAATAAAAATTTTGCTGTCAGTCAGAAATGGGTTTTACTTTTTTGTTTATTACTCGAACACCATATCTCGTAACAAACTGGAACCTCCGGCATTCGAAAGCTAATAAAATTCTCTTTCGAATGATGGTTAACATGTAGAGATTGTTTAGTAAACGTTCGACTTACGATGTTGGGAAATGAGATGTATGTTCCTGAATGTTTATTCACACGACCCTAACGTACATATAGCGTATTTTTTTTCCCACTTTTTTTTGCTTATCGTGTAGAACAAACATCGACGAATAGGAATATGTGGGTTTTGAGGCAAAATAAATATGTTTGGGTGGTGAAAATAAGCTGAGAATATATTTTTCTGGAGTGCATGGTGGATGGGGGGGGAGGGGGCTAAAAGCTGATGCGTCATGGCACAGAAAACTTGTTAATTTATCTGCGCGTGAAAGGCTTACACAGTGAGAAACATCTGGTGGCAGACAATTTCAACAAGTTCCCCATTCACACCTCAGAGCGATCAGTGAGTGAGTGGGTAATGACACCTACTCTTCCAGTCTGACTGGAAGGGTATGAGATTGATAACTAGCTCCCCTAATGGTCACCAAAAAGGTGAAAAAAAAGATGCTACCATCGCTGGGGCAATCCTGAAAGCTAGAGAAGAGAGCACACAAAAACAAGTCTGCATTCCCCACGACCAAGCATGAAAGTCCTATCTCAACATTCACCGCTGCCCTGGTGATAACAACTCACCTGTTCTATACATTAATGACTGAACATGCTTCACTGCTTAAGATCGTCTCACCCATATAGATCTGAAAGCTACCTAGATGCTCTATAACACAAACTCGCACTGATATAGTCTGAAGTAGGCAATAGTACACCGATACTTTACTTAACCTTAACGTAATGATATAGGTATTTGTGTTGAGTCTGGTGATGGACAGTGAAAATTAATTTCACTCTGTTACAGATGATCTCCCTCAGTTAGTTCAAGAAGTCTGGCCTTATCTAGAATACAGACATTTGATGGAATGTGTAACTAAATGGTACAAGAAGAGTGAGAGGGACTCAATTTTTCGAGGTTTCATTACAATATCGCAATCTTTAATTTCTTTATCAACGTGGCTGGAGGGAAGTCGAAGTCAGGGCTGAAAAAAGCCAGGTGAGAGGACAAAGGTAGTCTAACAGTCTGATAATTAACAGTTAACTATGATGGGCTGACTTATTAGTATACATCAAGCCCAACATTGTCACTGACGCCTACCACATAAGCACAGTTGTGGAATATGATACCATTGTCACGAAAGGTAACTAAGAAAGGAAGGTATGCATATCACATAATGCACCCTTTCATTATTTCTCCGTTTCACATGCATTATGTCATCATGCCTCCTGTTCAAACTATCTTTTTGCAGGCCAAAACATTTGTATCTTCAGTTCACGCACTTTCAGGATAAGGGTACATTTATTTTCCCCATTTTGAAACTGTCTCTTATTCTCAGTATACCAGCTGCGAAGACGCCATAGACAAGGTGTCTAGAGGAGGCTACACACTAGTTACCTTGGAAAATTATATCACTATAATCATCGAGTCCCAGTACACTGATGAACGTGGTCGCAATCTCTACCACATTGGGAAGAAGCCCATCTCTTTCATGGCAACCTTTGGATGGGGATTGAGGTAAGCGACTTACTTGATCGTACTTCTTGATAATACCCACGTCATTAAATACTAGCTATCAGGATGATAATACCTTGGTAGTTATTACCACAGTTGTAATCACAGACTATTATTGATGATGATTATTAACCTAATAACGCTGAAAATCTTGTGCTACATGTAGTATATTGATGACTAACTCCTTCCATCCGAAGAAAGAAGTTTTGCGTTCGCGCTCATAAAGCGATGCAGTTTATTGGACAGTGTGTGTGTGTGTGTGTGTGTGTGTGTGTGTGTGTGTGTGTGTGTGTGTGTGTGTGTGTGTGTGAGACAGAGAGAGAGAGAGAGACAGAGAGAGAGACTGACAGACAGACAGACAGACAGACAGAGACAGAGACAGACAGACAGACAGACAAACAGACTTTTCATCAGATGTAAATCAAACATGATTTAATGACTCAGAGTTAGAACAGTAGGTCAAAGATCAAGGTCACGGGGCTTGGATCAAATTTTGACCTAGCAAGATTTAGGCTAACTTCTTGGAATGCTTAATGGTAAGGCAGAACGATCAGGTGTATTTGAAAACAGTCAGCCATAGGTCAAGGTCACAGGACAAGGCCTTATTTTAAGCCGTCTGTTAGTATGTGAACAATATAAACAGGTTTAGTTTGACTGAGACAAAACTCGGTAAGAAAAGGGCAGGGTTCACACGCCAAGGTCAACTTAACAGCTTTTATCTGATTTAGATTTGGAAAGATTTATGGTAATGCTACAAAAAATAAAAGGAATTCTATATTGAAAACAATCAAATGTCAAGGTCACAGGGAAATGTCGACAGTTACGGTAGCATGCATGTCATCTGACTCAGTTTCGATAAAATGTACACAAAATTTTGGCTGGTAGGTTCTGGGTGGAGCGATACTGAAGGAATTTTATTTTGAAAACAATGAGAAAAGGTCAGGATCACAGGACAAGGTTATATGTTCGGTCCTATAAGTAAAATAGCTTTGACTGTGTTCCAACTTTTCATGATCATAGGTCTCAGGGTCAGAGAAGGATGAAGAAATTTAAATTTGAGAACAACACAACAATGACCAGAATCACAGGACAAGATCAACTCACAAGTTTTGTACGATTTAGGTGAAAGTTGGTGGAAGGACTGAGGGTGAAGCACAACTGGAGCAATCGGAATTTTAGGGAAATGGGTCAAGGTTAAATTCACAGGGTAAAATCAAATGTTCGGTCAGTTAAACAACTCCGGATGCGAATATTGCACTATAATGTTCCTGCTTGTTGACTATATCGTTGCCACTACCTGTCATTTTTTTTAAACTTACGACAGAGCTAAAGGTGTGAAGGGGTAAAAGAAGCGTATATCTAACCCTTTCTATTTCGGAATATCTTGCACGAGCTAAAAAATACAACCAGCTATTAGCAAAACGAAAATAAAGGTGCGTAATCGAATCTGATGGTGTAAATGCAGTGTTAATGATTGATGAATTTTATGATCACACTCTTAATGTTGATAACAGACAATGATTTAGACATCGAGGACAATGATGACTTATATGATTTCCGTAATAATTAATATCATGCTTATGCAGCCGATGCCTATAACTATGCCAATGTTTATTACACAACTGATAGGTTCATTCTTTACGTTACTCCTCAGAAAAGGGTCGCCGTATTACCATCGTTTTATGCAACTTATTCATCGCCTGGAGGACGCTGGGATCATGCAGCTGTGGCTCAAGCAGATTATCGAAGGCAGGGTCAAGGAGAACAGAGCGATTTCCAAACAGAATGCTCAGCATATGACACCATTAAATACAGAGGTAACTAACCTAATCCTATGGACCGGCAGTCCTCAGATTGGAGGAATTACTCCTGGAAAGAAATCTGAACATTCCAAGGGATGAGAGACTGAAACTTGAGGTTTCATTCTCTCTTAATTTATCAAAGAAAAGTCATATTACCTATTTTGCAAAATCTACTTTCAAGAGAATAGGTGTGCTAAGATTACCCCGTGCCTTCTTAACCCCCGCAAAGCTGTTGACTCAGAGGTTTTATTCGCCCGTGTGTGGAGTACAACTCTCATGTGTGTGGGGGGGTGGGGTGCTCCAAACGTACACCGCTTCTCGACAGGGTGGAGTCAGAAGCTTTTCGTCCCTTTAACTCATCTACCGACTCCCTTCAAAATCTGTCTCTTCACCGCACCGTTGCATCTTGAACACTTCTCTATCGCTACTTAAATAGTCAAAGCTCTAATGAACTATCTGCTTACATTCCCCATCCCCCCTCCATTACAGCGGACACACTGCAATCGTCTAGCAGCAAGCTCTCACCTATTTCCTGTCAAGCTCTACGAAACAGGCCAAATATGGAACTGTCTTCATCTGTCTGTATTTCCCTCTGCCTGTGATACTCACTCTTTTAAAGGCAATGTGACCGAGCATCTCAGTAAGACCGGATCTTCTGAACTTCACTTTTTTTTCTAGTAAGAACAATCTTGCTGGCTTCTAACCATTGATTCCTTCTCTCTTGCGTAAAAAGTAGCGTTTTCGATGTGTTGTCGGTTATCAATTGTACATATTGTCAAGTGCTTTTGGCATTTGAGTTTTTTTTTTTTTTTTTAATAAGATCAAAATATTGGTCCTGAAATATATTCATCATGGTACATAAAAGTATAAAAAGTATACTGCCTAAACTTTGTAAAAATCTCCCTCATGCCGCCGCTAGATTTCTTGCCATTAATGTTAGGAAGAACCGCTAAGTGGACGCAGATAACTCTGGAATAGAGGCATTTAAAATTCCCAAAAGGGAGATACCTCTTTTTCGTTATTGTGGGGGAAGACTCAATGCGATTCACTGAGAAAAGTGAGGAATGACCAGGACAAAGTATGAGTACCTCTGCTATAAACAAACCATACAAATTACCCTTAGCTTTTACCAGCACACAGTCTGACAGACGGCAGCATCACAGGTGTTGTTGATCAGCCCTAGTCTAGCCGAGCTGACCCAATAACCGCAGGCAACAACTCCATTTGCAGAGCCATCCCATGGAATGAATTAAGTCAGTGTATTAATATCACTAATGGAAATTATACAGTCATACCCATAGATGTATGCTGGCGCCAACCCTATTCTTAGCTCCTATTAATGATCTCTTCTCTGTTACCCAGAATCCCATCCATTCATATGCAGATGACTCAACACTTCACGGTTTATTCACAGTCAAACACCTATTCACCAAGTTTATTATCTCTAACTCTCAACTCATTGCAACCATCTCCATAAATCAAGACCTATCTACGATCACTGAATGCAGACAAAATAACCTTCTCTCGTTTAATGCTAGTAAAACCATATATAAACAATTTACTAACAAAGAGATATTGCCAAATTCGTTTATTATCTTCAGTATTACTAATATTCCCATCTCCAAAAGTATTGAAAGTTTCTGTGTTTCACTTAACAATATCTTTAGCTGGACCTCTCATGTCTGATCACTTGCTGAAACTGCCTCAAAGAAACTTGGATTACTGGACAGAGCCCAAACTTTTTCACTGACGAGCAGTTTGCTGTATTTTATAAAAGGCCTGTGAAATATTGCTCACTCTTGTGGAATGGATGTGGAGAGGTTGCACTAAAACAACCTGGCAAAATTCAGAACAAAACTGTTGGAATTATTAATATCCTTGCTATTACAAATGAACTACCCCCCCTACGATTGAAATGGAATGTTGCCTCCCTTGCATTATTTTACAGATACATTTATGGCAAAAGCTCAGACGAAGTTGAATTCATTGTGCCACCTCTCCATGCTTCCCTCCTGCTACATGGGCATTTGGTAGCGCTCCTGACTGGAATGTCACACGGCCAAATTGCAGAACTTCTGCTTATCAGAATTCTTTTATTCCCCGAACTACATCCCTCTGGAACTCGCTTCCCCTGAGTTGTTTCTCCCCAAACTTCAACCTACAGCTGGTCAAGTACTACAGTTACAGATTATTTATGAATGAAGGACTCCAGTAATCTTGTGTATGGATTATTTTTTTAATCCATTTTTTTTTTCTTATTCTGTTCTGTTTTTTAAAAAATATGCATGTTCTCTCTAGTGTTTACAGAGCCAACAAAATCATACAAGTAAGACGATTCAACAACATAACGTCAGACAGTAGTATGGCTGTCATCATAAGGAAACTTAATCCAGCATCCGTTTAGCCTAATGCATTACACACACACACACACACACACACACACACACACACACACACACACACACAAACGTGTATTTTGTACTCATCTGCCAAAATGCGACAGTCATTCAGCAGATGCAATGTCATCCAAAAGTATCCAGATTCCGTAAGCACTTGTATATTGAAATAATATTACATTTAAAACCCACTTCGCGTAAATACACCACGTGCCTAACTGGAACTCATTACCAATAGAATAAAATCACACTTCACTTCCTGTGTGCATATTAAATTTTATTCTCTTTTTATTCGATATGGGCATCCGATCTGGACAACATACAATGAGCTTTACAATGCAATTTATTTTGTTATTTTTACAAGAAAAAAAAAAAAGACTAAATTAATGTTAGGTTTAAGACGAAAAGCATGGACATGTTAATTAAAAATTTTGACTCTCACTTGCTTCTGAAAATTAGTAACACAGATTTTACACACACACACACACACACACACACACACACACACACACACACACACACACACACAGAAGAAAGTAATTTTGAGAGGGATGATATGGAACATGCATGCCCACACATATTACCAGATATACAAACATAAAAAAAAAGAAATACAGGAAGAGTTAAGTAAATTAGAGAAAAGAAAATCAAATGGCCATGTCGAAATTTCATGTTGGATGCTACATGAATGTGTAAAAGAGTTAAGTAGACCAAAATATATGATATTCTAGGAATCCTTAGGTCAAGGTAAACTACCTGATATTTGAAAGAAAGTAAACATTGTTCCCCTATTCAAGAAAGGGAATAGACCAATTCCACTCAACTACCGAACAATATCACAACCAGTGTTGTAAGAAAGATACTAGAAAACCTGATATGAAAAGTTTCGGTCAACCATCTAAAAGAACAAAATATGATAACACAAAGGCAGTTTGGTTTTAGAAAGGGAAAATCATGTGTTACTAATCTATTAAGCTACTATGATAGAGTTGCAGAAACATTACAGGAAAGAGAAAGATGGGTAGACAGTATCTATCTAGATTTCATGAAAGTATTTGACAGAGTACCACACTAAAGACTTCTATGGAAACTGTACCATCAAGAATGAATCCAAGGCAACCTGTACTGTTCGATGGAAGATTTTTTCAGACAAAGGGAAATAAGAACAGTACTTAGGAGAAATTACTCATCATGGAGAGAAGTGACTAGCGGAGTTCCACAGGGCTCAGAGCTGGCATCAATTTGTTTTTAGTGTATATAAATGACAGTTAAGAGTAGGTAAGAGATGGGTGAGAGCTAGGAGGGTTAGGTGTGGCAGGGAGGTTTTGAAAGTGAGTGACTTGGATAAAAGAGAGATAAAGATAGAGTATCAGGAGAAATTGAAAGATGAGTGGAACGCAGTGAAAGATCGGAAAAATGGCAGTGTGGAGGAGGAATGGCAGTTATTTAAGAGTGCTGTGGTGGGGCATGCAGAAGAGGTGCGTGGTGTGAGACATGTGGGTGGTGGTGTAAGAAAAGGAAGTGAATGGTGGTGCGAGGAAGTAAGTATGGCTGTGGCTGAGAAGAGACGTGCATATGAAGTGTGGCTGCAGAGGAAGGATGAGATGTCATATGAGAGGTATAAGGAAAAGAGGAATATGGCGAGAAGGGCTGTGCGTGACGCTACAGTGGCAGCAGATGAGAGGTGGGGTAGGCGGCTGACAGAGAATTTTCAACAGAATAAAAAAATGTTTTGGAAGGAGGTGAAAAGGGTGCGAAAGGGAGAGTCTGGGAAGGAAGAACGAGTAAAAGCAGAGGATGGAAGGATGTTAATTGAGAGGATGCAGTAAGGAAGAGATGGGCAGAGTATTTTGAAAGATTGTTAAATGTAGAGGAGGAAAGGGTGGCTGAGATTGTGGCGGATGGAAGGGTGCAAGGAATAAATGTGTTGGGAGAGTTGAATGATTCTTTGATCACGAAGGAGGAAGTGGAGAAGGCAGTAAAGGAGATGAAAACAGGGAAAGCTGCAGGTATGGATGGGTGTGTTGTGGAATGCCTGAAGGGTGGTGGAGTGGCTGTTGTTGACTGGTTAGTAAGATTGTTGAATGGGTGCTTTGTGAAAGGTATAGTGCCAGTTGACTGGGCAAGTGCTTGTGTGGCCCCGTTGTATAAAGGCAAGGGTGATAAATATGAATGTACTAGCTTTAGGGGTATAAGTCTGTTGAGTGTTGTAGGTAAGGTGTATGGTAGAGTGTTAATTATGAGAGTTAGAGAGGGTTCAGAGGGAGTGATTGATGAGTAGTGTGGCTTTAGGAGAGGGAGGGGATGCGTGGATCAGGTGTTTGCGGTGAGACAAGTGTGTGAAAAGTATTTAGTGAAAGGCAAGGATGTGTTTTGGGCATTTATGGATTTAGAGAAAGCGTATGATAGAATTGATAGGGAGGCTTTGTGGACTGTTTTAAGATTGTATGAACTTGATGTAGGTTACTAAAAGGGGTGAAAAGTTTTTATGTAAATAGTAGAGCGTGTGTAAGAGTGGGAAATGCTGTGAGTGATTGGTTTCCCGTGAGAGTGGGGCTGCGACAGGGATGTGTGATGTCGCCTTGGTTGTTTAATATTTACATGGATGGTGTTGTAAGGGAGGTGAATGCAAGAGTTTTAGGTGGAGATCTGAGTCTGGTGAATGTTGATGGTGGAGAGTGGAATCTGAAGCAGCTGCTGTTTGCAGATGATACTGTACTGGTGGCTGATTCAGAGGAGAGATTGAGACAGTTGGTAGAGGAGTTTGGAAGGGTGTGTGAAAGGAGGAAATTGAAAGTAAATGAGAATAAGAGTAAAGTGATGAAGCGTACAAGGTTGGTAGATGGTAGGGGGATGAATATAGTTTTGAATGGCGAGTTGCTTGAGGAGATAGAGTGTTTTAACTATCCAGGGTCACATGTTGCTGTGGATGGAAGAATAGATGCAGAAGTTAAGTTTAGAATAAATGAAGTAGGAAAGGTGCTGGGAGGAATGAAAAAAGTGTTTAGATGTGGTTCGCTTAGAATGGATGTAAAGAGAAGGCTGTATGAGGGTGTTGTGGTACCGACTGCATTATATGGGGCTGAAACATGGAATATGGGTGTAGCAGAGAGGAAAAGTTTGAATGTAATGGAGATGAGGTGTCTGAGGAGTATGTGTGGAGTGACGCGTATGGATCGAGTGCGGAATGAAGTGCGAAGGAGAACTGGAGTTGTTCGGGAGATGGCTGGTAGAGTTGAGCAGAGGGTATTGTGATGGTTTGGGCATATGGAGAGAATGGATATTGAGCGATTGGTGAAAAAAATAACTAGATCTGATGTGAGAGGTGTAGGGCTGAGAGGAAGACCACGAACAGGATGGATGAACAGTGTGAAGAGAGCGCTGGATGCAAGAGGGATGTCTACTGAGCAAGGAAGAGTAGCTGTGCGTGACAGAAATAAATGGAGAGAAATTGTGAATGAATAAGTGATGACGCAGCCCTGAGGGGGTATTCTCCCACATTTGGTCTGATCAGCTATTTCAGGTCAGGTGCGGGTAAGGGGATGAGTCTGTTATGATGTGGCAGGGGTAAATCAGCCCTGCTGTCGGGCCCTGCTGCGGATGTCACTGATTGCATTGCGCAGTTGATCCTTGTGCGATGTGGTGTGGTGAGGATCTGTCCGTTCTCCCCTTTGGGGCTAAGATGCGAATGAATGTGTTTGAATGGATGAGTAAATGGGGAGTGTGTCGTCCTGTCTCGGCTACCTCCCTTTCCTTGGAGGAAGCAGTCTAGGTATATAGACTGATAGATAAATGACATACATAGTAACTCTGGAAATGACAGCTATCTAAATATGTTTGCTGATGATACAAAAATACAAAAGAGAATTACTAGCACAGACTCTTGTAGAAAGCTACAAGAAGAATTAAATAAACTTCATGAATGGAGCGATAAATAGCTCATGGAATTCAATGTGGACAGGTGTCATGTAATTAAGTCTGGTAAAAGTGGGAGAAGACCAGATTTGGATTATAAGTTAGGAAGTAAAATCCTACACATATTAGAAAGAGAGGACTTAGGAGTGATTATCAGTAACAGACTATCTCCGGCTGACCACATCAGTGAGAAGGTACGGAACATTTATACACTGCTTACTAATATGAGAATAGCATTCGCATACATAAATGAACACATGCTGAGAAAGATAATAACATCATTCATCAGATGAACCCTGGGGTATGCATCAGTAGCCTGGAATTCTCATCTCAAGAAACACATAGATAAGACTGAAAAAGTTGAAAGGGCAACTACAAGATGGGTACCAAGCTTAAGGGATCTAAACTACGAGTAGAAAAATTGAATCTACCAACACTACAGGAAAGAAGGAAAAGAGAAGACAGGATGATGCTACATAAATGTGTCTCAGGGAAAGAGAAAATAGACATAAATGAGTATATAACGTATGGGGAAGCGTCAGCACGAGGACACTGCAAAAAACTGCATAAAAAGAGAGTTGATAAAGACGTAAGCGAATTCAGTTTCCCAAATAGGGCAAATGATCAGTGGAATGCACTACCGAATGAAACAGACAGTGCCAAAACAAATAATGAATTGAAGGATATGTATGATAAAAGTGGTTTAATACACGGGACAGTACGAGCTTGACTCATTCGTGTTAAGATACAGTTATGTACGAACAATTAAGTAAGAACACACACACACACACACACACACACACACACACACACACACACACACACACACACACACACACTCACTCAGTGGAAGCTTTGTATGACTGCATAAAATTATGATATGAATGTTCGAGTAAACAAGTGAAGAATCTGTTAATACTGGTGGGATATTCTGGGCAGCTCTTTACCTGATGTATTGTTTCAGTGCTTTGAACGGTAATCTTCGGTAATCATGAACACATCTCCGCAAAAAGATTAAGCCTGGCCAACAGATTTATGAGACTTACTAGTATGTTGTTGCAAGACTGAAGTTACGTGATTCTCATTATCACAGAGCATTTTCTAGAGGTAACTTCCACTCTGATATTGTAACTTAAGCACCTTTGCACTTTTTAAATATTCCGTCCAAAGTGAGTCCTCCTTACGACTCACCAGATAGTCGCCACTCAGAATGAGAATCCTCTGTATGTAGCTTGAAAAGGAAAATGGCAAGTAGAAAATAACTCTGGTAAGCTGAGTAAGCCATCCCTGAGACGTAAGAGTTACCAGCTCGTAGCAAGGAATGTGTAATACATGCTCTCTCTCTCTCTCTCTCTCTCTCTCTCTCTCTCTCTCTCTCTCTCTCTCTCTCTCTCTCTCTCTCTCTGAGAAAGGCGTTCGGCAACTTTTATCAGTAAAACTGGTATATTTTGTATTAGTCATAAGCCTAGAATACAAAATTCTTTCGCCATCTGTTGCTCATTTACTTAGTACGAACACTAATAATTAGTTTCCATTACAGGAAAGTAAAGAGATACCCCTCAGCCTCAACCACACGCAGGGTGGCTTCTACTTACTCTTCATTACCAGTGCCTTGGCCTCCTTCACGATGCTGGTGGAAATGATCACTTACTCTCGTTCCAAGATGAAATCGTTACTTTAACCTTTACAAAACAATGACGTCTATTTATATTGTATCCTTACAACCTCCAAGTTTTTATTCATTTTTCTTTACGTTTTAGTTAAAGGGTGTGAAGTTATCTCGCTTATGAATATTTTCCTTAAAATCATATTAAATAGATCAAACGATGACTAAAACTAATATTACGTTCTCGAGGGGTTGGGGTCCTTTTGACTACCGTAATATGTTTTTTCTCACTTTATTCGTGTTACATCAAGGCGATTCAGCTACGGGGAAACCTCTTGTACTGAATCAATTATTGAAACCTACACCTAACCCTAACAATTTGAGTAATCTTTCCAAAGCAGAATACAATTATCTGTAGATAAGAAGAATGGAATACTAAAGACGTCCGTATGTTGGTTACCTTAGGGAAATCAAAGGAAATTTGCATTGTTAGCTGCCTCATCAAAACAGTAATTAATATGTATTTTCAGTCAGATTTAGGACCACATCATCCATAGACGGTTTCTGATCGAATGATGAAACGTACTGTATACTTGTACTGATTATTTTGATGTGAAAACTAAGGTCTTACATATCCACCTGCTTTGTTGAACATTTTTTTTCTGTACATGACTGTAATTCCTGGCTTCATAATTAGTCATATTTGTGCAACATGTTATGAATTTCAATTCCCTTATGCCACAGAAACGTCAAACAATTTAATACAATAAAATCAGACTTACACAAACAAGGAATCTGTTCATAGACAATTATTCTGTTGTAAGAATGTACAGTTGAGCAAGTCGAATTTGCGAAAAAATGTTGGGGTGTATGGAGACATCGGGCAGTTTCCTGTGGTAGGCTCATGTGTCTTTATGAATGAGTCACTCAGAACCTAGAGCTTGTGTCAGGTGGAACGTGATTGGCTCAGCTTTTGAGTGGTGGTGATGCAACTATTCTCATCACATTATATGTAAATGAAGCTTAATAACTAACAAGTGGTAGGAAGCAATTTTTAGATAATACTACAGTATTTAATGAATGAACGTGGAGTATAATGGAGTAATGAGCGTTAGCAATCTGTAAAACCTAACTGGCAACATAGCACAGAAGAGCAGCACGTCAGCTGGTAGTTTCGTTTATTCATGGTCGTTGAAACGCCTGAAACGAAGTCTAGTGAATCAGACTAATTGATGCTGACCTCTAACGAAGACAACCGGCAATGCTTTCTTTAACGAATCTAATATTGCTATTATATTTCATCGATTTCTAGGGTTATTACGCTCCATGACGCATGATGTCTTAAAATGCGTATTCCATAAATTAATACTAAATTATAGCCTTATTACCCGTCCAGTCCCCGCAGGGGCTCGGGGACGGATATTGTTTTCACTCGGTTTGTGTGTTTGTTTGTTTGTCTGTTTGTCTGTCTGTCTGTCTGTCTGTCTGTGTTAACAACTTTATGCGAAAACTATCGGCGCGGTTTTGACTAAAATAACTTGGATGATGGGCTAGGACCCTCTGATCACCTGATTACATTTTGGGCCAAATAGGGCCAAGGCCCAGGCTGTAGGCCTCCCAAAATAAAATAAAAACGTTTTTGCCATAACTCCATTCGTCATATCGACATGGAACCAAAACCTAAAGGTACATCTATCAAATCTGTATCCAATAACATGCCTCATTACATCAGGAGGGTAACCCCCCCCCCCAGTTGGCGCTAGGAGGGTCTGTGTCAGGGAAGAATCGTCAATATTACCCGATTAACTCCAAAATTGATATGTGACATCTTTGACTAGATATCCTGTTGTGTTTTTTACGTCAGCACTAGAATGACTGCCGGGTACGGGTTTGCTGTGCCTTGGCACCGCTTCTTGTTGCCTTTTATATTTATTCTCAGTAAAATATATTGAAATAGAAATAGACAATATTGCGCTAGTCCAGAAAGACCTCATTATGCAAGGAAGAAGGAGATAGAGAGAAAAGACAGCAAGCACGAGGGAAGAAGGAAAGGAGGGGCAGATGAAGGGCTGAAATGGACTGACTCGAGACCGAAGGGGTGCCAAAAGCCTTAAAGTATTGCCAACATTTTTGCAGCAATATCCTCCTATGGGGTCCACCTCAGTATAAATGCATTGC
Organism: Coenobita brevimanus; assembly: GCF_032717465.1. NCBI lineage: Eukaryota > Metazoa > Arthropoda > Malacostraca > Decapoda > Coenobitidae > Coenobita > Coenobita brevimanus. Next base: position 48,345,863 of record NC_136993.1, on the reverse strand, counting down.
ACTGGAAACGCATATACTGTATATAGTCAGGTAATCATTAACAGTCAAATATTATGAGTCGGTTACCTTGAAATTCATCCCTGCAGCTCCATTTAATTACTTTCACGTCCATGAGATGCATACAACATTGATTTGTAACATCAAATAGAGACTAGGTACCTAAATATCCAGTTTTAAATGCCAACACCCAACCAACACCGATCCCTCCTCCACAATGTTTGGAGAAGATTGTAGGAAAGAGAGCGATGAAAACAGTGAATTGAAGGGGTTAACAAATTGGTGACTACCGTCAATTAACACTGGTAGCTCTGTTTTTTCTCTCTCTCTCTCTCTCTCTCTCTCTCTCTCTCTCTCTCTCTCTCTCTCTCTCTCTCTCTTTCATTTGAAGACGTAATTATATTGCTTGACGCTAGTCAGTCCCTGGATTGAAGTTGTTATGCCCCGTCCACACCATCAGGCAGTGACTGGCGGAATGTGCCATCACTGAGCACAGTCTGTTGGGCATGACTGTGATGATGTCCACACTGCTGAGTAGCCAGTCAAGCAGTAAAGTCGGCCAGTTGTCAGTAGGTGGTCGGCAAAGCTTGAGTGCGGTATCACCATGCGCAACACAGTTGAAAAGAAAAAGTAGTAGTTCAGTATGGCATATTAATTGTTGCAAACCTAATATATATTTAAAAAAAAAAAAAAAAAAAAAGGAAAATGTACACAAAAGCAATCTCGTTAAAGAGCCAACTTTTAGAGGATGGCAGGGTCGTGGGTCCATGCCAGGCGCCAAACCACCTGGAAGTGTCTGGTGATATCAGTCACCTAAGGGCACTGGCTGTTCGCTGGTTTGCCTGTCAAAGTTGCCACAAAATGTTCGATGACGGGCTTATCACTTGTGCCCGCCAGGCACTGCCCGATAATGTGGATTATACGCTTGCTTTTTATATGTTGCATAGTTTGTGTCTAACTTACAGGCATTCATTATCGTTTGCCAGGTTGTTTACCGTGTGCCATATAGCTGCAAGATGAGGACAGCGCTGATTTCAACACATATCTCACGAGGGTTTTACCTCCTGTTATCTTTTCCAAGGAAATTCATAGCAATCCTTCAATAGGACATGTATTCTAATGTGGTGAAAATGAATACAGGGACGGCATGGTTATCAGTTATGAGGGTTTGTTTTGCCTAACATATTTGTCACTAATGTTGATAATGTTTCAACTCCGATATATCTAATCATCGGTAGGCATAGAATAAAATCATAATAATTATTCATTAAATTTATATCCTCAGACAAAATATCCATTCCTTATAACATTATAAAATAATGTTTTCTCCAATATAACATATGTGGTCTATATACTACGAACAGATGAATAATACTCCTGTTTTATTCAACTCATCAAGTGTCCCTCCTTTCCTTCTTTTTTCCCTCCTGCTTGCTGTCCCTCCTCTATGTCTCCTTCTATGTTGCAGTAAAAGGTCTTTCAGGCCATGCACAGTCTTGTCTCTTCCTATTTCAATATATTATATTGACAAGATATATAAAAGGGAAAAAGGCAGCAAATAATTTGGTGTTTATTTACTGAATGCACATTTAATTTTGTGGTAGGCGGGGGCACCCATCATCCACCCACTTCGTGCAGTGGTACCCTGTTTTTAGGGTAGCTCTACTGTACATCGAGTGGCAAGCCAAATGATTTCCTGTAAACCAGGAAATCATTTACGATGCTGGGTGGTAACCTTGTAACCAACCGACACATGTTCCCTATGTGACAGTAAGCGGGTTGGCGGAGGGTTAGTGCCCCTCCCCGGATAACAACTAACTAAAAATACGAACAAGAAGCCTCGGACCAGGACTGATCAAAAGATGACGACTAAGGACCGAACAAAGGATATGATACACATGGCGACGTGGAATATAAGGGGTGCAATTGATGAGGGTGCGAAAGTGGATGTGTGTGGATTAACAGAAACTAAATGAAGAGGTGAGAGTGTGAGAGAATCTGAGTAAGGACGGGGTATATGTGCAGGAGTGTATGAGAATGAGAGGGCAAAAGAAGAAGTGTGTATTGTTGTGAGTAACAGATGGAAGGAGAATATAAGAGAGTATGGATCAGTTGGCTCAGGGAATTTGTGGGGAAGAATGAAAGTTGGACTACAAATGTGGGCAATTGTGTGCATGTATGCACCAATGCACGATCGTGCAAGCAGTGTAAGAGAAAAGTTTTGGACAAATGTGGAAGTGTGCATGGAAAAGTTTGAAAGGAATGAGAGAGTGTTTTTGCTTGGTGATATGAATGGTAAAGTAGGGAATGTGAAGGTGAATGGAGTAGTTGGCGAGTGGGGTGTGCCTGCTGAGACAGATGACAATGGCAGGACTTTAACCCGCGCTGTCCCGGCGACGTGAATTTACGTCCGCACATGAGGTACACTCATGTCCCGGCGACGTGAATTAACGCGGCAACATTGCAAGTTGCATAATTTTCACATTTTTCAAAAATCGCGCCTGATTTTTGTTTCGCCCACCTACGCAAGCCTCACCTACTCGCCGCCAGGTGGATAATCCCCTAGACCCAGATTAACCCCACCAGACCTTGTGATCCTCCGCTTACCTGTCAGCAGTCACCCAGGTCAGACATAGCGTGTCGTGGGCTTTCAGACGAGGAGATACAAGTCGCCCTGGATACCTTTACAGGGGATAGTGATTCCCCAATGGATGACGACACCCTCGATGTCGATTATGTGCAGCCTGAGGAGGTTACCAGCAGCAGTGATGAGGAGGTCCCTTCCCCAAGGAAAGTCAAATATATTACATATAGGAGGGCAGGGGATGGCCAGCCTGCACCACGTGCTGCATCTAGGCAGCAACACCTACCATCAGATGAGGACGAGGACGAGGAAGCAGTACATGGTGGCGTATTTTCCTGGCTGGGGAAGGAAAAGATATCACCACGTGGGACTGGGACAGATGGCACATCGCGACTGTTCCATAGGTATGTTCCTTCTATGTGTTCTGTGGCAGGAAGTAGTGGTGTGGGGATGGTTAGGGCAGCAGAAAGTGAAAGTGTTGGTGTGGGAGAGCGCAGACAGATTCATGAAAGCGAGTGTGGTGTGGGGGAGGCAACAAGTCCACGTGGTGTTCGTGTTAGGCGTAGTGTGAGTTAGCAGAAGGTGAAAGCACTTGTTTAACATGTAAAGGGGTAATATGTTATATTGGAAGTATTATAAAAGATGAATAATTAGATTTTGAGTTGAAAAAATAATGACGGTACCTGAAGGCACGTGGTAGCGCTATTGCTATGCTCTCATTCTTTTCGTAAAGCATGTACATCTATAAAAGCAAATGTATAACATGTAAAGGGGTAATATGTTATATTAGAAGTAACATCGCGACTGTTCCACAGGTATGGTCCTCATTTAGATCCTGGGGCAGGATCTAGTGGTGTGGGAAGGGTTACAGCAGGAGAAACCGGAAGTGGCGGGCCGGAAGAGCGAGGACAGGTGCGATCTGGGGAGAGTCTTGTGGGAGCGGCAATATGTCCACGTGCTCTTTTTGTGCAGCGTGGAGGGGAGGAGCAGCCGCTCCCTAGCACCTCATTCGACCCTCTGCATTCCCTTACTTCCTCCCCAGAGCCCCAGGAAGTGGGGAAAGGAAGGAAAAGGAAGGGAAAGGGAAAAGGAAAGGGGAGAGGTAAGAGGAGTGCGAGTGGGGAAAGGGACCGCTCTGCACCTCCCCAACCTCCACCACCACCATCCCCTCCCCACCCTGAGGAACACGACGATGGGCATGTGGCTGGTGACGAAAATGTCACATGGGACTGGGTAGATGGGAGCGACTTCACTCCCATCATTCACCCATTTACGGAGGAGTGGCGGTCTGGCTGCACTGCTCCCGGCATCAACGCTGGCTCCACGAGACTAGATTTTTTCAAACTTTACTTCGGGGAGCCATTTGTTCAACAAATTGTTGAACAAACAAATCTGTTTGCAGGGAGCCAGCGCCGTGAGAGTGAGCTTCAGGGCACAACCAGCAGGCACACCCAGCAGTACGATTATCCAGTAAGCCTAGGTGAGATGTTCGTGTTCCTTGCCCTGGTGCTTTTGATGGGTATTATAAAAAAAAAAATCAAATTCCTGCCTATTGGACGACTGATCCTATGACCCTAACCCCCTTTTTTGGGCAAGTGATGGGTAGGAATTGCTTCCAACAAATTCTCAGCCGCCTCCATTTTTTTGATGCTGACGATCCAGCAGATGCTAATAATAATGATAAAATGAGGAGAATTAGGCTTGTTTTTGATCACCTACGGGAAATGTTCTGCTCCTCATTTTATCCTTACAGAGACCTCGTCATAGACGAGAGTCTCATGCTGTGGAGAGGCAATATTGCCTTTCACCAGTATGTGCCCACCAAAAGACAACGTTTCGGGTTCAAGATCTTTGTTATGTGTGACTGTAAGACTGGTTATGTGCAGGACATGGTCCTGTACACGGGCGCATAGACAGACATAACAGAAGATCGTAGTATCGGACTCTCAGCGGCTGAGGTGAAGACATTGATAGAGGATTACCTTCATCGTGATCATGTCCTCTATCTGTATAACTGGTACGCTAGTCCTCTTCTCGCTAGGTTCCTTCACCTACACGACACCGGAGTCTGTGGGACAGTGAAAAGAAATCGATGGCATATGGTCAAGTTGGGAAAAAAGCTGGACAGGAACGAGGTGGTGTTCTTTCAAGCGAAAAACATTCTCGCCACCCTGTGGTATCATAACAGGGAAGTGTTCCTCCTCTCTACTGTTCACTGTCCCCTCATGCACCGTACAGGCTCCATCGATCACCATAGTGAGAGGAGGCGCCACATCTGGAAACCTGAGTCTGTACTGGACTACAACATCAACATGAGGCTCGTGGATCAGTCAGACTTAATGATTTCCAGTGTGGATTGTGCCAGGACCACGATGAAGTGGTATAAGAAGCTCTTCTTCCACCTGCTGGACATCACGGTCCTCAATGCACATTACCTCCATGCAATGACGACCGGAGTGACAGAAACATTTGAGGGGTTTGTCAGAGAGCTCGCCCGAGAGATTTTCGCAATGTATGCAGAGGACAGGCATACTCACAGATCACGGCCACCCACAGCCCGCCAAAATCCCCTATGGCTAACAGGCCGCCACTACCCCAGTACAATTCCTCTCCAAGGCAACATGCCCTACCCCCAGTGGAGATGCCACGTGTGCCGGCACACTACAGTACGACCTACCCAGGTCAGAAGAGATACAAGGTATGAGTGTGTGGAATGCAACGTTGCTCTCTGCCTGCAACCGTGCTTCCGTGAGTACCATAATAACAGGCACTATTGAAAGTGTGTGTAGTGTGGTAAGGCCTGTACATACGCGATAAAGTGTCGCTCAGTATCATAATAGCGCCATGTTATATTATGTGATACTAATCATAGGAGGTTGTATATATATATGTACATATATATATATATATATATATATATATATATATATATATATATATATATATATATATATATATTAGGATAAGGCTTACTGTAAATCGTGTACTCCTGTGAAAGCAAATGTCATACATGGAAAAGGCCAGAATGTAATGTGAGAAGTACTATAAAAAGGGAGAAAATAAATTCAGAGGTGAAAAAATAATGACATGACATGATTTACCTACGTAAATTAGCGCTCCTTCTATGTTAATTCTTTTCATAAAGCATGTATTTCTGTAAAAGCAATTGTCTAACATGTAAATGGGTAATATGTTATAAGTAAGCAAAAAGGTGAAAAAATAGAATCTGAGTTGAAAAAAGCACGAAAGGTATAGTTACTGTAAAGTTAGTATGTAAGTTGAAAAATAGTCTAAGTTGAAAGTCACAGAACATAGTCAGTAGGTAAATAAGCGCTTTGAAGAATTTTGTTCACGGTGTAAGAGGAGTGGGAAATTCCCCAAGGGCTCTAAATTTAGCCACCAATTATGGGATAAGCTGTCTCCCAGTGTACCACCATCCCACCTCTCTCTCTCTCTCTCTCTCTCTCTCTCTCTCTACATTAGGATAAGGCTTACTGTAAATCGTGTACTACTGTGAAAGCAAATGTCTGACATGGAAAAGGCCAAAATGTAATGTGAGAAGTACTATAAAGAGGGAGAAAATAAATTCAGAGGTGAAAAAATAATGACATGACATGATTTACCTACGTAAATTAGCGCTACTTCTATGCTAATTCTTTTCATAAATCATGTACTTCTGTAAAAACAATTGTCTAACATGTAAATTGGTAATATGTTATGTTCTAAGTAAGCAAAAAGGTGAAAAAATAGAATCTGAGTTGAAAAAAGCATGAAAGACCAAGTTGTTACTTGGTAAATAAGCGCTATTCTTATGCTAATTCTTTTCGTACAGCAAGTACATCTATAAAACTAATTGTATAACATGTAAGTGGGTTAGATATTATGTCATAAGTAATCTAAAAGGTGAAAAAATAGAATCTGAGTTGAAAAAACATGACATAAAATGATCTCCCTTGGTAAATAAGCGCTACTTTTATGGTAATTCTTGTCATAATGCCTCAAAATATGTACAAACAATTATGTAAAGTTGAAAATGGTATGATGTCATTGTGGAAATAATATGGAACATGAAAAAATACAATAGCTGATGAAATAACGATGTTTGCTACCATCGGTGACATAATCGACCGATTTCACTAGGGTCGCAACAATGGTACATACCTTATTTCTCAGTTTTTTCTGTATAAAACCCAATATACTTGTGGTATACATATTTCCAATATATGAATACATGATAATAAACGTATACTGCATCAGTTCAGAGTACCCGTGCCACCATAGAAAACGTACAACGAAAAGACTACTCATAGAGTAAAGCAGTACCTGTCAAACTTACGTGCTCCAGGTAAGCCATTTCTGGACCCAAGGGACACCTTTCTTTGTGATTTTCCTTAGTTTCTGACCAAAAGCGAATGTTTGAGCAAAAAAAAAAAAAATGGTCCCAAAAAGCAGGGACTGGGGCGGACCAAAGCTCAGAAACGTCGGGATTGGGCGGGTTAATGGACATTTGTGCCGGGAGGGAGTTGATGATAGCTAATACCCTCTTCAGACACAAAATGATCCACAGGTATACATGGCGAGTGATGTGAAGGGTGGATGGTGAATTGAGTGAAAGGAAGGTAATGATTGATTATGAGTGTGTGGATGAAACGATGCGAAGATGTGTAATGGATGCAAGAGCATATAGAGGTTGGGGGGATGGACTTTCTGACCACCTTTGGTGGTGGTCAGAATCAAGGTCCAAGTAAAATGGAGAAATAGAAGATGGGAAGGACGGGAGGAAGGAGTTGATGCAAGGAGAGTGGATAGGTTACAAGAGGATGAGAAAAAGGCAGAATATGAAAGAAATGGAGGAACGACTGGGTGAATATGAATTGAAGCAGACGGGGGACGTGGAAGATGTCTGCAAGACATTCACAGAAGGAAGCTGAGCAGCATGTGAGGTGGTGTGTGGGATGAAGGGAAATTGAAAGAGGGTGCAAGGAACAGCATGGTGGAATGAAGAGGTGAGACAAGCTGTGGCACAAAAGAAAAAAGAATGGATGAGAAATATGGGCATGGAAGAAGTTGAGAGACAGACGAGAGTTATATGTAGAAAGGAAGAGAGAGGTGAAAAGATTTGTAAGAGAGAGTAAGAAGAGAGTGGATGAGGAATTTGGAAAGTTTTTGAGTGTCAAGTCGAGGGAATGTACGAAAATGTTCTGGAAAGAGGTGAAGAGAGTCAGACTGGGTGGCAGTGAAGTTAGTAGGGGAGTGAATGATAAAAATGGTAGAAACTGGTTGAGAAGGGAAAAAAAGTTACCAGATGGAGAGCACACTTTAATGAACTGATGAACATAGAGAATGGAAGTAATGCGAGTATCAGTGGCTGTGGAATGGCTGGGAGAAGGAGTGAGGTGAGAAGACAGGAAGAAATCAGTAGGATCGAAGTTGTGAATGCAATGAAGAAAGTCAAAATGGGGAAAGTCCCAGGAATTGATGGAGTGTGTGGTGAAATGCTGAAGCTTGGGGATAGTAGCAGAATGGATGTAGAAGAGGTGCAGATTGGCCTGGGAGGAGGGTAGAGTCCCAAAGTATTGGAAGTCAAGGATAATTATTCCCCACACAAAGGGAAAGGGGAAAAAGAAGTTTGTGGTAATCATTGGGGCATTTGTCTTCTTAGTGTAATAGGAAAAGTATACGGTAGGATACTTATTGACAGAGTTAGGGAAATAACAGGGGAGTTAGTTGGAGAAGAACAGGGATGTTTTAGGAAGGGAAGAGCTCGTTTGGATCAGATATTCATTCTTAGATCTTTAGTGGAAAAGTTTCTACAAGGGAAAGAAGTTGTATGCTGCCTTCATGGATTTGGAGAAAGCATATGACAGTGTGGATAGACAAGAATTGTTGAAAGTATTAAGAATAATGGAGTAGATGGGAAGTTGTTGAATGCTGTGAAGAGTATGTATGAGGGTGATAAGGCTGCAGTGCATGTGGATAATGAACTGAATGATTTTTCTGATTGAAGATTGGGTTGGAACAGGGATATGCCATGTTTCCATGATTGTTCAATCTGTATGTGAACGGAGTTATAAAATAGATACAAGGTAGGGCAGTGGATGCTGCAGTGGTCCTTATAAGAGAGGGCATTGTTTGGAAACTCTCTGTACTGTTTGCAGATGATACTGTGTTATTAAGTGAAAACGAAGGGGAGCTGCAAGGCTTGGTGGATAAGTTTGGGAGAATGTGTAAGAAACGGAATCGAAAGGTGACTGTAGGGAAGAGTAAAGTTATGGTCTTCGAGAGATTTGAAGTCAGTGAATGTACAGTGAGGTTGGATGATGAGGAAATGGAAAATGTGAGTACATTTAATTACTTGGGCAGTGTGATTAGTAAGGATGGAAGTTTGGAGGGTGGATTGCTTTAAAGGGTACAACAATGAGGTAAGGTTGCTGGTTCCTTGAAGGCAGTCATAAGAAACAGAGAAGTGAGCATGGAAGTGAAAAAGTTATTACCTTGTGGTATCTTGACCATATATTATGTGAATCTTGAGATTGATTTTAGTTATCGTGTAGTCAAAGACAGGAGAAGTTAAAGATGGATACTGGGTCTTGATTGCAGTTTATTATCTTCAAGGAAAAATTTACGTTGAAACACTGTGTGTATTACACACGAGTGTATATTTACTAGCTAAGTTCTCGTTGGAAACCTCTTCTGTTTACCACCTCTCTGTACTATCGCTAGCCCTCTTCTCACTCTCTAATCCTTCCTGGCTTCTCTACGAGGGCTTGTGTCACGTGTATAACCCATAGGTATGGGTTCTGGAAGCTTGTCTGTCTGTTTGTATGCAGTGCTTCCGGTGCTCTCTGGCATTCCTTTGGTTAACTCTTGCTCACATATTTCCTTTCCCATCTAGCTTGGCTACCTTTAAGACTACACATTTGTATTCCTATCTATTACGATTTGTATTATTATAACATGGAGTCCTGACATCGCTCGGTCATGCCAGCAGGCGATCGTACGACAGCATATAGAACTGACACTAGTCTGTTAATACATAATACTGATTTTATTATTGTATAGATATAATATTCATGATAATATTTTACTGATAAATAATATTGTAGACATATTACATTGTAAAAATATTGTATACATAATGGAGTAAATGCACTCTAGGTAAACTGAGTATGGAATATTGTTTAACATAGTGTAAAATGTTTATGTGTAACAGGCACATATATGCAAAAAATAGTTCAAAGTTAAGATTATAGTAAGAGTTATTAATAAATTTGTATTTTACATAGATATAATGATAATATTAATTCAATTGTTGGCCCATTAAAAAAAAAAATAGAATTAACACTATTTTCAAATTATTTACACTTCATTCAGGGGGTCTCACTTGAATGTTCACTCTTCCTCCGGTAAATATTGACTCCAAGTTTGCAATTCTTGCATGCATTCTGTGCATTGCGAACTGCACTACCGCAAATACAATAGAGAAGATTATAAAGACAATTGGTGTTGGGCTATACACATAATATGGGTTGAACATACTCAGACTCAATTCTTCCCAGGGCTTCATTGTTTCATTGATTAGTTGCATAGTTTCAAACTTAGATGAAGTCAGCTTAATACTTGTGCTCATGTTTAACCCGCTGACTCCCGTTGACGTATGTATACATCCACACGTTTTGTCACTGTGACTCCTGTTGATGTATATAAAAGTGCAGCAATTGCAAAGTCCCTAATTTCCACAATTTTCATGTTTTGCGCGTGATTTTTGGTACATATACACGGGACACCTTCCTCTATAAGATACCAGGCAGGGTCAATGCCTTACCCAACATGACCTCCCCCCCTCCCTTGCATGCCATTGTCTCGGCAATTCACCTGTTACCAGTGACCTGGCCAGTATAGACATGTCGTGCCATGGTACGAAATTCAAGGCCAGAATGATTCCCAATCGATGACAATGTGGAAGACAAAGTTTATGTAGCATCAGAGGAAGAAACAGTCAGAAATGATGATCAGGTAATGTTCCCCAAAAAGGTAAGGTATGTTGAAGTGCTTGGTGAGTAAAACAATGCTTAAAATGCCTATATTATTGTGTGAAAACCAATATACTCTCATACTACCTATAAATTCGTACCAAATAAATAAATAAATACCGTTTATGAATAGTGTGGAATAGTTACCCTCCCATGGAGCTTGTTTTCTTTGGAGCGAGCCTGATAGAAAACACAGTAAGGTAAGGGATCCTTCTACCTGTATTCAATATTTTAAACCTCAGGTGAGCGATTTCTTTATGAATTTTCGATGTTTCTCACCAAAAGCGGAGGTTTGAGCCAAAAAAATATTCTTCCAAAATTGGTTGGGATTGGGAGGGGTAAGTGGTGGAAAATCAGTCGGGATGGGGCGGGTTAAATCCATCTTAGGTAATGGGTTGAAATATTTGTGTGCATGATTGAGGATGGCATAGTGGTTGGTGGTAGATAAAGTGGACATGGATGGTGTAAGTACTGGACAGTAGTCTGGTGCTATGTATTATCCTGATGCTGAAGTATGAGATGGTGGTATATCTGGACAAATGATGTAAACTGATGTGTTATGAATGAAGTAATATAACTGTGAGAGCCCAGTGCACTGATGGTGTATAGGTTTATCTGGTGCAAATGTGAAGTTGCAAATGGTGATGAATGTCGTGATTTCTTATGATAGCCATTTCACAAGGGACTGTTCCAGTAGCCTGATATGTGAAGATGTAAACAGGACAAAGGTGAACAGCATGTAAGGATGTACGGCATTTTCGTTCATTCATTGATTCACTGGCGAAAGTGACAGTGTTCTGTCTCTTGGAGACCATGATGAGTTCGGTGTCTTTAATGATGTTGATGATGACCAAAGTGTCCTTATTCTTAGAAAAGAAGGGGTATATTTGATACACTGTGAAGAGGTTGTCAGATCTGAATGGTACATGGAGGAGTAGACTGTAGCACCAGTCGAGCAGGGCAGTACTTCCAAGGTGGATGGAAAGCTGATAACAGGGAGAACTGGAGCTCCCACTTCATCAGCCCTCGGGACTTGTTCCTGACCATCCCCCTTGGTGAACTTTTTCAGTGTTTCAGTAACACTGAGAGTAGGCCAGCTTGCTCTCCAATACAAGTTTATCTAACTACCAACACCAAACTACATGCACAGTACACACTACACTTCCTTTAAAAAAAAAAAAAGAAAAAAAGAAAAATGGCACACCACAACAATGCCTCGGAGTCCCCAGGGTGGGAGTCCCCGGGGGGAGGGGGACCATAAACGTACCTACCATCTGCCCCTCTCAAGGTGACGACTCTTTGAGCTGCCTGGATCCACTGTCTGACTCCTTCTTCATTTCTGCAACATCCGTGGCCTATCCTCTAATTTTCCCTCTGTCAAACACCACCTCTCCTCCTCTAAACCTCACCTTCTCTTCCTTACTGAGACTCAGCTGTCAGAGGCAACTGACAGCATACCCTTTTCTGTATCCTCTCACTTTCTTCTGAATTCTCTACTCTCTGGCTTCGGTTCTCCTGTTGTTCTCTGACTAAATATATCTGCGCTGGTTTCTTATCGTCTAATTCTACTGACTATCAAAAATTCTTCAACTATCTTACTTCTATGATGGAACACATTCTATCCATTTCTCCTTTCTCTGAAACCTCCATTCTAGGAGATTTCAATGTTCACCACCACCTTTGGCTCACCTCTCCTTTCACTGATCCACCTGCTGAACAAGCCTTCATCTTTTCTATCTTTAATGACCTAGAGCAGTTTGTACAGCACCCTACCCATATCCCTGACTGCCTTGAAGAAAGCTCCAACATACTTGACCTCTTCCTTACAACTAACCCTTCTGCTTACACTGTTAATTTTTTCTCTCCATTGGGCTCCTACAATCATAACCTTATTACCTTAACTGGTCCAATAGCTCCGCTACGGCCTGTGGACCCTCCAAAGAAGCGTCGTCTGTGGCACTTTGGAGCTGCAGATCGGGAGGCCCTCAGGCTGTACTTCTTTGATTTTCCCTGGAATGGAAGCATGCATTCCTTTCTCATATCCTTTGACTAATGCAAGAAAGCCTTGGTTTAATCACGCTTGTTCTAATGCTGTCCACAGCAAGGAGAGGGCCTATAAAAGGTACTGGAGCCAATCCACCCCTGAATCACATCATTCTTATGTTTCTGTCCGGAATCGTGCTAAGTCTGTTCTTCCCTCTGCTAAAAATAATTTCATTCACACTAAATGCTCTCAACTCTTCAACTCGAATTCTTCCCGCTCCTTTTGGCACATTGCCAAAAACCTTTCTAAAAACTTTACTTCATCATCCTTCCCTCCTCTTTTCTACTCTGATGGCTCTGTAGCTATTTCTTCTACTGATAAAGCAGATCTCTTTGCTCAGACTTTCTCCTCCAGTTCTACCTTAGACGATTCCGGTGCTGTTCCTCCATCACTTCCTTCCTCTGCATTAAATTTTCTTCAGCTTATGTATTTTCTGCCATCATTGGCCTCAATACTAACAAGGGATATGGGCCTGATGGAGTCCCTCCTGTTGTCCTCAAGAACTGTGCTTCTGTGCTTACACCCTGCCTAGGTAAACTCTTTCGCCTTTGTCTTTCAAATTATACCTTTCCTTCTTGCTGGAAGTTTGCTCTCATTCAGCCAGTTCCAAAGAAGGGTGACCATTCCCAACTCTCTAAGTATCGTCCAATTGCTTTACAATCCAGTGTCCCAAAGGTTTTCGAGTCTATTCTTAACAGAAAAAATGTAAAGCATGTTTCCTATCACAACCTTCTTTCTGATCGTCAGTATGGGTTCCGTCAGGGACCCTCCACTGCCGATCTTTACACCTACCTTTCAGACTCCTGGTCATCCTCCTTTCGGAACTTTGGCGAAAGCTTTGCCATTGCACTTGACATCTCAAAGGCTTTCGATCGAGTTTGGCATACATCTTTAATTTCCAAACTGCCATCTTACGGTTTCTATCCTTCTGTCTGTCCCTTCATCTAAAGCTTCCTTTCTGGTCGTTCTATAGCTGCTGTTGTAGACGGCCATCGTTCTTCTCCTAGATCTATCAACAGTCGTGTTCCTCAGGGCTCTGTCCTATCACCAACTCCCTTCCTTTTATTCAGCAATGATCTTCTAAGCTGTATATCTAATGCTATCCACTCATATTCTGATGATTCCACCCTTCACCTTTCCATTCGGTCCCCCCCCCCCCGTCCATCTCAGGAGATACTTCAACAAACAAGGGATGAGGCTATGGCACACCTAATGTCTGACATGGCTCGTATCTCTGACTGGGGTAAAAATAATCTTGTTGTTTTTAATGCACCAATCAACTCGTCAATATCTTCAACAGGAGTACCCACTCATGATTAATAATATCGAGCTCCATCCTGCATCATCCTTGACCAAGCTTTTGGTTTCATTCACACAGAACTTATCTTGGAATGATCATATTGCATCTCCTGTAAAATGAGCTTCCAAGAGATTAGGTGTGCTAAGCCGACTCCGTGCCTTCTTTACCCCTGCACAGTTTTTGACTTTATACACAGGTTTTATTCGCCCCTGTTTAGAGTACAACTCTCATGTGTGGGGAGGCTCCCCACATACAGCTCTTCTCAATAGGGTGGAGTCAAAGGCTATTCGTATCATCAACTCTCCTCCTCTTACTGGCACCCTTCAACCTTTGTCTCTTCACTGCACTGTTGCCTCTTTATCTCTTTTCTATCGCTACTTCAATGGTCACTGCTCCTCCGAACTGTCTGCTTGCATCCCTCCACCTCTATGACGAGCACGTAGCACCCGTCTAGCAACAAACTCTCATCCCTTTTCTGTCCAACTCTCTAGTGCAAGAGTTAACCGTTACTCCCAGTCCTTCATTTATGCATCAAGTCAACTCTGGAACTGTCTCCCTCTGTCTATATTTCCTACTTCCTATGATCTCCAGTCTTTCAAACGCAGTTTGTCCAGGCATCTCGAAATGAATGGAATTTGGCTCTCTTTTGTATTGTTTTTTTCCTTTTTCTTGGAAGGAACATTCATGCTGGCTCAGCCTTTGGTTCCTTCTTCCTCACATTTAAAAAAAAAAAAACTACTACTGATGTTGGTGCTAGTGTTGCTTCTAAATATGGATAATATAACATGAAATCTCTACCCCGGAACAAAGGCTTCAAACCATGTTTATGTATGCCTTGACTAATTATCTGACATAGATCATGAACTGGATGTTCATGTATGTTGACCATATTATATGTGAATCTTGAGATTGACTTTAGTTATCGCGTAGTCGAAGACAGAAGTTAAAGATGGATACAGGGTCCTGATTGTAGTTTATTATCTTCAAGGGAAAGTTTAAGTTGAAACTGTGTGTATTACATAGGAACGTATTATTTACTAGCTAAGTTCTTGTTGGACCCCTCTTCTCTTTACCACCTTTCGCTATTATCGCTAGCCCCCTTCTCACTCTCTAATCCTTCCTGACTTCTCTAAGAGGGCTTGTGTCACGTGTATAACCCATAGGTATGGGTTCTAGAAGCTTGTGTGTGTGTCTGTGTGTATGTAGCACTTCCGGTGCACTCAGGCATTCCTTTGGTTAACTCTTGCTGACATATTTCCTTTCCCACCCAGCTTGACTACCTTTAAGACTACACATTTGTGTTCCAATCTATTATGATTTGTATTAGTATATAATATGAAGTCTTGAGAACCTGACAGTATTGTGATACCACCTCAAACATATGGATGTGAAGCTTGGACGTTGTTGGAGGGACATAAGTCAAGAGTGAGAGCAGTGGAAATGAGTTATTTGAGAGAAGCCTGTGGGGTCACATGGAGAGACAGATTGACAAATAAGGATGTGAAGGAGCGTTGTCGTGTGGATGTGGATGTGAGAGGAAGTGTTAAGAGAAACACACTGATGTGGTTTGACCATGTGGAGAGGATGGAGAGTGAGAGACTGACGAGGAGAATGTACATGAGTGAGGTGAAGGGAGAGAGGGGGAGGAGAAGGCCAAGGATGAGATGGAGGTATGGAGTGGAGAGGTGTGTGAATTGGGGGCAGGGCAGTGAAATAGCGGAGGACAGAGTGACGTGGGGGCGACTTGTTTGTGGCCACACCGTATGGGATTAGGGCATCTGGCAATAGATAGACATTTTAAGTCATTTTCTTTTTTTAACGTGACGTACTCTGGGCATAGGCTTCAGGGCCTATCCCCAAGTCCCAGTAGTTGTCCTTGGGGTCCAGTAGTCCTACATCTAAACATGTCACCAATTCGGCGCTAACGTCAACCATCCATCTTGAATACATGCTAGGGCTGTCTCTTACAGAACTGATGCACTGGTATTAGAGGGGGTACTTTTATGATATGTCGGGGGGTCACCTGGTAGATCAGAAAAGTTTGCACTTTATGAAATTCATATCCTTAAGCAGTTCCCTGCCCCAGCCGGGATTCGAACTTGGGCCCATTAGGACTGCAGGCCGCCTCTTTACCGTTTCTGCCACCGCCTACCCCAGTAGAGTGCACTAATTCAAGAAACTTATGAAATATAATAGCAATATTAGATTCGTTAAACAAAGCATTGCCGGTTCTCTTCGATATAGGTCAACACCAATTAGTCTCATTCACTAGACTTCCTTTCAGCAGCTTCAACGATCATGAATAAACGACACTACCAGTTGACGAGCTGCTCCTCTGTGCTATGTTGCCAGGTAGGTTTTACAGATTGCTAACGCTCATTATTATACTCCACGTTCGTTCATTAAATACTGTAGCATTCTCTAAAAACCGTTTGTTACCACTAGTTAGTTATTAACTTTCATTTACATATACGTATAATGTGATGAGAAAATTTGCTTCACCACCACTCAAAAGTTGAGCCAATCACGTTCTACCTGACTGAGGCTCTAGATTCTGAGTGATTCATTCATAAAGATATGTGGGCTTACTACAGGAAACTGCCAGATGTCTCCATATACCCCATTATTTTTTCGCACTTTTTTACTTGCTCGATTGTACGTACAATCAAAGACAGAAGTCGTGTCGCGGTTTTGTCCGAAGATTAAGTGCAACTCTTGAAACATTATGAAAGCTGTACCAGAGTTATATTTTCGTGGTTGGCTAGCCCGACTTCCTCAAGTTTCATATCTGCTGCTGATGGGATGACGGTATGAATGAACCCATAAAACTCCGAAGCCTTAACATCGATTCTTAAGAATTGCTGATTTCGAACTTCGTATGAGAGACGAAATGCCAACGGTTAGGCGATGATCACCTGATACTTCATCTTATATCTTACCACAAAACGTCAAGCAGACATACTACACCATTGTATGGACAGGTCAAACAACATGCATCCAACTAACATGAATATGAGAGGTGGCATGATCTTCCTTTATTAAAGGGTAACGAATCCTGAACAGAAAACTCAAACATCTGGTATTAGCATAACCATAGAAAGTTGGATTAGGATTTCAGGAGGAAGGCACAACGGAGAACCGTCATCGTTCAGGTCGTCCTTGTCTTACCACACCACTATAGGACCAGGAAATAATCACAACGATGGAAGCAGCACCCGCAAGCAGTGCTTACGTCGTAAGAAACGAAGTGCACCTACTGTAGGATGAAGCACACTCACCTTTGTGTGTAGACTTCGCTCATATGGTTTGTGTGTTCGAATTCATCTGTGGGATTCAGTTTCCCAGCCACTCTAGAAGAAAAAAATCATTTATCATAATAGAATAACTCTGCTCTCATGTGTTGAATAATATAGTGAATTTTGTTTTAGAGCACTGTTAGATAATGTCGCAGGTCATTATCAACTTAATTAGCTACTTTAGAGTTAATAAAGACTGACTTCCAAACACCTAGATAGCTTCTTGAATTGTAACGTTGTGAATGTGGTTATAAAAAATATGAGAAACGCTTATTAAATACTAAATAAAAACAGCAGTCTGAAAGATTTAATAATTATGTAGATTAGTTTCGTTAAGTTACAAAAAAAAAAAAAAAATTATGCTGGCATCCACAGGCCGGTCACCTGGAGCACATGGCAACTCAAGTCAGTGCTACCAACCAACAGTTCGACGCAAAGCAGACCGCTCCAGAACTATAGTCTTTCAGCAGATATTTTCACCAAATTTCACGACACGACATACTGTACATGCAGCATATACTGAGAAGCAGTGTGCACAAATTGTGAAGATTAAGGCAGTAGCCTACCCAGATAATTCAACTCGATTACTATGGTCTGAAGTGAAAACAACTGTCGGGATATACAGCATCTTTTATAATAATAAGGGCTTTCTCGAACTGAGGGGGATAAGAATACCCAAGCACTCCAGAAAAATGACTTAGAATTCATGCTTATCGACTATTTAAATGACATAAAGACATTTTTTTATCAATCTTTTCCTGGAATACATCAAGAACAGTCTATATCGTAATCAGATCCCAATGTACTGGTGGGAAAACAGGAACAAAGTAAAACAAACTTTGTCCTGGAGTCTGACCAACACGTCAATCCACTTAAAGAGTTATCAAAATAAGAATTTCGAGAGAAACGGGGTACAGCATTATCTGGGAATATCGAGATGGAAAATGGAATGTACGGGAACGAAAAGCCACATCAGAATCAGGACGAGGTGAGGAAGCTGGAGGAGAACTGGATAAGACTTCGAGCATGCTAAGCAGAACAAAGTGATTAGGGTACAGTTGATGGATGTCGGTAGATCCTAGAAATCGTATATATATATATATATATATATATATATATATATATATATATATATATATATATATATATATATATATATAAAGGCAACTTTTGTTAAGCTATACAGCGTGCTTAATGAAGACTGGAAGATCTATGAGTGAATACATAAAGATATAACAACAGTTGCTGAAAGTGCATAATTGCGTAAATGTCATATTGGGTTTCCATTATCTCAAAACCAAAATCCAACGAACCCATTAAATGGCTGGAGTAGTCAGTGCATGCACACTATACCCATGTTCCTTCCCACGGACTGTAGCTTTGATATTTCTTGCGAAATGACTGATTGTCAACAGAGAATTCGAAGCAGCCATGGGTATGCTGCAGACCAGTGTATAGACATGTGTGCGTGGTGGAATGTTTTTGCCTGATAAATGTCAGAGTCGCTGAAATTGCCAACAACAGGGGAAGTGTCAGGAGAAACAAAGTTTTCGAATACGTGCCACGAGCTATTAGAAAAACTTGTGAAATTTCAGCCAGTGGTAACTGCAGGTGTTTATTCCTCACATCTAAGTAAGAGGAGAAAGGAGAGGCTGGGTTCACGTACAAACTGTGACAACAGCAGAGCAGTACTGTGTGCTGAACATGAAGACGGTGAAAACAGTATCTGATGCTAATAAGGGGACCTGAGAAGACTGAAGGCCTTAAACGATCTTATTGCGACAACAACATGGACCAACAGTATTGTGGCAGTCAGGTGTAAGGTTTGTAAACTCCAGATTTTTAGCCATACAGGAAATATTTTGGCTAGTATAATAATGCAGAATAAAATTAAAAAAAAAAAAGTTTTCGTCATGATACCGCTGAGGAATGTGTTCTGTTGATCACTGTTTGACAAGTGTTCTGAATTTTTCATAATTATTCTTGTTATGAAGAGATTCTGTTTGTGACAGTTCAGGAGCAACATGAAAAAAATTACATATACAGTAAGAACTTTGTGATGAATGGTTACCAACAGTTAGGTGTAACTCTGGAGAGGATGGGATTGATGGTATACAGTATAACAAAAGTTCACACAGGGTTTGTAACACCAGCATTAGTGAAGCAAGTGCGATTTTTATGTTCTGCTGGAATTTGTGTGTGTGTATGTGTGTGTGTGTGTGTGTGTGTGTGTGTGTGTGTGTGTGTGTGTGTGTGTGTGTGTGTGTGTGTAGGAAATAAGTTTTATCCAACTTTAACCAAATTTTGTGGTTGTTTTCCAGAACATAGGTCAGAGGTCAAGGTCGCAGTGCAAGGTCAAGTATTGACTTAACAAGGTCAGCTTGAAAAGTTTTTATCCGATTTACTGCAAACTTGGAAGAGTTGAAGGTACTGCTAAAGCGAATGTTATCGGTTTTGAAAATGACTTCCAAGAACATGGGAAAAGGTTAAAACTTTAACTTATGTGTCTGTATTTGAACAAAATAAGTAAACATGTTTTTTATCTTATTTGGATCAAACTTAAAAGGCTTGAAGTTGAGCCATGGATCCGACAGTGTTTGTGAGAACAAAAGGTTATAAGTCAGGGGTACATGGCAAGGATAGCCTAAACAGTTTTTATCGGATTAACACTAATTTGTAGAAGAGTTCATGGATGGCAAGGATAATGAGACTCTATTTTGAGGACACTTGGATTCTGTTCTGACAAGATTTAGCCAAAGTTTAGTGTAACACGGAATGGTCTGTATTTAATGTCACAAGACACATTCAACTCTCACAGTTTTGATCTTACTTGTAGTAAGATTGGAAGATTATGAGTCAGGAAAGAGTGAAGGAATTAGATTTGGGGGGCAACTAGGCAAAGGCTGAGATCAAAGTTATGGTCAAATGTTCGGTCTTTCAGCAGTTGGTAGGCACGGGTGTTGCTTTCTCTAAGTGCTCTTTGTTGTTGTCATAAAAGTTAGTAAATTTTTTCATATGTTGGGTTTTTAAAAATTTATATATAAAAAATAATAGAGTGCAATTCCAATGACCTTTAATCTGTCACGAACCACTTATTTAACTTTGACCTTTGACTTATAACGATTACTTTCTAAATCGAATTACTTCACTTTTGCTTGCCCATTATCACCTTCACCAACTATGCCCACATGTGAATTACAACCGTTTCACTTGACCCCGAACCTGACTTTAATTTTCATCCTATTCTCAGATTTAAATGTTCATACTTGCCAGAATATCAGTCCTTCAAACAAGTCTGATTCATATTAAACGAAAATGTTTAAGGGTTATAGGCTCGAGCATTTGAATTTGTCCTGCTACCTTGGCCATTGACAGAATGTTCTCAGATCAGTTCCTTTCATTACCCATATCCCTGAACAAGGTTTGGTCTAAACTGGATTGAATCTGCTTAAAGGTTCCCTACATATTGCCTTGACCTTTGGCCATTCCTTGTGACCTTTAGTCTGATTCATTTATCATCACAATATCATGACCTCTTCCACAAAATTTTGGTCTAATTCGTAAAATATAAGTTAATTTAGTCATGGTCCCTTGACCTTTGACTTACTCTCAAAAATTTGGTCAACTCATTGGCAGATCCTCAATCCTTCCAAGTTGCACCCAGATCAAATTAAATTTTTTTTGTTCATACAGCCACATGGGTAGAAATTTGACTTTTCCTTTTGACCCTTCACCCCAGGCAATGTTCTGAAAATTGACTCAAATTCTGCCTCACCTACTACCTCAGCATCAAATTTGGTTAATGTCTGATACAACTTTGTTTACTTTGATAGGTCAAATTTTGACCTAGCAATGTGACCCTGACCTCTGATCTCGCAATTGCAATAGGTATCCTTAATAGCTGATCCAGATCCCTCCACTGACCTTGAATAAAACTGGATAAAAAACTTTTGAATTATTTTGTCCAGCCACTGCCACGCTTTTGCACACACACATGCACATACAGTGGCAACCCTACTCTGCTCTTGCTTCTCGAGGACTGCTATTAAAGGGAACGAGCGTTAAGAGGCAGGGAAAGGTCACCTGAATAGTGCAAGCAAAATAATGAAACAAAAGCCCAAGAATTTAACACTGAAGTGGCCAAAAGGACATGATGTACAACTTCAGAGATAAAAATAATGGGCTTTGTTTATGAGATAGATTCTTAAGGGCTCATTGATGCAAAATACCTCCTACCTAGTCTTGTGCCACTAGGAAAGGTGAGTGAACAGTGTCAATGACAGTAAATGAAATTGAAAATGGAAATTGGAACAAAAAAGAAAAGAAAAACTGGACGGGAAAGACAAGTCATCAGACATCTAATATAGGTTGTTGTAAAGTTAATTTGCCAACGGCCATGCCACCTTGAGTGCACGGCTTCACATCGAAGTAACGCGAGTTAAGGTTATTTGTAGGTCAGATATTGATAGATTTGATTATTTTATTACGCACAAAGGCGACAAACCTATAACAGTGCCATGCTGCCATATGTGAGGTGAGTACAGGGGAACTCGTGCCATGCAGGACATGCTGTCTAGCTATAACAAATTAACACCTACCAAAGTGTGGATGATACATGAGAATAACATCTAGGTTATCGTCTTCCAACATATGTTTCCAAGCATCCACTAATGTGAGTCTGTGTGGTATTAAATCAGAGACAAGTGGACATTGCAGGGAATAATGGTCAAGGGTGTTGGCATTGGGTGCATCATACAACTAACAGGAGGAGAAATGAGGTGTGTTGCCCTCCCCAGCCATCTGCCACACAGGTCGGCAGCCCAGTTTGAGGTGGGCACACACCACGTTATGTCGATGAACCATAAGACCACTGTGATGATACATATGGGGACGAGAAAGAAAATGGTCATAATGTTGGATAGACACACTGTGAGCCCTCTCAGCATTTCTACAGTGGAGAATAAGGGAGCAGGCTGCTCTGCGTATTATCTGCTTGTAGCAAATGGGGGAGGCATTAGTAATATCTACAGCAGGCAGATCCAGTCCACTTGCACTCCTTGCAAGGAGGTCAGCAGTGTTGTTGGCTGTGAGACCAATATGAGAGGGAATGCACAGAAAGTGCACCACCAGCAAACGATCGCAGGCAGTGGCCAATTGACGAAGTATCTGCATAACCAGGTGTTGATATGCAGGCCTGGGAGAGGAGAGGGCATGGAGGGCGGGCTGTGCATCACAGATGACCAAGCCGCTGTTGTTCGTCAGTATTAAAAAAGTAACTGTATCCAGTAGTCCATGTAGTTCGCAATACGTAGAGCTCGATGATGTCGGCAGTCGACAGCCCAACCAGCCCCCTTGAGGTGGGTGCAGACTTGGGGAAAATACAGCACAGCCAGCACTGCCATCCTTATGCAGGGAGCCATTAGTGTAAATATGGTGGGCCGAAGGGAGGGAAGATGACAGCCTGGTGATGGTCTCCAAAGCTAGCTGTTTCTGAAGCTGAGGCAGGTTAGTCTTGGAGGCCGAAGTGTATGAGATATCAGGCACAAGGGTCTGCCAAGGTTGAATGCCATACTCCACCTCCTTGGCAAGCACCGGTATGTTGATGTTTAGCCGTCGGACGTTTGAACAAACAGTATTACCTAGCGTTCGGCCACTACTGCGAAGCAGAGGCCTTGGTGCAATGGGATCAAGGGAAGTCCGAATGATGTGAGAGTTGTGGGGAGAAAAGTGAGGATAATGCAGGCACTTAACGCTGAAGTATGTAACCATGGAATATATTCTCTCAGCAAGTGGTGGAAGGTTGAATTCAAGTTGCATGTTGACAACTATGGTTGAGACAGGGCAGCCCAGGATGAGTCTCATTACTGCATTTTGGAACTTAAGAGATTGTAAGGCTGTTCTGGAAAGTTGACAAAAAGCAGGGAATATTCAACTCCTGATCGAATGAACTCTATGTAGCCGGGTCAGAAGATCCTGAACAATCAGATGCGTGAGTTGTCTTGCAGGAATGGAGGGAGAAATCCATACAGGTACCTTAGATGAAGGTACTGCATGCACAGAGGAATAACACAATCCCCGACAGAGAATACAGGCAGTGTTCTTGCTGGACGGGAAGTGAAGATTCTACAATTTTCTGGAGAAATAATGAGTTCACATTTGGCAGCTGACTTGTGAAACAAGTGAAGGAAACGTTGCAGATCTGCTGGGGAATTTAAGTGAATGCAGATGTCATCAGCATAGCAAGTAATCGTGGTTTCAGGGATGTCAGGAAGGAGGTTGAGTAGATGAAGTATGAGGATATTAAACAAAAAAGGACTAAGGATACAACCTTGTGGAGTACCAAGCTCGAAATCCTTAGCAGTGCTGTATGCGCCCTTAAAAAGTACACTAGAGGACCTATTAGTCAGGCAACCATGTATCCATCGCAGCAGGTTTCCCCTAACTCCATAATCCACTAGCTGGTCGAGGATGATGTCTCTGTTGGCGACATCAAATGCACTCTTTAAATCAATGAAGGCCATTACACTGGTGGGGGATAGGAGGGTGTAAAGCTCCATGAGGCAGTGATGTGTCTTCCGCTGTGGTAAAAAGCCGTACAGTCGGGGTGAGAGCTTGTCCTGCAGCCTAAACAAGAGTCTTATGAGGAGGATGCATTCTAGTACTTTACTGAAGCAGGAGGTGAGGGAAACAGATCGGAATTTATCAGCTCCAGGTTTAGGAATAATCACGATTGTACTGCGGGTCCAGGCTTGTGGCACATATCCCAGGGATACAAAGGTTGAATAGCTGGAGAAGGGGATTACCAGGAACTTTCAGGAGGACACGGAGGACAGAAAAAGTGATGCCATCATCACCTGGAGCCATTACCCTACCATTGGTGAGGGCCCATCGCAATTCATCATCAGTTCTAGCCACACCATCCTCATCGTCTGTCCTCAGTAAAGCGGTGGTGAGACGGAGTGCACGAAAGTTTGTATGGGTGGAGAGCACGTCCTGTATGTATGCAGGAAGGGCGCAAGCCCATGACTGTGCAGACCAGGCATCTACAAGATCCTGTGCATACTGTGCTGGACTATGGTGGAGGATACTAGGGGGCTTTTTCTTAACAACCTTGTTGATAAGGCACAACATGGAACCAGCAGTCATTTGATGGTTGATGCTATCGGTATGTTAATGCCACAAATCGGTATAAACGCAGTGCTAAAGAGCAATTAGATCATCCCTCAACAATTGATATCGATGGAGACTCAGGAGAAGGTCGTCTTTGAAAGGCAAAACCGTCTTCCATCCCCTTCATCTCTGCCTGAGCAATGCGATTATCTAGTGTCCAGGTGTGGGCATCATGATGGCGCATAATGTGTGGCATGCTGACATAATGGGTGTAGAAGTCATGCGTGGAGCTGACAAGTGATGAATACAACTTTTCAGGACAATGAAGTCAAACGTGGGAAGAAGGACGGTCATATAGGAGATGTATGTAGGACAGTACATGGGTGGGATTGCAATGCGAGTGCGTCTGTGTACAAGAGACTGTGTAGCAGGGAGGAAATAATGAAGGCTGAGAGCAATATGATCAGAGAAGAGCGCAGGGATAGATGAACACCTGACTGGGGATGCCACGAGGCCGGATGTAAGGACATGATCTAGTGTGCCTCCTTGAGAGTGTGTGGCCCCTCCAGTGTCCCAGCGGGTGAGCTGATTACGACGAATATGCTCAAGAAGTTTAGTTCCATTATCGTTAACAGTGGCAGAAAGGTCCCCCAAAGCAGGGTGTCGGGCATTATAATCCCCCATGTATATCATGCCACGTATGGTGGGAGCGGGGAGAGCAGCTGTATTCAATCTGCCTGGCGCAGAGTACACGTTGCATAACCGAATGGTGTCACTTCCAGTGGTGACCTCAAGAAGCTGGAAGGTTATCTCGTCTTCTACTTTGGAAAAACAGGATGTTAAAGCAATTGAGCTATAGTTAGAGTGTAGAGAATAGTAACCCCTATTTGGGACAGGCTGAATGAGCAAACTTCCAGCATTAAAGAAAGGTTCATATTGACAAAGGTGACAGAGTTATCCTAGTCTGGTAGTAAGACCAGCAGCACAGTTCTATAGGATAACAGGAGGTACCCAATAAGGCCTATTTGCCTTGTTAGTATTGAGACCAATGATGGCAGAAAATAAATCAATTGAAGAAATTTTAATGTCGGCCATGATGAAGTCAGAAGGGGGACATGATGGAGGTACAGCACCAGAATCATCTTGTGGTACTGAAGGAGAAAGTCTAAGAGAAGAGTTCTGTTTTATCAGTAAAAGTAACAGCTACAGAACTAACAGAGTAGAAAAGAATAGGGTAGGATGATGAAGTAATGTTGTTAAAAAGGTTTTTGGCAAGGTGTCAGAAGGAGTGGTAGGAATATGTGTTGGAGAGTTCAGAGCATTTATTATGTATGACATTAGTTTTAGCAGAGTGAAGAACAGACTTAGTACAACTCTGCACAAAAATATAGTGATGAGATTCATAGTTGGGTTGGCTATAATACCTTTTATAGGTGCTCTCCCTGTTGTGAACAGCATTAGAACATTTGCAATTAAGCCAAGATTTTTTTTTTTTTTTTTTGCATTACTAACAGAATAAGAGAGGAATATATGCTTCTGTGCTCTAGAGAATAACCAACGTAATGCACAAGACAAACAGAGTTGGCTCTCGGCCATGGGAAAAAATAATCATTCCATGGAAAATCAAAGAAATACTGCCTAAACTGCGTAAGCAGGAGGATTGGTTGTAAGGAAGAGGTCAAGCATGTTTCAACTCTTTTTAAGGCAGTCAGGGATATGGGTAGTGTGCTCCATAAGCTGCTCTAGGTCATTAAGGATAGAGAAGATGTAGGCTTGTTCAGCAGGTGGATCGCTGAAAGGAGAGGAGAGCCAAAGGTAGTGGTGAACATTGATATCACCTTGAATGGAGATTTCGGAGAAAGGAGTAACTAGTAGGATTTTATCCATCTTAGAAGTAAGATAGTCAAAGAATTTCTCATAATTACCAGAATTAGGATATAAGTACACAGCACAGTTCTATTTATTCATAGAATGACAGGATAGCTGAGGCCAGAGAGTAGAGAATTAAAAAGATTCAAATTCAGGAGAATGAAAGCAATTTATGTTGTTGCGCATATATACATAACGGCCGCCTTTGGCGATTATACGAGTACAGAGAAAGTAGGAGGATTTAGAGAAGTGCTTGCTATCAGTCACCTCAGACAGCTGAGTCTTGTGAGGAGAAGCTGAGGTTTAGAGGAGGAGAGGTTGTGTTCAACAGAGGGAAAGTCAGAGGAAAGGCCACAAATCTTACAGAAATGAAATGGTGAGTTAGACAATGGTTCCAGGCGTGTCTCTCGGCCGTAATCTGGAGAGGAGCGGATGTTGGGAGGCTTTTATGGTCCCTTCCCCCTCCCTCCCAAGATACTCCGAGGCTAGTCTTGAGATGATGTTATTCTTAAGTTTTGAAGAGGAAGTGTGGTGTGTAATGAGTATGTAGTTTGGTGCTGACAGTTAGAGGAACTTGTATTGGGAAGCATGCTGGCCTGCTCTCTGTATTACTGAAAAAGAGATAAAGTTCACCAAAGGGCGATGGACAGAAGCTAGTCCCGAGGGCTGATGAAATGGGAGCTCCATCTCTTCCTGTCATCAGCTTTCCTTCCACCTTGCGAGTACTACCCTGCTCAACTGGTACTACAGTCTACTCCCTGGTGACTTTCTCTAATATCTTTAATTTTTCTTAATATCCCCACTTTCTCTTTTTTTGGCAAATAGAATCACGTATGTAGGGTGCATAGGTTCCTGGTATGAATAAGTCCACGTGCAATATATTCCTGGGAGAAATGGGCCCAAGGAGCAACATTGAACCAATGGGTATGATGGAACCCTATGGGTCGTCTCCCAGAGGCGGTGGTCCCATAAGATCCCAGGCATTCCTAAGATATCAGGCCTTGCAGGTATGCATGGTCACTTTTCTTTAGTCTGGGCAACCCCTGGTTCCCTGTTAGTTCACAGTTATCCCAGGCATTACAGGTATACATGGTCACTTTTCTTTTGATTCCCTGTTAGTTCACAGTAATAATAGTGATAATGCAAGAACAAGAACTATAGCATCGAATCCCATTTTGCCTTAAATAAAAGGGAATGTAAGAGTCCCGATATTGAAAGTAATGGTGACCAGTTTCACTTACCCTTGGAGTGTCATGTGGCAAACAAGTAACTTCAATCACCCATCACATGAAACCCGCACAAGCTCTATCTGGCTAGAGCGCCATGACCTGCTAAACCACCAGGTGTCATTTTGTTATATGGTTACCATCTAGCGTATGATACTGTATCCTGGGAATTAGGAATATATTTTTCCTGTTACTCAACGAAGAGAACTACATGACTGAGTGAATGATGGTCGTCCCCCCACCTACCACTGTACAACCTTGAATAGCCTAAAAATAAACTTTGTAATCGACAAAAAAGTATTGTATTGTTGAATTCCCCGGTATTGAAACTATTGTAACCTAAGAGCAAAGTATGGTAATATTACAATAATTCCTCATTTAACACACTTTCAGTGAATACACTTCTTTTCCCCTAATTAATGCTGCCAGTCAATGTAAAAACTTTTCTAACACACCACTGATCACAATTAATGCATTGAAGGGTTAGGTTGGATGCAACTTACACTGCTAGACATTTCAGTATTTCCATATTTTGCTCAAGACTTATTGTGTAACACACACTGATACACCAAGGCATAAAACCCATTTTGGCTTCTTTTGTATGAGTATAATCATTCATACTGGAACACAACCCTATTTTACTAGTTTTAGGAAGATACTACAGTGTTATGTGAGGAATTACTGTAATATCAATGTGCCATTTTATTTCTCAAAAGCATAGGTGGGCAGTACCGAGGTACAAAAGAACCGAGTTACAATTCGAGTACCGGTAGCAGTAGTGACAGTTCTATTTTCATGTACCGAGGCTGGTACCGACGGTATATTTTAATGCATATTTTGTTGGTACTCGGGACCAGTACATTTTATTTATCTATATTCAAGCGTTGTGTGAAAAAAAGAAGGTGAGGAGAAGGCATACATGGGAGTGCTGCTGCCGACCCTGGCCATGTGCCTCAAGAAATTAAAAGAGGTGAAGGAGAGCGCCGATCTGACGATGTGCTAGCCTCTAGTGAACACAGTAACTGGGGGTGTGGAAGGCAGGTTCAGCCATCGTTTCATGGACATTGACTGCCTCCTTGCTGCTGCCTTTCATCCCCAATTCAAGCTATCGTGGTTGGCGTGGTTACCTGAGTCTGCCTTCTACGACATAGAGAAAATGAGGAGGAGGGTGTCACCGCTGGAGAGCAAGCTGGAGGACACGGAGAGCAGCACCATTGATGATGATGACGAGCAGGATGTCAAGGAAGAGTTTTTCGAACCCCTTTATATAAAAGGGAGAAAGAAAAGAGAGACTGGGATAAAGGTAGTAAAGGAATTTTTGGAGTAACCCCAGAAACATAAAATCAACAAGGTCTGCTTTCCATGCAAGGTTTTCAGAGACTTATTTGTAACTTATAACACGCCAATACCATCCAGTGCTGCTGTGGAACGTCTGTTTTCATTGGGGAAGGACATACTCAAACCAAAACGGGTGGGACTCAATGACTGTCATTTTGAAGTGATCGTTTTCCTCAAGGGCAACACTGGAAAAGGAAACTGAAGTGCACTGTGTAATTATTAATCAGATCATTGTGCATGTAATGACACGACATACTCATAAAATGTGTTTATTTTGATAAACACTAAACTAGGTGTATAAGAACGTGAATTACAGTGGCCGGTTAAAGTTTAGCGATCTATGTATTGAATGTAAACGACTGAACAGTTACTAACCCTTATGCTTTATTCACCCCATAGTTAATGTGACTGTGACATTTGTCTGACAACATCTTTCATCTCTCCTCAGGTCCGGCTTTGCTGACAAGATTGGTCTCTGGGTCCTCAGTGTGGTAAAAAAAAAAAAAAAAATCAATACTGAGCGAGTTTACTTTATTCATATTCATGTACCTAGTACTGCGTACCGAGTTGGTACTCGGGACTTCTTTTTTTTTTTTGTATTGGTACCGGTAGTGACACTACAGTTTTGGGCAAGTACCGGTACCGGTACCGACGGTACTTTTTGTGCACTGGGTGCCCACCTCGACTCAAAAGAACCATTTCTTCCAGAGAAATTTACCGGTCCACATAAAATGTTTGATTTTTCATAAATCTAACATAACATAGGTCTGGTTTGGCTGCGAGAAGGTTAAGACCACAGCCTGGACTACCGCCTACAGGAATAGCTCTATCTCGCAAAGTGATAGCCTATCATCCCATCCAATGCCTTCTGTGGCAGGGCGCAAACTCAGGTCCTGGAATTCATAAGACTGTACCCACGAGACTCAGACAGAAGGCTGGTGAGGTACTCCCTACCAACTCAAGCAGCAGGTTGGTGATGCGTTCTGCGATATCTTTCCCCATCTTCCAAAACTTCAGCCTGAGATCCATCTGTTACAGAGGCGACTTCATGGTGGCAATCAAGTCAACTAGTACTCCAAGAGAGGTATAGGAGTCTAAGGCTAGGCGACTCATCCCAGAACATTTATTGGCAGAGACATAGCATGATGAAAGCAAGACAGTTCCAACACTGACAGCCATTTGCCAACCACTACACCACCAGACCACCAGGAATGACCAAATGAGGTGTTTAGTGGTTCAGCTGTAGTCCAGGACTACTGCAAATGTCTCACACTGTGGTACAATAAGAGTCTGTGAATTATTTGGATATTTGATAATCTTTGGTAGGAAAAACGTCAGTATGTTCACAATAAATCATAACCCGTAAAACTGATCATGGTTGCAACCACCCTCCAGTGCTGAATTCATCGGACGATCTTGCTGCCTCCGATCGATAGAATCATAGAAAGTAGGATATTGGCAAACAGGATGAATTATTTGGTCAAATATATGGCTCTAATTTCGACTAAATTGCCCTTATATTTGGCAAAATACGCTTGACCGTACGTCGCTTTGAAATGACTGTAAGACGACTGCTCAATTGTTCTATTGGGCTTTGATGACGTGATTCAGCTTGTATTATTCAACTCATATTATTTTGCTATCTGAGATCTTCAAATTCCTAGACTAGATAAGCGTACAACGACCACCAGTAGGTAGGGTTCATCACTACTGGCAATCTTGCCCAGATTATGGTATTCATGAGGTGGAAACAATGAATTTGCTATTCCTGCTCAGAGTGGAGATTCATGATGCGTGTGAAACCTGCAGTGCCAAGCATTGGATACGTCTGTAAAACGAGTGGAATTAATGCACATATTTATCTGCACGAACAGCCATTACATTGAAGATTACGTTGCATATTTTCAAGATCTGAAGATTGTTTTCAGATTCTTGTCCATTCTGATGATACCAAATTGTAGAACTCTGAAGAATATGTGTTCTCATGAATGCTCGAGTGTTTAAGAAGGAAACACATGAAATTCTAATTACAAGGATATTCAAACTGCACACAGAAGCAAGTACATGGCGAAACTGACCCAATATATACCAACGAGTTAATAATAGACTCTGCATCCTTGTCTTCATAGCCCTCTGCTGATGCCCAGTGCTGCAGTGTGGGCCCAGCATTAAAGGCAGCTATGGCCTATACACGTTAACAAACATGTATCATCCTCTTTACATCAGTATAAAAGACATGGAGGCATGGTGTAGGCTGCCATACCCAACCCCATCACTGGAGCCCATCAGTAACCCTCCATGACTGTGAGTGATAGAAAGTATCAAGGTTTTGCCAGATTCCATGATGCTACATCAACATGGAGGAGGGTGACAGCGATCCCCCCAACTTCGTGCGCCTGACCCAAGCGACTCCACCCCGCCACTCCTCTTGACCACTAACAGCCTCCACCACACCCGTGAGAGTGTGGTAAGTGGCTACATGTATATGCCCCCAAGCACCCTCGTCCTTCCAATGGGCTCTTATCATTAAACTACATTTTTGTAACTACATCGGTCAAAGTGCAACTAACTCTATGACTGGATGGGCTGAGTCACGAGATGTTTATGGACGGTAAAGGCAATAATATTTTTCAGCCCTCCACCTCAAACTCTTCTCCACTGTCTTTCAGCCCTCCACCTCAAACTCTTCTCCACTGTCTTTCAGCCCTCCACCACAAACTCTTGTCTACTGTCTTTGAGTTAAACGCTTTTCCTCAGCATCAGATCTACATAATATTGTCACAATGCCATTTGTAGCATTCTTGAACACCTGGTACTGATCACAAGGACAACAGGAGGTTAAAGATTGGTAAGTGGACATGGTATTTCATAAAATATGAAAACTGGAATCGGTTGGTAGTTTGGGGTGTTGGTTTGTTCAACTTTTAGGGGCAAAGGCGACGCCACTCACTCTTTCACCATGTCGATGTACTAATGGTTACGTCACAATGCTGATTGGTCATAAACTTCTTGCTACGCGGCCAGCACACCAAGAGATTTGGCTGACTCATTAGTTGTCTGGCTTAAGATTTTGTAATTATCCCACTACACACAGAAAGAATAAAGAAGCCAGGTATATCATTGTCTCATATAACTTCAAGTAGACTGACGTAGTGTGTACTGAACAACGTTTTTCTTTCCAATGATATAGTATTTTGCTTATGTTAATGGTGCATGTTATAGAAGAGTAAATACATTTGGAATGTTTGGATAGTTGGTAATCCTTGGGTGGGCGAAATGTCAGGATAAAGATTTTGAAAAATCACAGCCTGCAGAATTTCTTCGTTAGCCATCTATCTCAACAGTGCTGATGTCACGGCACGGTCTCGCAGCCTCCGATCACTAAAATCATAGAAAGCAAGGAACTCCCTTTTTTAAATATAATAATAATAATGATAATAATAATAATAATAATAACAAATCATCATCATCATCATCCATCACCATCATCCATCATAATCCATCACCCATCATTATCATCATCATTATCATTATCATCATCATCATCATCCATCATTCATCATCATCATCATCCATAATCTTCATCATCCATAATCATCATCCATCATCCATTATCATCATCCATCATCCATAATCATCATTTATCATCCATTATCATCATCCATTATCGTCATCCATCATACATAATCATCCATCATTTGTCATCCACCATTCATCATCATCATCCATCATCTGTCCTTATCATCCATCATCCATCCTCATCCTCATCCATCATCATCATCATACATATTCATCCATCATTCATTATACATAATCATCCGTCACTCATCATCATCATCATCATCATCATCCATAAACCATCATCATCATCATCATCATCATCATCATCATCCATCATCATCCATAATCATCATCCATCATCCAAAATCATTATCCATCACGATCATCATCGATCATCCATCCATCATCTATCACCCATCATCATCGATATCCATCCATCATCCATCACTATCATCATCCATCATCCATCCATGATCATCCATCATCAGCCATCCATCATCATCATCATCCATCATTCATCACCATACATAACCATCCATCATTCATCATCTATCATTCATCATCATCATCATCATCCATCATCAATCATCATCCATTATCAATCATCATCAATCATCTTATAACAATTACTTGGTCAAAATGAATAGTTCTGCTTCAAGTGGAACAGACTCCATAATGCTCGTCATAATGTGGATAAAACAGTAATTGCTTTGATTAGACTCCACATGATTTGAACTATCTTATTTCCTTCTCTGGGAAGCGCCTCTGCACTGAGGTATGAGACATGAATCTACTGTTTTGTTATATGAGCAGCCTTGAATTTTCTCGACTGGATCCAAATAGGACCCCCACCTGTGTAGAGGATTTATCAGTACTGGCTGTCCCGTTCAGATGTTAAGTGAACAGGTTTTATTATTGGCACTATGTACAGTCGTGGTCATAAAAAATCACCTATCCTCCAGTACCCCATGCCTCAGGCTGCCTTCTTTATGCTCGGCAAGTCACAGTGGAGGAGGAGGGGCTGAGAGGGAGGGGCTAGAGAGAGAAGGGAAGGTGGGTGGGGGGACGAGTGATGGTGTGGGGGTGGAGTAAGGGAGGGGAGGGAGGGAAGGTACAGGAGGGAGAATGAATGCTAAGTGGTGGTCACATTATTTTTCTATTTTCTTTCATTCAGAGCATGATATAAGAGAGTCAATATTCGGTAGATAATGCTGCATTACACCTTGTATACGGGCGTCAGATAACAAGCTTTAGATTGCTGGTGATATCAAGGGCTGGCTTGTGAGAGAAATATACTGACGTGTCAGATCAAATATTAGTACGGAGCCAGATATTTGTGTTTATCTGTGTATTTTGATTTCGGATGCAGAATGCAATCTGGATGGCCTTCACTTCCGTAATGCTTAATTTACCCCTTAACCGCGGGACGTCACTTTTGTGACGCTCGGGCACAATGGATCATACCGCGGGGCGTCACTTTTGTGATTCTGTGTTATTTTGAATTATCCCAGGCTTTCAAATGGTGGCTTGTATCACCTATCAGTACTGCCAATGTCCAACACTAGTCAGCACTCCAAATCTCATCTGTACTCCCATCCATTGTTGACAATTTAGCGATTTTCCCCCCTTCCTGACTCCCCTCCCTATCTGCTCTCCATTACCCTGTCCTCTCACCCCCCAGGCAGCGCTGCGCTAAGCAAATCTCCCCCAGATTTTTCCACATATTTCTTCCATTGAAATAAGCCGTATGCCCTATACTTATACAAAATAATTTATACCAAACAAAAAATAAGGTAAGTGATACTGTTATACACCAGGAATTGGCTAATTATCACCTGACAACACCTCACGTGCATTCATTCGCTACACTACCACGGTAATTTCCCCTTTGAATTATGCCTTGTAATCTATGTCTGTAATAAAAATATATATCAGAAAGGAAGGGAGAAGCCTAAGTGACATTTACATTCACCTGGAACTACCTATTTCTTTATGTATTGCCGAGATTTTCTACCAATAATTTATTAGCATGTAAGTTAGCAGCTGTCAGCCTCAGTGTCATTGTCAACCCTTGCCTTCTCAGATAAGCCGCGCCATTTAGTTCCTTGTCCTCCGCTGTGGTCAAAGCATGTCGCACTCACGCCCAGCTATTTCTGCCGCTTCTGCACCCATTGCAAAGGGCCCCGTGACCTCTACACCCATAAAAAGTCGTGAGGGAAGCAGCAATGGACTAAGTGACTCTGCAGTGGCACGTGAACTAGCAGAATTATCTATGGTGATGATGGATAGTGATTTTGACCCTTCGGGTGAATCGTGTGATGAGCCAGGTGAGGAAATCGTGCCAGAAAGTGCTAGTACGAGTGCTTCAGTGTCGGAAGTTATCCCGAACTCCAAGGGAAAGGAGCCGTTAGTGCAGCAAGGGAAGGAATTTGGGAAGGGAGTGAAAAGGAGGCGTGTTAGCCCCAGAACAATGGCCCCGCGTGACCCAGCCCACCATGAGTCCCGAGTTGATTCACCTCCCCGTTCCCCAAGCCCCACTTCACTCATTTCTTCCTCTTCGTCTGCTGAATTATCTCCGGAGTCTTCATCGTCGGAGTCACCACCAGCATCAACAGTGAAGGCAGGCCGTAGAGGAAGAGGTAAATCCCGGACAAGTAAAAGTAGAGTTGGTACTAGAGTAAGGGCTGCTAGTGCTGTACGGCAACTCAGGGTCAGCACGAGTGACCTTGAACGGGGTAAATCTGCCTCACAGCCACCCACCACCCCCACCCACCCTACACCACCACGACAGGGAATCCTGGACGCCTTCGCGTGGACGGAAGGGTCCGATTTTGTGTCAGAACATTTAGTTTTTGATGAGAGCTCCTCAGGAGTACAGCCTGCCTTCACTCTTGACGGTAATGCTGAGTGTGTGGACTTCCTTTTGGCCTTCCTAGATGACGAAGTCATGCAGCACATATGTGATGAGACCAACAGGTATGAATCACAACGTGCTGCAAGTGGTACAGGTGCAGCCAAGATGCAACAGTGGTCCATGCTGGGAGTGCAGGAGCCGTATGTGTTCTTTGCCCTCATGCTTCTCATGCCACACTCAAAGAAGCATGAGTTGGAAGAATACTGGTCCATGGACCCCTTACTACTCTCACCCACCTTCAATAAGTACATGGGCAGAGATCACTTCCGGAACATCATGGGAAACCTGCACTTTGCCGACAACGATGTACCTTCCCAAACCGACCCACTGTGGAAGATCCGGGAGATTCTGAGCGGAATGAAGGATAAGTTTATGTCATTCTTCCACCCCTTTCAGAAGCTTGTCATTGACGAATCCTTGGTTTTGTTCAGAGGACGTCTTCAGTTTGTACAGTACATTCCAAGCAAATGCCATCGCTTTGGAATCAAGTTTTTTGTTCAGTGCAACTGTAAGACGGGGTACATCCTTGACTTCGTCATTTATTCAGCCAGCAATGTCGATCTGGATAAAACACACCCCCTTGGCTTCTCAGGCTGTGTAGTGAAAGTGCTCCTTGAAAAGTATTTTGGTGGGAATCATGTGCTGTATACAGACAACTATTATACAGCACCGAAACTTGCCAAATACCTTTCAGAGCACGGCATTGGCTCCTGCGGCACTGTCAAAAGCAAACGTGCCCACTTCCCTAAATTCACAGAGGCAGGAACCTCGCAGCAAGGAGACGTGCACCTACGCAAGTCTGAGAAGATGCTGGCAATATGTTGGCATGACAAGAGGGTCGTGCACATGCTCACCACCGTACATAAGGGGGAAATGACAGACAGTGGGAAGGTCGACCGTAGGACAGACGAACCTCTGATGAAACCTGATGCTGTGTTAGACTACAATATCAACATGCGCCTGGTGGACAAGTCAGACATGATGATTGGTGAGATCGACTGCCTCAGGAAGAATACTGTGTGGTACAGGAAAGTTTTTCTGCATCTCATAGATATGACGATGCTGAACACCTTCATCCTGTACAAGATGAAGGTCAAGCCACCCATGTCCTTCTCCCTGAGGTTGTTCGCCAGGACTTGTGTTCAGCAGCTGCTGGAAAGATATGGTAGAGTGACAGCAGCAACTCCAAGGCGCCATCCATAACACTTCCCGACCGACTTGAGCAGAGAACGTATATGGATCGGCACAGACTGGTGCTAATGCCTGCCATAGGTCCGCAGGTGTCAGTTGTGTGCACATACCACCCGACGCACACCTGAGCACAAACGCACCTCTTGGCAGTGCGCTGAGTGCCAGGTTCCCCTCTGTGTTACCTGCTTCTTTGATTACCACAGCCAGAAGCAGTTCTAAAAGTGCAAGTGGGAAAGGAGAGTAATGTGGAAATAGGAAATGAAAGCAATGGATGTTCAGTACGTATGACTGAACAGTGTATTATAGTTTTATCTTACTGAAAGTGACAGTGACTAACATTGTGTAAGTGAAATAGAAGAGTAAATATTGAAAATACAATAGAAAATGTAAATAGTAATGTAAGTAATTATTAATATAAGAATATGAGTACAAATACTTTATGTTATAACAGTGAAAGTGAATCCGTGGCTCTCTACGTATTTTACTGAATGAAAAATTGAATGACTTCAGTGACAATAAACTAATACTACTGAAGGAAACTTATGGAGAAAAACTCCAGATATATATAAGTGTGATATAGTAATAGAAATATAAAGTGTGAGGGGTTTTATGAATAATAAATGGCAGAGTACCAAGAGCGAACTAGCGGAAGTGCGAAGGTCATACGCGCTCGTAATTTTCATTGCTTTCGCATTTTTTTTTTTTTTTTGGAGTATGGATCCCAAACTACTTGATAATCATAGAGTAGTGTTTATAGTGTTAATATCTGGCTGTGGTAATCATATTACGGGTTGTTGGGAGGTGTAAAGTGGAGACTTCGTTACCCAACTTCAGAGGTCTCCACAAGTCCTACGGTAACAGACGAAGGCTCAACAAACATTCCAGGAGAAAGCTGAAGGTATGTGCCATAAGCATATGTAATTTTAATATTCTAGGACTAATAACTGATTTTTGGCAAATATTTTTTGAGAGTCTTTCAGAGCCCAAATAACCCCACGGGACACGCAAGACATTGGTAAACATGCCTGCGGTTTAGGGGTTAAGAAACGTCCTCTTCTCTTACATGTGATTATTTTTGGAACTAAATATCATATGCAACCTTTGACATGGCTGAGTCCAGAGTAAATGCAGTACGATCATCCTCTCGGTATACACTCCCGCTATACAGTTACCATCATGTCAACTATTTTATGTCATCTCTTTGTAAAAAGGTTATTTAAGATGATTGTGCATAAAACATAATTTTGATGTCTGTGCACATGGGTGGATATAATTACGATATAGCTCATAAAATGTTAGAAGGAAGATAAAACAAATCCCTACCCAAACTCCCAAAATAAATCTATGTCAATGTTCACCGACATTGGTAAAGCCAAAGTAAGAAGGAAAACCTTAGTAAGTAGTCCAGTGGCCTCCTGCCTCTTAATAACCTCTTGCAGTCTTTGCGGCAGCGAGAAAACAATGTCGTTAATGGTTTGCTGGTTTCGTCTGAGCAGCTCCCGCTCGTCCGTGGTGTGCCGGAGGAGGCGGGCCTATAACCTCTCGTTCTCTGGCTCTCACGTTTTGACAATCTGGGCTCACACAGTCTCGATGGCTCTGCACTAATGTTTAATCTGTCATGTCAGTATATTTCTCTCACGATCCAGCAATATCACTTCCTATTTAAAGCTTGTTATCTGACGCTGCTATATAAGATGTAATGCAGCATTGTCTACTGAATATTAACTCCTATATATCATGCCCTGAATGAAAGAAAATAGACAAATAATGTGACCATCAACCACTTCGGATTTCCTTCTCCCTCTCCTACCTACCCTGCCTCCCCTCCCTCACTCCACCCTCGCACCATCACTCGTCCCCCCACCCACCTTCCCTTCTCTCTCTGGCCCCTCCCTCTCAACCCCTCTTACTCCACTGTGACTTGCCGCGCATAAAGGAGCCAGCCTGAGGCAAGGGGTACCGGATAATAGGTGATTATTTATGACCACGACTGTACCGTCTCATCTTGCAAATTCAGGGATGGTGTAAAACCTGCTGCCACAAACATTAAACACTTAGGAGGAGGATGGAATAATTAACTTTCCCTAACTACACCAGTGATAGTCACCTAGGCTGCTATAGTACATTTTCAGGATATGCAGTGCAGTATTATAATACCGTAAATCTTTTTTCTTCATATCTTGGTGAAAGAGTAACATGGACAAAGTTTACGAAAGTACATCCTCAAGCAGACTGAGAATTTCCTATAGAAACATGCTTCACCACAGGACGGTAAATCTACGAACTCTCATGTCACCGGAAAATTCCCGTGAATGTTACAATAAAGGGAGAATTGTTGCTTTTCGGCAATGAAACAACCTTCAGACTATGTGCTCACGGATTTTTTTAGCAGAAAAATAAATTAAGAAATAAATATGAACAAAATATGGATTTTTTTTGTTCAGTTGCAAAAAAAAATTATTAAACTATAAGCACTGAACCCTTATTTTAATACTTATCCGATCTCTACCCTGCCTTACCTGTCAGCTGTTGACAGCTGACATAAAATTCATTAGCACAGATACAACAGAAAGCTTGCCATGGTACTCGACTGCATTCACGAGCTCATGGAATAACATTCAGAACAAAGTGTACCAGAAGTAAGTAATTCAGATTCAGTGTATTATTTTCACAATAGAAATTTATACGGACTCAGAGTTGTTAATTCCCACCAGCAATGACAATCTCAACAATCGTGCAGCAAAAAAAAAAAAATCTAATTAAGATGTGATAATTATAATCAAAAATCTGGAATATTGCAAACATGAGACAACGGTCTGGCGCGAAGTTAGGTGTCGTCACGTTAAGCATTGTTTTGCATAGTATCTCCTTTAAGATACTGTATTTTAACCTTATTAATTTGCTGCATATTTCTATATTTTCTTCCTGTCCCAAGTCGATTTCATTCAAGTTTAAGCCAATGTATCGTTGTGTAAAACAAATAGATCAACTGTTCCGTGGATCCCTCCACCAAATTTGGGTAAAGCCTGATAAAACCAGTTATTTTCTACACACACACACACACACACACACACACACACACACACACACACACACAAAGAAATAAACCTAGATATACCATCACAAATAGAACTGATTGCAGTAGAGTTCGACACATCTGAAGGTAAAGTAATTGTAGCCAATTTGTACATGCCACCCAGATCAAACACATGGGAAAGAGACGAATATGAGGACCTGGCAGAGAGTACAATTCAGAGTATCAGATCATTGCTACATAAAATGGAAGAGAAATCGGAAAGAATTATACTAACTGGGGACTTCAATACAAATATAAATTGGAATACTCTAGATATAAATAGCCAAGAAAGCTGTTGGGACCAAAAGCTCCTGGATCTCGTACAAGAGTTTTTCTTAACGCAACATGTGAGGGAAACCACCAGAAAAAGAGGACTTGATGTACCTTCAGTGCTAGATCTAATATTTACTAGGTAGGCAAGAAAATGACATTGACAGTTTAATATATCACCCTCCACTCGGCAAAAGCGATCATGCAGTACTAAATTATAACTTCAGGATAGCATATGACATAGTAAACAGCAATGACAGTTACAAAAAGAGCCTAAACTATAAAAAGGGAAATTATCAAGACCTAAAGAAGTATTTCTTAGAAGTTGATTGGGAAAATGAGCTTAGAGGACAAGATTTAAATGCTGTATATAAAAATTTTTGTGAATTTTATGAAATAGGAGTCCAGAAGTACATCCCACAGCACAAAGAAGCAGATAAGAAAATACAGAAATGGTTCAATACAGAATGTAAAAAATCAAAAGAAAGAAGAGATTTGTTGTGGAATAGATACAGAAGACACAATAGTGAAAGGGCGTATAATAATTACAAACAGGCAAGAAACGACTATACAAGAATAAGGAGGGAAGCCCAAAAGCAGTTTGAAGAGGATATGATAAATAAAAGTAGTGATCAACCAAAGCTGTTTTACAGCTATATCAGAAGCAAAACCAAAGTAAAAGATATAATACAATCCATTACGGACAAGAGAATCACTTATACACAAGAGAAAGATATTTGTGAAGCACTAAATTAGAATTTCCAATTAGTTTTTACAGAAGAAAAAAATTTTGAGAGGGACTATGTGGAACACGCATGTCCACACATACTACCAGATATACAAATAGCAGAAAAAGTAATACAGGAGGAGTTAAGTAGATTAGACAGAGGAAAAGCAAGTGGTCCTGATGAAATTTCATGTTGGGTATTACGAGAATGTGCAAAGGAGTTAAGTAAACCATTATTTTTAATTTTCAAGAAATCCTTGAGTCAAGGGAAACTACCTGATATTTGGAAAAAAGCAAATATAGTCCCATTATTCAAGAAAGGAAATAGACAAAATCCTCTCAACTACCGACCAGTATCACCGACCAGTGTTGTAAGCAAGGTATTAGAAAAACTTATAAGAAAAACTTGGGTAAATCATCTAGAAGAACACAGTATGATAACAGAAAGATAGTTTGATTTCAGAAAAGGAAAATCATGTGTTACTAATCTGTTGAGCTACTATGACAGAGTAACAAACACAATACAGGAAAGGGAAGGATGGGTGGACAGTATCTATTTAGATTTCAAGAAAGCTTTTCACACAGTACCACACCAAAGACTTTTATGGAAACTGTACCATCAAGGAGGAATTCGAGGCAAACTGTTTTGTTGGATGCAAGACTTTCTCATAAAAAGAGAAATGAGAACAGTACTAAGAGGAAACTACTCATCATGGAAAGAAGTGACTAGTGGAGTACCACAGGGTTCGGTGCTGGCACCAATCATGTTTTTAGTGTACATAAATGATATAAACAGTA
This sequence comes from Coenobita brevimanus, assembly GCF_032717465.1. Taxonomy (NCBI): domain Eukaryota; kingdom Metazoa; phylum Arthropoda; class Malacostraca; order Decapoda; family Coenobitidae; genus Coenobita; species Coenobita brevimanus. The sequence continues at coordinate 48,304,529 of NC_136993.1, read as the reverse complement.
ACACTGGAAATGAGAGCTATCTGAATATGTTTGCAGATGATGCAAAAATACGAAGGAGAATTACTAGCACAGACTCTTGTAGGGAGCTACAAGAAGAATTAAATAAACTTCATGAATGGAGTAGTACATGGCAAATGGAATTCAATGTGGACAAGTGTCATGTAATCAAGTTTGGTAAAAGTGGAAAAAGACCTCATTGGGATTATAAGTTAGGAAATAAAACCCTACACACATCAGAAAATGAGAAAGACCTAGGTGTGATTATCAGTAACAAACTATCTCCGGCTGACCAAATCAGCGAGAAGGTACGCAACATGTATACACTGCTTGCAAATATGAGAATAGCATTCACATACATAAATGAAGACATGCTAAGAAGGATAATAACATCATTTATTAGACCAACCCTGGAATATGCATCAGTAGTCTGGAGTCCTCATCTCAAAAAGCATATAGACAAGATTGAAAAAGTTCAAATGGCCGCTACAAGATGGATACCAAGCTTAAGGGACCTAAGCTACGAAGAAAGACTAAATAAACTGAATCTATCAACACTACAGGAGAGAAGGAAAAGAGGTGACATGATAATGCTTTATAAGTGCATATCAGGAAAGGAGAAAATAGACATAAATGATTACTTAACATATGGAGAAGCATCAGCAAGAGGACACTGCAAAAAACTGCATAAGAAGAGAGTTGATAAAGACGTAAGGAAATTCAGTTTCCCAAACAGAGCAATTGATCAATGGAATGCACTACCGAATGAAATAGTGTGTGCCAAAACAATTCACAAACAGAGCAATTTATCAATGGAATGCACTACCGAATGAAATAGTGTTTGCCAAAACAATTCATAAATTTAAGGATATGTACGATAAATATGGTTTAAGACACGGGACAGTACGAGCTTGACTCATTCCTGTAAAGATACAATTAGGTAAAAACAATTAGGTAAGAACACACATCTGTTTTCGATTTGACAGCGAAAATAAATTAACTAAATAATAAAAAGTAAGTCAGCTTTGCTGACATATGGCGATATTGACATTTTTGCATGGGAATTCACAGCATTTTCATGTGCTTTTGACTGTTGATATATTATTAGGAATATGAATACACATGATGAAGAGGTTTGTCATCATTGGTGACAATACGTTCAAAACTGTTTAGAAAATTACCTCACATCTTTGCCACTTATTTGACCTACAAATACCTTGAACTCATGTTACTTGGATGTGAAGCGGTGTATTCGAGGTGGCATGGCCGTTGGCAAATTAACTTTGCAACAATATATGTTAGATGTGTCTGATGACTTCTTTCTCGCCCATTTTTTTTTTCTTTTCTGTTCCATTTGTTTCGATTTCATTTACTGTCATTCAAATTGTTCACTCACCTTTTCTAGTGGCACAAGACTAGGTAGGAGGTATTTTGCAGCAATGAGCCCTTAAGAATCTATCTCATAAAAAAAGCTCGTTATGTTTATCTATGCACTTGTGCTCCATGTCCTTTTGATACTTCAGCATTAAATTCTTGGGCTTTCTTTCAATATTTTGCTGGCACTGTTCAGGTGACGCTTCCCTGCCTCTTGACGCTCGTTCCCTTTAATAGCAGTGCTCGAGAAGCTACAGCAGAGTAGGGTTGTCACTGTATGTGTGTGTGTGTGTGTGAGCACGTGGTGGTGGCTGGACAAAATAACTCAAAGTTTTTTTATCCAGTTTTATTTAAGCTCAATGGAGGGATTGTGGATCAGCTATTACGGATACCTATTGCAATTGCGAGGTCAGAGGTCAGGGTCAAATTGCTAGGTCGAAATTTGACCTATCAAAGTTAACAAAGTTGGTATCAGACATGAACCAAATGATGCTGATGTAGTCGGTAAGGCAGAATGGGAGTCAATTTTCAGAACATTGCCAGTGGTCAAGGGTCAAAGTGTAAAGTGAAATTTCTACCCATGTGTGTGCGGCTGTGTGAACAAAATAAGTTTTAATTTGATCTGGGTGCAACTTGGAAATATCGAGGATCAGCCAATGAGTTTACTAAAATTTTTGAGAATAGGTCAAAGGGACCATGGCAAAATTAACTTACATTTTACGAATTAGACCAAAACTTTGTGGAAGAGGTCATGATATTGTGATTATAAATGAATCAGACTGAAGGTCACAAGGAATGGCCAAAGGTCAAGGCAATATGTAGGGAACCTTCAAGCAGATTCGATCCAGTTTAGACCAAACTTTGTTCAGGGTTCAGGGTAATGAAGGGAACTGTTCTGAGAACATTCTGTCATTGGTCAAGGTAGCAGGACAAATTAAAATGCTCGAGCCTATAACTCTTAACCATTTTCGTTTAATATGAATCAGAATTGTTTGAAGGACTGAGATTCAGGCAGGTTTGAACATTTAAATCTGAGAACAGGTTAAAATTAAAGCTTCAGGACAGGGCCAAGTGAAACGGTTGTAATTCACTTGGGACCAAAGTTGGTGAAAGAGTTAATGGTCAAGTAAAAATTGAAGTAATTCGTTTTGGAGAGTAATCGTTATAAGTTAAGTCAAAGGTCAAAGTCAAATAATCGGTCCTTGGTGTATTAAGGGTCATAGGAATTTTTTTTTCTTTTTATGCGAGGAAGAAGGAACCAAAAGCCATAAGCCCGCAGTAACAGTTCCCTCCAAGAGAAAAACAAAATACAATAGAGAGCCAAATTCAAGATCCGATCATTTTGAGATGCCTGGACACACTGCGTTTGAAAGACTGGAGATCAGAGGCAGCAGGAAATACAGACAGAGGGAGACAGTTCCAGAGCTGACCTGTTGCATAAATGAAAGACTGGGAGTAACGGTTAACTCATGCATTAGAGAGTTGGACAGAAAAGGGATGAGAGTTTGCTGCCAGACGGGTGCTACGCGCCCGTCGTAGAGGTGGAGGAATGCAAGCAGACAGTTCAGAGGAGCAGTGACCATTAAAGTAGCGATAGAAAAGAGATAAAGCTGCAACAGTGCGGCGAAGAGACAGAGGTTGAAGGGAGTCAGTAAGAGGAGGAGAGTTAATGAGACGAAAAGCCTTTGACTCCACCTTATTGGGAAGAGCTGTATGTGGGGAGCCTCCCCACACATGAGAGTTGTACTCCACACACGGGCGGATAAAACCCCTGTATAGAGTCAACAATTGTGCAGGGGTAAAGAAAGAGCGGAGTTGGCTTAACACACCCAATCTCTTGGAAGCAGATTTTACAAGAGATGTAATATGATCTTTCCAAGATAAGTCCCGAGTAAATGAAACCCCAAGCATGTTCAAGGATGATGCAGGATTAAGCTGAATATTATTAAACATTAGTGGGTATACCTGTGGAAGATTTTGTCGGGTTGATAGGTGTAAGAACTGAGTCTTAGATGAATTAAAGACAACCATATTATTTTTACCCCAGTCAGAGATACGAGCCAAGTCAGACATTAGGTGTGCCATAGCCTCAACCCTTGTTTCTTGAAGTAACTGTTGAGATGGGCGTTGCGGGAATCGAATGGAAAGGTGAAGGGTGGAGTCATCAGCGTATGAGTGTACAGCTCAGAAGATCATTGATGAATAAAAGGAAGAGAGTTGGTGATAGGACAGAGCCCTGAGGAACACCACTGTTGATAGATCTAGGAGAAGAACGATGGCCGTCTACAACAGCGACTATAGAACGACCAGAAAGGAAGCTAGAGATGAAGGCACAGATAGAAGGATAGAAACCGTAGGAGGGCAGTTTGGAAATTAAAGATTTATGCCAGACTCGATCGAAAGCCTTTGAGATGTCAAGTGCAATGGCAAAGCTTTCGCCAAAGTCCCGAAAGAAGGATGACCAGGAGTCTGAAAGGTAGATAAGAAGATCGCCAGTGGAGCGTCCCTGACGGAACCCATACTGACGATCGAAAAGAAGGTTGTGATAGGAAAGATGCCTTAAAATTTTTCTATTAAGAATTGACTCGAAAACTTTTGAAATACAGGACGTTAAAGCAATTGGACGATAGTTGGAGGGTTGGGAGTGGTCACCCTTCTTTGGGACTGGCTGAATGAGAGCAAACTTCCAGCAAGAAGGAAAGGTACAAGTTGACAGACAAAAGCGAAAGAGTTTCCCTAGGCAGGGTGTAAGCACAGAAGCACAGTTCTTGAGAACAACAGGAGGGACCCCATCAGTCCCATATGCCTTGTTAGTACTGAGGCCAGTGATGGCAGAAAATACATCAACTGAAGAAATTTTAATGTCAGCCATGAGGAAGTCAGAGGGGGGAAGTGATGGAGGAACAGCACCGGAATCGTCTAAGGTGGAATTGGAGGAGAAAGTCTGTGTGAAGAGATCTGCTTTATCAGTAGAAGAAATAGCTACAGAACCATCAGAGTAGAAAAGAGGAGGGAAGGATGATGAGGTAAAGTTGTTAGAAAGATTTCTGGCAAGGTGCCAGAAGGAGCGGGAAGAATTCGAGTTGGAGAGTTGAGAGCATTTAGTATGGATGAAATTATTTTTAGCAGAGCGAAAAACAGACTTAGCACGATTCCGGGCAGAAACGTAAAGATGATGTGATTCAGGGGTGGGTTGGCTCCGGTACCTTTTGTAGGCCTTCTCCTTGTTGCGGACAGCATTAGAACAAGCGTGATTAAACCAAGGCTTTCTTGCGTTAGTCAAAGGATATGAGAAAGGAATGTATGCTTCCATGCCCGAGAGAATAACCTCCGTAATGCGCAAGGCACACTCAGATGGCTCACGGCCATGGAAGAAATAATCATTCCAGGGGAAATCAAAGAAGTACTGCCTGAGGGCAGTCTATTATTTATTATATATAATTTTTTATAACCCGGCATATGATAAAATCCACTATGCATTCATGACAATACAAAGAGCACTTAGAGAAAGCAACACCCATGCCTACCAATGGACCTAAAAGGTTGAACATCTCACTATACCCTTGATTTCTACCTTCGACTGGTTGCTCAAAAAGTCTCATTCCTTCACTTCATCCTCACTCTTAATCATCCAAACTTACAACAAATAAGATAAAACTGTGATAGTTGAAGCTGTCCTGTGACATTAACTTCAGACCATTCCCTGTTACCCTGGAATGAAGACCAAGTGACCTCAAAATAGAATCCCATTATCCTTGCCTTCCATGGACTCTTTCGCAAATTGGTGTTAATCTGATACAAACCGCTAAAGTTATCCTTGCCATGTGCCCTTGACCTATAACCTTTTGTTCTCATAAATACTGTCACATCCTTGGCTCAACTTCAAACCTATGTTTAATCCAAATAAGAATTTTTTTTTTACATATTATTAACACACACACACACACACACACACACACACACACACACACACACACACACATGACTATACAAACATGGTGGAACTGGATACATTTAACCCCTTAGCCGCGGGGATGTCAGGAGTGTGCAGTGCCTGTCCCACAGGGATAATCACGCTGCGACAGACTTTTTAAAAATATTTACCAAAAATCAGCTATTAGTCCTAGATTATTATAATTAAGTAGGCCTATGGCACATACCTTCAGCTTTCTCCTAGGAATTTTGTTGAGTCTTAGCCGACTGCCGTAGGACTTGTGGAGACTTCTGAAGTTGGGTAACGAAGTCTCCACTTTACACTTCCTGATATCCTGTAATATGGTTACCACTGCCTGATACTATCACTAGAAACACTATTCTATGAATTTCAAGTAGTTTGGAATCCATATTCTCCCCCCCCCCAAAAAAAAAAAAACACTGTGAAAGCAATGTACTGTAAATTACGAGCGCATATGAGCTTTCCACCTGCACTCGTTCCCCAATGGTAATCTGAGGCGGAGCTGTTATTTATTATTCATAAACACACTCACACTTTATATTCCTATTACTTTATTACACTTATTCATATATACAATATATATCCATAAGTTTCTTTCAGTACTAGTAGTTTATTTTCACTCCAGGCATTCACTTTCTCGTTCAGTAAACTAGCGAAGAGAGCGAAGCTTTCACTTTCACTTTCAGTACTCCAAGTATTTATACACGCTAGAGCAAAGCTTTCACTTTAACTTTCATTACCCCAAGTATTTATACTCATATTCTTATATTACTAATTATATACATTTCTATTTACATTTTCTGTTTTATTTACATGATTTACATTTCTATTTTATTTACACTATATTATGCACTGTCACTTGAAGTAACGTATAAAACTATTATCCACTATTCAATTATATTTATATTCATTGCTTTCACATGCTATTTACACATTTACATTTCCACTTGCACTGTTTTAGAATCACCAGAGAGATCATAGTCACTGCCCATCATTATCTTTGATAAATTAGCCAGTTCACGTTCCACAGCAGAGTCACTTAGCCCATTACCCCTTCCCACACGAGGTTTAGTAGGGGTAGAGGTCACAGGGCTCTTTGCAGTGGGATCAGAAGCGGCGGAATTGGACAGGCGAGAATCCGACATGGTTTCACCTCGAAAGACAACAGTAAACCGAATGATGTGGCCTATGGGCAGGGAAGGGTTGACAGTGTCAGCGTGCTGACAGCTGCTACATTATATGCTATGAACTGATTGGCAGGAAATCTAGACAATACATAATAAATTAGGCAGTTCTAGGTGAATGTAAATATCACTTAGGCTTCTCGCTTCCTTTCTTATATATATTTTTATTACAAGAATAGGTCATATAGCATATTTCAAGGGAAAATAAGCAGGGAAATTTAGTGAACGAGTGCATGTATGGTGTTGCCAGGTGATAATTAGTCCATTCCAGATGTATGGCAGTATCAATTACCTTTTCTCTTTCTTTTATATATTATTTTGTATAAGAATAGGGCATAGGGCACATTTCAATGGATAAAATAAGTGGAAAAATCCGTCCAGGATTTGCATAGTGCAGCACGGTTGAGCAGGAGGGAAGAGAGGGTAATGGAGGGGAGGTAAGGAGGGGAGTCAAGGACAGGGGAATAATGGCTAAATTATCAACAGTGGGTGGGAGTACAGATGACATTAGCAGAACTGATTATAGCTGGATACTGGTAGTACTGATAGATGATACAAGCCACCACTTGTAAGCCCAGGCGAATTCAAAATAACACAGAATCACAAAAGTGGCGCCCCGCAGTATGATCCCTTGCTCCCGAGCGTCACGCAAGTGACGCCTCACGATTAAGGGGTTAATAAATTAGCAGAGAGCGTAATAAACTGGAGGAAACTTTCAAACCGGAAATGGATGAAATTAGAAAGGAACAGTACCAACAAAACGAAAAAAACGAGGAACTGGTAAAGGAATTAAACAGGAAAGATGCAATAATAGGTGAGCTACAAGCTCAGGAAGACATTCTGCAGAAGAAATTGAATGAAATGGAAAATACAGTAGTCAGCCATGAGAAGGTTTTGAAAGAGTACAATAAAGACAGACATAATTAGACAAGCAGGTATTCTGATAGAGCAAAGCAGAGATGCTGATAAGAAGATAGCTCATGCAAATGTAATGATGAGATATTACACAGAGGAAGTAGCCAAAACGAGTCAAGATTTTAAAAACGAGGCTGAAGCAAAAGACATGACAAGAGAAGTGAAAGACATCATAAGAAGAAGCCCAAGGCTGATAAAGGAAACAGCTGGGATTAACAAATCTATAGTTATCACTGTAAAAGACGAAGAAGAAATAAGGAATAGAATCACCAGAAATTACAAGGAGATGGTAATTGTAATGAATATATTGAAAGTAGTATCAGAGGAAATCTGTGAGAAAGATGTAGAGGAATTTAAGAGATATATATGGGAAATATGAGAGAAACAAGTAATTCCCCTGAAAGTACCCTTCCAAAGTGTGCACACTGTAGGAGAGGTATTGAAAACTTAAGGAATCAGAGGAATACAAAGAAGTGTGGATAAAAATGTGCCTAACTCAAGAAGAATGAGGATTATTAAAGGAAAAGAGGGGAGAAGCGAAAAGAAAGAATGATTCATAATCAAATGAAGAGAAAAGTATCTTTTTTTTTTTTTTTTTTTTTTTTTTTTTTTTACAAAGCAGTAGGATTACAAGTAAAAAAATGGCACATAAACAGCAGGGACTAAATGAAAGTAAGGTAGTAGACTCAATTAATGTCAAATATGTTGATAATATGGCTAAGTTGATGTACTCAAATGTAGATGGAATGGAATCCAAATTATTAAAGATAAAAAGTTTTATCTGAGAAAATGAGCCTCATATTATTTGTCTAACGGAAACAAAATTAACCCTAAGGATATCAAACGGCTCCTTCAATTTGGATGGGAACAATATTTGGCGAAGAGACAGAAATCTGAAAAAAAGTGGAGGAGTTATGACACTAATAGAGAAATGAATCCAAGTAAAAAAGATAGAAATTGACGTACCCTCACAAGTACAATTAACTGCAGTAGAGATTAGTACATCAGTAGGGATAATAGTTGTGGGAAATTTATATATCCCACCCAAGACAAACACATGGGATAGAGGTAAATATGAAGACCTGGCAGAAAAGACAATTCAGAACCTAAGAACCCTACCAAATAGAATGAAAGAAAAATCTGAAAGATTTTAACTCAAACATAAACTTAAATACCATAGATGTAAAAAAACAATGAAAGTAGTTGGGATCAAAAGTTCTTGAATCTTATACAGGAGTATTTCTAACATACCATGTAAAAGAGAGCACCATAAAAAGGGGACCAAAGAGCCCTCATTATTAGATCTCATATTTACTAGGCATGAAAATGAAACTGACAATGTAATTTGTCACCCACCATTCGGAAAGAGCAACCATGCGGTATTAGATTACAATTTCAGGATATCACATGATGTGATTGGAGATAATGAAAATTACAAAAAGAGGCTAAACTACAAAAAGGACAACTGTCATGACCTAAGGAATAATTTAAGGATATGGTTTTGGAAAGGGAGCTAAGAGGACAAGATATTAATGCTGTATACGAAAATTCTGTGAATTTTACGAAACACGAGTCCAGAATTATATCCCACTGCACAAAGAAACGGAAATAAAGAAAAAAAAATCAGTATAATACTAATTGTTAAAAATGCAAAGGAGAAACGAGATTTGCTGTGGATCAGGTGCAGACGACATTAATCCCTACACCGCAGGCATGTTTACCAATGTTTTGCGTGTCCCGAGGGTTATTCGGGCTCCGACAGACTCTCAAAAAATATTTGCCAAAAATCAGTTATTAGACCTAGAATATTGAAATTAAATATGCTTATGGCACATGCCTTCCGCTTTCTCCTGGAATGTTTGTTGAGCCTTCCTTGTTACCGTAGGACTTGTGGAGACCTCTCAAGTTGGGTAACGAAGTCTCCACTTTACACTTCCCGACAACCCGTAATATGATTACCACAGCCAGATATTAACACTATAAACACTACTCTATGATTTTCAAGTAGTTTGGGATCCATACTCCAAAAAAAAAAAAACACTGTGAAAGCAATGAAAATTACGAGGGCGTCTGACCGTCGCACTTGTGCTAGTTCGCTCTTGGTACTCTGTCATTTATTATTCATAAAACCCCTAACACTTTATATTTCTATTACTATATCACACTTATATATATCTGGAGTTTTTCTCTCTAAGTTTCCTTCAGTAGTATTAGTTTATTGTCACTGAATCATTCAATTTTTCATTCAGTAAAATACGTAGAGAGCCACGGATTCACTTTCACTGTTATAACATAAAGTATTTGTACTCATATTCTTATATTACTATACCTCATACCAATTAATCTGGCCAGGCATGTATGGCAACACTGTTCCTGCCGAGATTCTGATTGGCTGGAGGTGTTTGTTCGATTCCGTTGTTGCTGAAACTGATACTCTTTTTATTATCAGATATGATACTGAGTTTATCGAAAATACAATCGTCAAAAGCAATAAGAAATCCGTCATATACTTAACAACACTGAAATTTGCGTAGGAAGATAGAAATATGAGTCAACAAAGTATTATAACAGTCCAAGTCAAGGTCAGCATTCGAACAATTCTTTTAAATCTCCGACACTCGATAATATAACAGAAAATTAGGGAAACCTGCTTAATCTATGCGTTGGTGTAACACACATTTAAATTTTAAGATCAGTGTGTACTGTGATAATAGAGAAGATATAATGAAATAGTTTTCCTTTAGCCTACTTTGATTTTCGCAATTTTTTCAAACCTCCCTTCCGGCACAACTCGTCTTTTCATTAGAATTTTTAATTATTCAGAGTTGTGGCACGATTTAAGGGTACGGACTGATCTTAAAATTTAAATGTGTGTTACACCAATGCTTAGATTAAGCAGGTTTCCTTAATTTTCTGTTATATTACGGAGTGTCGGAGATTTAAAGGAATTGTTCGAATGCTGACCTTGACTTGGACTGTTATAATATTTTGTTGACTCATATTTCTATCTTCCTACGAAAATTTCATTATTGTTAAGTATATGACGGATTTCTTATTGCTTTTGACGATTGTATTTTCGATAAACTCAGTATCACATCTGATAATAAAAAGAGTATCAGTTTCAGCAACAACGAAATCGAACAAACATCTCCAGCCAATCAGAATCTCGGCAGGAACAGTGTTGCCATACATGCCTGGCCAGATTAATTGGTATGAGGTATAATTACTTACATTAAGCAACGTTGGGTCTGGTTAGTACTTGGATGGGTGACCGCCTGGGAACACCAGATGCTGTTGGCATCCCTACGTCAAGTGGGGTTGGTGGAGGATTAGTGCCCCTCCCTGTAAAACAATTAACTCTAAGCCCTTGGCCACCCCGTCTGGGGTACATGGCGTCTGACAATGAATGAAAATATTTACATTTTCTATTGTATTTTCAATATTTACCCTTCTATTTCACTTACACTATGTTAGTCACTGTCACTTTCAGTAAGATAAAACTATAATACACTGTTCAATCATATGTACTGAACATCCATTGCTTTCACTTGCTATTTACACATTATTTACACATTATTTCCACATTACTCTCCTTTCCCACTTGCACTTTTAGAACTGCTTCTGGCTGTGGTAATCAAAGAAGCAGGTAACACAGAGGGGAACCTGGCACTCAGCGCATTGCCAAGAGGTGCGTTTGTGCTCAGGTGTGCAGCAGGTGGTATGTGCACACACCTGACACCTGCGGATCGCAGCCTTCCTTTTACCTGTGGCAGGCATTAGTTATAGTCTGTGCCGATCCATATACGCCCTCTGCTCAAGTCGGTCAGGAAGTGTTACTGGATGGCGCCTTGGCATTGCTGCTGTCACCCTACCATATCTTTCCAGCAGCTGCTGGACACAAGTCCTGGCGAACAACCTCAGGGAGAAGGACTTGGGGGTCTTGACCTTCATCTTGTACGGGATGAAGGCGTTCAGCATCGTCATATCTATGAGATGCAGAAAAACTTTCCTGTACCACCTAGTATTCTTCCTGAGGCAGTCGATCTCACCAATCATCATATCGGACTTGTCCACCAGCCGCATGTTGATACTGTAGTCTAACACAGCATCAGGTTTCATCACAGGTTCGTCTGTCCTACGGTCGACCTTCCCACTGTCTGTCATTTCCCCCTTATGTACAGTGGTGAGCACGTGCACGACCCTCTTGTCATGCTACCGTATTGCCAGCATCTTCTCAGACTTGCGTAGGTGCACGTCTCCTCTCTGCGAGGTTCCTGCCTCTGTGAATTTAGGGAAGTGGGCACGATTAGTTTTCACAGTGCTGCAGGAGCCAATGCCATGCTCCGAAAGGTATTTGGCAAGTTTCGGTGCTGTATAATAGTTGTCTGTATACAGCACATGATTCCCACCAAAATACTTTTCAAGGAGCACTTTCACTACACAGCCTGAGAAGCCAAGGGGGTGTGTTTTATTCAGATCGACAGTGCTGGCTGAATAAATGATGAAGTCAAGGATGTACCCCGTCTTACAGTCGCACAGTACAAAGAACTTGATTCCAAAGCGATGGCGTTTGCTTGGAATGTACTGTACAAATCGAAGACGTCCTCTGAACAAAACCAAGGATTCGTCAATGACAACCTTCTGAAAGAGGTGGAAGAATGACATAAACTTATCCTTCATTCTGTTCAGAATCTCCTGGATCTTCCAGAGTGGGTCGGTTTGGGAAGGTACATCGTTGTCGGCAAAGTGCAGGTTTCCCATGATGTTCTGGAAGCGATCTCTGGCCATGTACTTATTGAAGGTGGGTGATGGTAGTAAGGGGTCCATGGACCAGTATTCTTCCAACTCATGCTTCTTTGAGTGTGGCATGAGAGCATGAGGGCAAAGAACACATACAGCTCCTGCACTCCCAGCATGGACTACTGTTGCATCTTGGCTGCACCTGTACCACTTCCAGCACGTTGTGATTCATACCTGTTGGTCTCATCACATATGTGCTGCATGACTTCGTCATCTAGGAAGGCCAAAAGGTAGTCCACACACTCAGCATTATCGTCAAGAGTGAAGGCAGGCTGTACTCCTGAGGAGCTCTCATCAAAAACTAAATGTTCTGGCACAAAATTGGACCCTTCCGTCCACGCGAAGGCGTCCAGGATTCCCTGTTGTGGCGGTGTAGGGTGGGTAAGGGTGGTGGGTGGCTGTGAGGCAGATTTACCCCCTTTCAAGGTCACTCGCGCTAACCCTGGGTTGCCGTACAGCACTAGCAGCCCTTACTCTAGTACCAACTCTGCTTTTACTTGTCCGGGATTTACCTCTTCCTCTACAGCCTGCCTTCACTGTTGATGCTGGTGGTGACTCCGACGATGAAGACTCCGGAGATAATTCAGCAGACGAAGAGGAAGAAATGAGTGAAGTGGGGCTTGGGGAACGGGGAGGTGAATCAACTCGGGACTCTTGGCGGGCTGGGTCATGCGGAGCCATTGTTCTGGGGCTAACACGCCGCCTTTTCACTCCCTTCCCAAATTCCTTCCCTTGCTGCACTAACGGCTCCTTTCCCTTGGAGCTAGGGATAACTTCCGACATTGAAGCACTCGTACTAGCACTTTCTGGCATGATTTCCTCACCCGGCTCATCACACGATTCACCCGAATCGTCAAAATCACTATCCATCATCACCATAGACAATTCTGCTAGTTCACGTGCCACTGCAGAGTCACTAAGTCCTTTCCTGCTTCCCTCACGACTTTTTATGGGTGTAGAGGTCATGGGGCCCTTTGCAATGGGCACAGAAGCGGTAGAAATAGTGGGGCGCGAGTGCGACATGGTTTGACCACAGCGGAGGACAAGGAACTAAATGCCGCAGCTTATCTGAGAAGGCAAGGGTTGACAATGACACAGAGGCTGACAGCTGCTAACTTACATGCTAATAAATTATTGGTAGAAAATCTCAGCAATACATAAAGAAATAGGTAGTTCCAGGTGAATGTAAATGTCATTTAGGCTTCTCCCTTCCCTTCTGATATATATTTTTATTACAGACATAGATTACAAGGCATAATTCAAAGGGGAAATTATCGTGGTAATGTAGCGAATGAATGCACGTGAGGTGTTGTCAGGTGATAATTAATCAATTCCTGGTGTATAACACTATCACTTACCTTATTTTTTTTTGGTATATATTATTTTGTATAAGTATAGGGCATAGGGCTTATTTCAATGGATGAAATCTGTGGAAAAATCCGGGGTAGATTTGCTCAGTGCAGCGCAGCCTGGGAGGTGAGAGGACAGAGTAATGGAGGGCAGGTAGGGAGGGGAGTCAGGAAGGGGGGAAAATCGCTAAAATGTTAACAATGGATGGGAGTACAGATGAGATTTGGAGTGCTGACTAGTGTTGGACATTGGCAGTACTGATAAATGATACAAGCCACCACTTGAAAGCCCGGGATAATTCAAAATAACACATAATCACAAAAGTGACACCCCCCGGTATGATCCATTGTGCCCGAGTGTCACGAAAGTGACGCCCCGCGATTAAGGGGTTAAAGTGAAAGAGCATATAACAACTACAAGCAGGCAAGAAATGATTATACAAGGATAAGGAGAGAAGCCCAGAGGCAGACATTATAAATAAAAGTACTGATCAGCCGAAGTTGTTTTATTACATGCAAAGCAAAACAAAAGCTAAAGATAAAATAAAGTCCATCATGGGTGAGGGGAAAACCTATATCAGTGAAGAAGATATCTGTGAAGTACTGAACAAAAATTTCCAATCAGTTTTTACTAAAGAAAGTAGATTTGCTAGATATGAAAATAAACACACACGCCCACACATATTAATAAATATATGTATAACGGAACAAGAGGTCCAGGACGAAATGAGGAAATTAGAGCAGAGAAAAGCTAAAGGCCTTGACTTGATTTTGTGTTGGGTATTCCAGGAATGTGCAAAAGAGCTAAACAGTCCATTACATTTAATATTCAGAGAATCCCTAAGACAAGATAAACTTTCTTCCAAATATCAGGTAGACCTGATATTTGGAAGAAAGTAAACATTATGCCCCTTTTCAAAAAAGGAAACAGACAAAATCCACTTAACCACCGACCAGTACCACTGATCAGCGTCATAAGCAAGATTTTAGGGGAAAAAAAAAAAAAAAGAAACTAATATGAAGAATCTGGGTATTTCACCTGAAGAAAAAAACAATATTATATCAGAAAGACGGTTTTAGAAAGGGATAATCGCGTGTTACTAACTTATGAAGCTACTACGATAGAGTTGTAGAAGAAATACAGAAAAGAGATGGCTGGGTAGACAGCATATATTTGGATTTCAAGAAGGAATTTGACAGAATACCAGACTTTTATGGAAACAGTATCATCAAGGAGGAATCCAAGCTAATCTGTACGACTGGATGCAAGATTTTCTCAGTAAAAGGGAAATGAGAACAATGCTGAGTGGAAATTACTTATCATGGAGAGAAGAGACAAGTGGAGTTCGAAGGGGCTCGGTGCTGGCACCAATTATGTTTTTAGTATATATATGAGGCGTGCAGTAGAGTAGTCAGCCAAATGCCACAAAAAAAAACAGAGAAAATCGCAATTAAAGTTTTGCAACTTTAAAATTGGAATAACAACTAAACCAATAGCGATAACTTCATCAATTTTGGTTTAACTTATAACTTATCGAATCTAGTTTCATGTCAGTGACAGATAATTTGGAAAAAAAATAATATTTTCATGGTACTAAAGTAAATTAAACTAGGGGCAATTTATTATCTTGTAAGCACAGATGTTTGTCCGTTGGTTAAAAAAAAACTATTCTTTTGACATACCACACAAATTTTAGACATCAGATAGGTTGTATGCTGCAAAAAAATAATTAAATGTGCCATAATAACCAAAATAAACTCTGAAAATCATTGGCATTACCAAAAGCAAAGTGTCATTTTTGCCAATAATACCAACCGATGTGTCACCACATTAACCCTGTAGCAGGAGGCTGGAAGCCAATATTATAGTTCTTGGTGAACACATTCCGATTATATGAGTATTTCACAACACTTTCACCTGGGTATTCAGTGGTCATCCAATCAACATAGCTGTCATACAACACCTTTATAGTTGCTTGTGATTCTAGATACTTCCTGTGAGGTGATATAGCTCTGCTGTAATAACTACTAACTGTTGGTGAGAGCTGTATGTTTTCATGAACACGGTCAACTACACCAGCAGGAAGTGCATTACCTGGTCTATTTTTGCCACGCCTATCACCTGTATCTACATCTGTGACACCCACACTCTTCACTGTGTACTCAACACAACTTTTAAAACCAAAGACTGACAAGAAACCTTTGGCTGTCTCCTCCATCAAAGTGTGAGTACCTACTATACACTACGTCAGCAGGTGTTGTAGCATCACACTTTAAAATGGGATTTTCACCCTTACAGACATTTTTGTTTCCAACCTCGAGCCTTGCTCTCGACAGAGGAGATTTGGAGGAAGACAGTGTTATACATAACTCAATTTCGTTAAATATGGCACTTGGCTGACCACTCTACTGCACACCTCATATTTTTATACATATACTGTGTATATATATATATATATATATATATATATATATATATATATATATATATATATACATCCCATTGGAGCCCAGTGTCCGGAATATTGGACAGAACTGGGATTTTTCAAGTCCTTACAAAGTAGGGAACCCCCGGGTAGGGACCTATGAGCTTTGCGACTATGAGCCGATAGGCGGAGGGTGGTATGCTTAGTACCCACCCAGTGCCATGCCTCGCCCAGCACCCCTGGGATCCAATGGGTTAAATATGACATAGACAGCAACATTGGAAATGGAAGCTACCTAAATATGTTTGCTGATGATCCAAAAATACAAAGGGAAATTACAAGCATAGACTCTTGCATAGAGCCAGAAGAGGAATTAAATAAGCTCCATGAATGGAGCGATAGATGGGAAATGGAATTCAGTGTGGCCAAAAAAATGTCATGTAATAAAATTTGGTAAAAGTGAAAAAAGATCAGACAGGGACTGTAAGCTTGGAAGATCAACCCTATACACATCAGAATGGGAAAAGGATTTTGGAGTGTTTATCAATAACAGACTATCACTGGCTGACCACATACAGTGAGCCAAAAGTAAGGAATATGTACACACTGCTTGCTAATATGAAGGTAGCATTAACATATGTAAATGAAGACATGCTGAGAAGGATATTAATATCATTCATCAGACCAAACCTGGAGTTTGCATCAGTAGTCTGGAATCCACATCTCAAAAGACACATAAATAAGATTGAAAAAGTACAAAGGGCCGCTACAAGATGGGCACCAAGCTTAAGGGACCTAAGCTATGAAGAAAGACTCGAAAAATTAACCTACCACCATTACAGAAGAGAAGGAAAACAGGAGACATAACTATGTTATATAAATGCATCACAGGAAAAGGCAAAATAGACGTACCGGTAAATGAGTATATAACCTATGGTTAAGTGACATCAAGAGGAATCTGCAGAAAACTGTACAAAAAGAGAGGTGATAAAGACGTAAGGAAACTCAGTTTACCAAATAGAGCAATTAGTCAGTGGAATGCACTACAAAATTAAATAGTGTGTGCCAAAACTATTCATAAATTTAAAGAAATGTATGATAAAAATGGTTCAAAACATGGGACAGTATGAGCTTGACTCATTTCGGCAAACATACAATTAGTTAAGAACAGTTAGGTAAGATCACGCACTAAACGTCCAGCAGAACATAAAAATCGCTCTTGCTTCGCGACCGTGGAAATTACAAACCCAGTGTGAACTTCTGTTATACTACTGTATATACCGTACTACCCGACTTAGTCGTTGGTAATCATGACATACCTCAATCCCATCCTCTCCAGAGTTACATCCTACTGCTGACAACAATTAATCACAAAGATCTCATTGTATATATAATTTTTTTCATGTTGCTCTTGAACTGCCACAAACAGAGTCCCTTCATAATAAGAATGGTTATACAACGGTTCAGTACACTTGTCAAACAGTGATCAACAGAGCACATCTCCCAGGTGTTTCGCGGCATAAACTTTTTTTGTAGTTTTATTCTGTATTATTAATCTAGCCAAAAAATATTTGTCATATGACTAAAAATCTGCAGTTTAAAAACCTTACGTCTGACTGCCACAATACTATTTGTCCACGATGTACTTGTTATCACAATAAGATCCTTTAAGACCTACAGTCTTCTCAGATCCTCTTTTTAGCATCAGATACTGTTTTCACCATCAGTACTACTCTGCTGTTGTCAGTTTGTATATGAGCCCAGCCTCTCCTTTCTCCCATTAATTATATGTGAGGGATAAATTCCTCCAATTTCCAACGACTATGGTATTTCACAAGTTTTCCTAAAAGTTCGCGGCTCGTTTTCGAAAACTTTGCTTCCCCTGACACTTCAACTGTTGTCAACAATCTCAACAACTCTGACATTTATCAGGCAAAGGCATTCCATCACGCACACATGTCTGTACGGTGCGTCTGCAGTATACCCATGGTTGCCTAGAATTCTCTGTTGATGATCAGTCATTTCGCAAGAAATATCAGAGCTACAGTCCGTGGGAAGGAACATGGGTATAGTGTGCATGCACTGACTCCTCCAGCCATTTAATGGGTTCGTCGGATTTTGGTAATGAGATAATGGAAACCCAGTGACATTTATGCACTTAAGTACTTTCAGCAACTGTTGGTTTATCTTTATGTATTCAGTCATAGCTTTTCCAGTCTTCATCAAGCACGCTGTATATCTCCACATAAATTTCCATTGTTTTTTTACACTAATTGTTGGATCTACCGACATCCACCAACTGTACCTTAATCACTTTGTTTTGCTTAGCATACTCCAAGTCTTATCCAGTTCTCCTCCAGCTTCCTCACCTTGTCCTGATCCTGATGTTGCTTTTCGTTCCCGTACATTCCGTTTTCCATCTCGATATTCCCAGATAATGTTCTACCCCGTTTCTCTCGAACTTCTTATTTTGATAACTTATTAAGTGGATTGACGTGTTGGTCAGACTCCAGGACAAAGTTTGTTTTGCCTTGTTCCAGATTTCCACCAGTTCATGAGGATCTGATTACGATATAGACCGTCCTTTCTGTATATATATATATATATATATATATATATATATATATATATATATATATATATATATATATATATATATGTTTGCCTTCATGGATTTAAACAGTCGACAAACATGAATTCTAAATCATTTTTCTGGAGTGCTTGTGTATTCTTATCCCTCCTCAGATCGAGAACATCCTTAATACTCTAAAAGATGCGGGTACTGTATATCCCGACAGGTGTTTTCACTTCAGACCAAAGCAATCGAGCTGGAGATTCTGATTGGCTGGAGGTGTTTGTTCGATTCCGTTGTTGCTGAAACTGATACTCTTTTTATTATCAGATATGATACTGAGTTTATCGAAAATACAATCGTCAAAAGCAATAAGAAATCCGTCATATACTTAACAACACTGAAATTTGCGTAGGAAGATAGAAATATATGAGTCAACAAAGTATTATAACAGTCCAAGTCAAGGTCAGCATTCGAACAATTCTTTTAAATCTCCGACACTCGATAATATAACAGAAAATTAGGGAAACCTGCTTAATCTATGCGTTGGTGTAACACACATTTAAATTTTAAGATCAGTGTGTACTGTGATAATAGAGAAGATATAATGAAATAGTTTTCCTTTAGCCTACTTTGATTTTCGCAATTTTTTCAAACCTCCCTTCCGGCACAACTCGTCTTTTCATTAGAATTTTTAATTATTCAGAGTTGTGGCACGATTTAAGGGTACGGACTGATCTTAAAATTTAAATGTGTGTTACACCAATGCTTAGATTAAGCAGGTTTCCTTAATTTTCTGTTATATTACGGAGTGTCGGAGATTTACAGGAATTGTTCGAATGCTGACCTTGACTTGGACTGTTATAATATTTTGTTGACTCATATTTCTATCTTCCTACGAAAATTTCATTATTGTTAAGTATATGACGGATTTCTTATTGCTTTTGACGATTGTATTTTCGATAAACTCAGTATCACATCTGATAATAAAAAGAGTATCAGTTTCAGCAACAACGAAATCGAACAAACATCTCCAGCCAATCAGAATCTCGGCAGGAACAGTGTTGCCATACATGCCTGGCCAGATTAATTGGTATGAGGTATAATTACTTACATTAAGCAACGTTGGGTCTGGTTAGTACTTGGATGGGTGATCGCCTGGGAACACCAGATGCTGTTGGCATCCCTACGTCAAGTGGGGTTGGTGGAGGATTAGTGCCCCTCCCTGTAAAACAACTCTAAGCCCTTGGCCACCCCGTCTGGGGTACATGACGTCTGACAATGAATGAATGAAAATATTTACATTTTCTATTGTATTTTCAATATTTACCCTTCTATTTCACTTACACTATGTTAGTCACTGTCACTTTCAGTAAGATAAAACTATAATACACTGTTCAATCATATGTACTGAACATCCATTGCTTTCACTTGCTATTTACACATTATTTACACATTATTTCCACATTACTCTCCTTTCCCACTTGCACTTTTAGAACTGCTTCTGGCTGTGGTAATCAAAGAAGCAGGTAACACAGAGGGGAACCTGGCACTCAGCGCATTGCCAAGAGGTGCGTTTGTGCTCAGGTGTGCAGCAGGTGGTATGTGCACACACCTGACACCTGCTGATCGCAGCCTTCCTTTTACCTATGGCAGGCATTAGTTATAGTCTGTGCCGATCCATATACGCCCTCTGCTCAAGTCGGTCAGGAAGTGTTACTGGATGGCGCCTTGGCATTGCTGCTGTCACCCTACCATATCTTTCCAGCAGCTGCTGGACACAAGTCCTGGCGAACAACCTCAGGGAGAAGGACTTGGGGGTCTTGACCTTCATCTTGTACGGGATGAAGGCGTTCAGCATCGTCATATCTATGAGATGCAGAAAAACTTTCCTGTACCACCTAGTATTCTTCCTGAGGCAGTCGATCTCACCAATCATCATATCGGACTTGTCCACCAGCCGCATGTTGATACTGTAGTCTAACACAGCATCAGGTTTCATCACAGGTTCGTCTGTCCTACGGTCGACCTTCCCACTGTCTGTCATTTCCCCCTTATGTACAGTGGTGAGCACGTGCACGACCCTCTTGTCATGCTACTGTATTGCCAGCATCTTCTCAGACTTGCGTAGGTGCACGTCTCCTCGCTGCGAGGTTCCTGCCTCTGTGAATTTAGGGAAGTGGGCACGATTAGTTTTCACAGTGCTGCAGGAGCCAATGCCATGCTCCGAAAGGTATTTGGCAAGTTTCGGTGCTGTATAATAGTTGTCTGTATACAGCACATGATTCCCACCAAAATACTTTTCAAGGAGCACTTTCACTACACAGCCTGAGAAGCCAAGGGGGTGTGTTTTATTCAGATCGACAGTGCTGGCTAAATAAATGATGAAGTCAAGGATGTACCCCGTCTTACAGTCGCACAGTACAAAGAACTTGATTCCAAAGCGATGGCGTTTGCTTGGAATGTACTGTACAAATCGAAGACGTCCTCTGAACAAAACCAAGGATTCGTCAATGACAACCTTCTGAAAGAGGTGGAAGAATGACATAAACTTATCCTTCATTCTGTTCAGAATCTCCCGGATCTTCCAGAGTGGGTCGGTTTGGGAAGGTACATCGTTGTCGGCAAAGTGCAGGTTTCCCATGATGTTCTGGAAGCGATCTCTGGCCATGTACTTATTGAAGGTGGGTGAGGGTAGTAAGGGGTCCATGGACCAGTATTCTTCCAACTCATGCTTCTTTGAGTGTGGCATGAGAGCATGAGGGCAAAGAACACATACAGCTCCTGCACTCCCAGCATGGACTACTGTTGCATCTTGGCTGCACCTGTACCACTTCCAGCACGTTGTGATTCATACCTGTTGGTCTCATCACATATGTGCTGCATGACTTCGTCATCTAGGAAGGCCAAAAGGTAGTCCACACACTCAGCATTATCGTCAAGAGTGAAGGCAGGCTGTACTCCTGAGGAGCTCTCATCAAAAACTAAATGTTCTGGCACAAAATTGGACCCTTCCGTCCACGCGAAGGCGTCCAGGATTCCCTGTTGTGGCGGTGTAGGGTGGGTAAGGGTGGTGGGTGGCTGTGAGGCAGATTTACCCCGTTCAAGGTCACTCGCGCTGACCCTGGGTTGCCGTACAGCACTAGCAGCCCTTACTCTAGTACCAACTCTGCTTTTACTTGTCCGGGATTTACCTCTTCCTCTACAGCCTGCCTTCACTGTTGATGCTGGTGGTGACTCTGACGATGAAGACTCCGGAGATAATTCAGCAGACGAAGAGGAAGAAATGAGTGAAGTGGGGCTTGGGGAACGGGGAGGTGAATCAACTCGGGACTCTTGGCGGGCTGGGTCATGCGGAGCCATTGTTCTGGGGCTAACACGCCGCCTTTTCACTCCCTTCCCAAATTCCTTCCCTTGCTGCACTAACGGCTCCTTTCCCTTGGAGCTAGGGATAACTTCCGACATTGAAGCACTCGTACTAGCACTTTCTGGCACGATTTCCTCACCCGGCTCATCACACGATTCACCCGAATCGTCAAAATCACTATCCATCATCACCATAGACAATTCTGCTAGTTCATGTGCCACTGCAGAGTCACTAAGTCCTTTCCTGCTTCCCTCACGACTTTTTATGGGTGTAGAGGTCATGGGGCCCTTTGCAATGGGCGCAGAAGCGGTAGAAATAGCGGGGCGCGAGTGCGACATGGTTTGACCACAGCGGAGGACAAGGAACTAAATGCCGCAGCTTATCTGAGAAGGCAAGGGTTGACAATGACACAGAGGCTGACAGCTGCTAACTTACATGCTAATAAATTATTGGTAGAAAATCTCAGCAATACATAAAGAAATAGGTAGTTCCAGGTGAATGTAAATGTCATTTAGGCTTCTCCCTTCCCTTCTGATATATATTTTTATTACAGACATAGATTACAAGGCATAATTCAAAGGGGAAATTATCGTGGTAATGTAGCGAATGAATGCACGTGAGGTGTTGTCAGGTGATAATTAATCAATTCCTGGTGTATAACACTATCACTTACCTTATTTTTTTTTGGTATATATTATTTTGTATAAGTATAGGGCATAGGGCTTATTTCAATGGATGAAATCTGTGGAAAAATCCGGGGTAGATTTGCTTAGTGCAGCGCAGCCTGGGAGGTGAGAGGACAGAGTAATGGAGGGCAGGTAGGGAGGGGAGTCAGGAAGGGGGGAAAATCGCTAAAATGTCAACAATGGATGGGAGTAGAGATGAGATTTGGAGTGCTGACTAGTGTTGGACATTGGCAGTACTGATAAATGATACAAGCCACCACTTGAAAGCCCGGGATAATTCAAAATAACACATAATCACAAAAGTGACACCCCCCGGTATGATCCATTGTGCCCGAGTGTCACGAAAGTGACGCCCCGCGATTAAGGGGTTAAAGTGAAAGAGCATATAACAACTACAAGCAGGCAAGAAATGATTATACAAGGATAAGGAGAGAAGCCCAGAGGCAGACATTATAAATAAAAGTACTGATCAGCCGAAGTTGTTTTATTACATGCAAAGCAAAACAAAAGCTAAAGATAAAATAAAGTCCATCATGGGTGAGGGGAAAACCTATATCAGTGAAGAAGATATCTGTGAAGTACTGAACAAAAATTTCCAATCAGTTTTTACTAAAGAAAGTAGATTTGCTAGATATGAAAATAAACACACACGCCCACACATATTAATAAATATATGTATAACGGAACAAGAGGTCCAGGACGAAATGAGGAAATTAGAGCAGAGAAAAGCTAAAGGCCTTGACTTGATTTTGTGTTGGGTATTCCAGGAATGTGCAAAAGAGCTAAACAGTCCATTACATTTAATATTCAGAGAATCCCTAAGACAAGATAAACTTTCTTCCAAATATCAGGTCTACCTGATATTTGGAAGAAGGTAAACATTGTGCCCCTTTTCAAAAAAGGAAACAGACAAAATCCACTTAACCACCGACCAGTACCACTGATCAGCGTCATAAGCAAGATTTTAGGGAAAAAAAAAAAAAAAAAAAAACTAATATGAAGAATCTGGGTATTTCACCTGAAGAAAAAAACAATATTATATCAGAAAGACGGTTTTAGAAAGGGATAATCGCGTGTTACTAACTTATGAAGCTACTACGATAGAGTTGTAGAAGAAATACAGAAAAGAGATGGCTGGGTAGACAGCATATATTTGGATTTCAAGAAGGAATTTGACAGAATACCAGACTTTTATGGAAACAGTATCATCAAGGAGGAATCCAAGCTAATCTGTACGACTGGATGCAAGATTTTCTCAGTAAAAGGGAAATGAGAACAATGCTGAGTGGAAATTACTTATCATGGAGAGAAGAGACAAGTGGAGTTCGAAGGGGTTCGGTGCTGGCACCAATTATGTTTTTAGTATATATATGAGGCGTGCAGTAGAGTAGTTAGCCAAATGCCACAAAAAAAAACAGAGAAAATCGCAATTAAAGTTTTGCAACTTTAAAATTGGAATAACAACTAAACCAATAGCGATAACTTCATCAATTTTGGTTTAACTTATAACTTATCGAATCTAGTTTCATGTCAGTGACAGATAATTTGGAAAAAAAATAATATTTTCATGGTACTAAAGTAAATTAAACTAGGGGCAATTTATTATCTTGTAAGCACAGATGTTTGTCCGTTGGTTAAAAAAAAACTATTCTTTTGACATACCACACAAATTTTAGACATCAGATAGGTTGTATGCTGCAAAAAAATAATTAAATGTGCCATAATAACCAAAATAAACTCTGAAAATCATTGGCATTACCAAAAGCAAAGTGTCATTTTTGCCAATAATACCAACCGATGTGTCACCACATTAACCCTGTAGCAGGAGGCTGGAAGCCAATATTATAGTTCTTGGTGAACACATTCCGATTATATGAGTATTTCACAACACTTTCACCTGGGTATTCAGTGGTCATCCAATCAACATAGCTGTCATACAACACCTTTATAGTTGCTTGTGATTCTAGATACTTCCTGTGAGGTGATATAGCTCTGCTGTAATAACTACTAACTGTTGGTGAGAGCTGTATGTTTTCATGAACACGGTCAACTACACCAGCAGGAAGTGCATTACCTGGTCTATTTTTGCCACGCCTATCACCTGTATCTACACCTGTGACACCCACACTCTTCACTGTGTACTCAACACAACTTTTAAAACCAAAGACTGACAAGAAACCTTTGGCTGTCTCCTCCATCAAAGTGTGAGTACCTACTATACACTACGTCAGCAGGTGTTGTAGCATCACACTTTAAAATGGGATTTTCACCCTTACCGACATTTTTGTTTCCAACCTCGAGCCTTGCTCTCGACAGAGGAGATTTGGAGGAAGACAGTGTTATACATAACTCAATTTCGTTAAATATGGCACTTGGCTGACTCCTGTACTGCACGCCTCATATATATAATATATATATATATATATATATATATATATATATATATATATTTATCCCATTGGAGCCCAGTGTCCGGAATATTGGACAGAACTGGGATTTTTCAAGTCCTTACAAAGTAGGGAACCCCCGGGTAGGGACCTATGAGCTTTGCGACTATGAGCCGATAGGCGGAGGGTGGTATGCTTAGTACCCACCCAGTGCCATGCCTCGCCCAGCACCCCTGGGATCCAATGGGTTAAATATGACATAGACAGCAACATTGGAAATGGAAGCTACCTAAATATGTTTGCTGATGATCCAAAAATACAAAGGGAAATTACAAGCATAGACTCTTGCATAGAGCCAGAAGAGGAATTAAATAAGCTCCATGAATGGAGCGATAGATGGGAAATGGAATTCAGTGTGGCCAAAAAAATGTCATGTAATAAAATTTGGTAAAAGTGAAAAAAGATCAGACAGGGACTGTAAGCTTGGAAGATCAACCCTATACACATCAGAATGGGAAAAGGATTTTGGAGTGTTTATCAATAACAGACTATCACTGGCTGACCACATACAGTGAGCCAAAAGTAAGGAATATGTACACACTGCTTGCTAATATGAAGGTAGCATTAACATATGTAAATGAAGACATGCTGAGAAGGATATTAATATCATTCATCAGACCAAACCTGGAGTTTGCATCAGTAGTCTGGAATCCACATCTCAAAAGACACATAAATAAGATTGAAAAAGTACAAAGGGCCGCTACAAGATGGGCACCAAGCTTAAGGGACCTAAGCTATGCAGAAAGACTCGAAAAATTAAACTACCACCATTACAGAAGAGAAGGAAAACAGGAGACATAACTATGTTATATAAATGCATCACAGGAAAAGGCAAAATAGACGTACCGGTAAATGAGTATATAACCTATGATTAAGCGACATCAAGAGGAATCTGCAGAAAACTGTACAAAAAGAGAGGTGATAAAGACGTAAGGAAACTCAGTTTACCAAATAGAGCAATTAGTCAGTGGAATGCACTACAAAATTAAATAGTGTGTGCCAAAACTATTCATAAATTTAAAGAAATGTATGATAAAAATGGTTCAAAACATGGGACAGTATGAGCTTGACTCATTTCGGCAAACATACAATTAGTTAAGAACAGTTAGGTAAGATCACGCACTAAACGTCCAGCAGAACATAAAAATCGCTCTTGCTTCGCGACCGTGGAAATTACAAACCCAGTGTGAACTTCTGTTATACTACTGTATATACCGTACTACCCGACTTAGTCGTTGGTAATCATGACATACCTCAATCCCATCCTCTCCAGAGTTACATCCTACTGCTGACAACAATTAATCACAAAGATCTCATTGTATATATAATTTTTTTCATGTTGCTCTTGAACTGCCACAAACAGAGTCCCTTCATAATAAGAATGGTTATACAACGGTTCAGTACACTTGTCAAACAGTGATCAACAGAGCACATCTCCCAGGTGTTTCGCGGCATAAACTTTTTTTGTAGTTTTATTCTGTATTATTAATCTAGCCAAAAAATATTTGTCATATGACTAAAAATCTGCAGTTTAAAAACCTTACATCTGACTGCCACAATACTATTTGTCCACGATGTACTTGTTATCACAATAAGATCCTTTAAGACCTACAGTCTTCTCAGATCCTCTTTTTAGCATCAGATACTGTTTTCACCGTCAGTACTACTCTGCTGTTGTCAGTTTGTATATGAGCCCAGCCTCTCCTTTCTCCCATTAATTATATGTGAGGGATAAATTCCTCCATTTTCCAACGACTATGGTATTTCACAAGTTTTCCTGTTCGCGGCTCGTTTTCGAAAGCTTTGCTTCCCCTGACACTTCAACTGTTGTCAACAATCTCAACAACTCTGACATTTATCAGGCAAAGGCATTCCATCACGCACACATGTCTGTACGGTGCGTCTGCAGTATACCCATGGTTGCCTAGAATTCTCTGTTGATGATCAGTCATTTTGCAAGAAATATCAGAGCTACAGTCCGTGGGAAGGAACATGGGTATAGTGTGCATGCACTGACTCCTCCAGCCATTTAATGGGTTCGTCGGATTTTGGTAATGAGATAATGGAAACCCAGTGACATTTATGCACTTAAGTACTTTCAGCAACTGTTGGTTTATCTTTATGTATTCAGTCATAGCTTTTCCAGTCTTCATCAAGCACGCTGTATATCTCCACATAAATTTCCATTGTTTTTTTACACTAATTGTTGGATCTACCGACATCCACCAACTGTACCTTAATCACTTTGTTTTGCTTAGCATACTCCAAGTCTTATCCAGTTCTCCTCCAGCTTCCTCACCTTGTCCTGATCCTGATGTTGCTTTTCGTTCCCGTACATTCCGTTTTCCATCTCGATATTCCCAGATAATGTTCTACCCCGTTTCTCTCGAACTTCTTATTTTGATAACTTATTAAGTGGATTGACGTGTTGGTCAGACTCCAGGACAAAGTTTGTTTTGCCTTGTTCCAGATTTCCACCAGTTCATGAGGATCTGATTACGATATAGACCGTCCTTTCTGTATATATATATATATATATATATATATATATATATATATATATCTATATATATATATATATATATATATATATATATATATGTTTGCCTTCATGGATTTAAACAGTCGATAAACATGAATTCTAAATCATTTTTCTGGAGTGCTTGTGTATTCTTATCCCTCCTCAGATCGAGAACATCCTTAATACTCTAAAAGATGCAGGTACTGTATATCCCGACAGGTGTTTTCACTTCAGACCAAAGCAATCGAGCTGGAGATTCTGATTGGCTGGAGGTGTTTGTTCGATTCCGTTGTTGCTGAAACTGATACTCTTTTTATTATCAGATATGATACTGAGTTTATCGAAAATACAATCGTCAAAAGCAATAAGAAATCCGTCATATACTTAACAACACTGAAATTTGCGTAGGAAGATAGAAATATGAGTCAACAAAGTATTATAACAGTCCAAGTCAAGGTCAGCATTCGAACAATTCTTTTAAATCTCCGACACTCGATAATATAACAGAAAATTAGGGAAACCTGCTTAATCTATGCGTTGGTGTAACACACATTTAAATTTTAAGATCAGTGTGTACTGTGATAATAGAGAAGATATAATGAAATAGTTTTCCTTTAGCCTACTTTGATTTTCGCAATTTTTTCAAACCTCCCTTCCGGCACAACTCGTCTTTTCATTAGAATTTTTAATTATTCAGAGTTGTGGCACGATTTAAGGGTACGGACTGATCTTAAAATTTAAATGTGTGTTACACCAATGCTTAGATTAAGCAGGTTTCCTTAATTTTCTGTTATATTACGGAGTGTCGGAGATTTAAAGGAATTGTTCGAATGCTGACCTTGACTTGGACTGTTATAATATTTTGTTGACTCATATTTCTATCTTCCTACGAAAATTTCATTATTGTTAAGTATATGACGGATTTCTTATTGCTTTTGACGATTGTATTTTCGATAAACTCAGTATCACATCTGATAATAAAAAGAGTATCAGTTTCAGCAACAACGAAATCGAACAAACATCTCCAGCCAATCAGAATCTCGGCAGGAACAGTGTTGCCATACATGCCTGGCCAGATTAATTGGTATGAGGTATAATTACTTACATTAAGCAACGTTGGGTCTGGTTAGTACTTGGATGGGTGACCGCCTGGGAACACCAGATGCTGTTGGCATCCCTACGTCAAGTGGGGTTGGTGGAGGATTAGTGCCCCTCCCTGTAAAACAATTAACTCTAAGCCCTTGGCCACCCCGTCTGGGGTACATGGCGTCTGACAATGAATGAATGAAAATATTTACATTTTCTATTGTATTTTCAATATTTATCCTTCTATTTCACTTACACTATGTTAGTCACTGTCACTTTCAGTAAGATAAAACTATAATACACTGTTCAATCATATGTACTGAACATCCATTGCTTTCACTTGCTATTTACACATTATTTACACATTATTTCCACATTACTCTCCTTTCCCACTTGCACTTTTAGAACTGCTTCTGGCTGTGGTAATCAAAGAAGCAGGTAACACAGAGGGGAACCTGGCACTCAGCGCATTGCCAAGAGGTGCGTTTGTGCTCAGGTGTGCAGCAGGTGGTATGTGCACACACCTGACACCTGCGGATCGCAGCCTTCCTTTTACCTGTGGCAGGCATTAGTTATAGTCTGTGCCGATCCATATACGCCCTCTGCTCAAGTCGGTCAGGAAGTGTTACTGGATGGCGCCTTGGCATTGCTGCTGTCACCCTACCATATCTTTCCAGCAGCTGCTGGACACAAGTCCTGGCGAACAACCTCAGGGAGAAGGACTTGGGTGTCTTGACCTTCATCTTGTACGGGATGAAGGCGTTCAGCATCGTCATATCTATGAGATGCAGAAAAACTTTCCTGTACCACCTAGTATTCTTCCTGAGGCAGTCGATCTCACCAATCATCATATCGGACTTGTCCACCAGCCGCATGTTGATACTGTAGTCTAACACAGCATCAGGTTTCATCACAGGTTCGTCTGTCCTACGGTCGACCTTCCCACTGTCTGTCATTTCCCCCTTATGTACAGTGGTGAGCACGTGCACGACCCTCTTGTCATGCTACTGTATTGCCAGCATCTTCTCAGACTTGCGTAGGTGCACGTCTCCTTGCTGCGAGGTTCCTGCCTCTGTGAATTTAGGGAAGTGGGCACGATTAGTTTTCACAGTGCTGCAGGAGCCAATGCCATGCTCCGAAAGGTATTTGGCAAGTTTCGGTGCTGTATAATAGTTGTCTGTATACAGCACATGATTCCCACCAAAATACTTTTCAAGGAGCACTTTCACTACACAGCCTGAGAAGCCAAGGGGGTGTGTTTTATTCAGATCGACAGTGCTGACTGAATAAATGATGAAGTCAAGGATGTACCCCGTCTTATAGTCGCACAGTACAAAGAACTTGATTCCAAAGCGATGGCGTTTGCTTGGAATGTACTGTACAAATCGAAGACGTCCTCTGAACAAAACCAAGGATTCGTCAATGACAACCTTCTGAAAGAGGTGGAAGAATGACATAAACTTATCCTTCATTCTGTTCAGAATCTCCCGGATCTTCCAGAGTGGGTCCGTTTGGGAAGGTACATCGTTGTCGGCAAAGTGCAGGTTTCCCATGATGTTCTGGAAGCGATCTCTGGCCATGTACTTATTGAAGGTGGGTGAGGGTAGTAAGGGGTCCATGGACCAGTATTCTTCCAACTCATGCTTCTTTGAGTGTGGCATGAGAGCATGAGGGCAAAGAACACATACAGCTCCTGCACTCCCAGCATGGACTACTGTTGCATCTTGGCTGCACCTGTACCACTTCCAGCACGTTGTGATTCATACCTGTTGGTCTCATCACATATGTGCTGCATGACTTCGTCATCTAGGAAGGCCAAAAGGTAGTCCACACCCTCAGCATTATCGTCAAGAGTGAAGGCAGGCTGTACTCCTGAGGAGCTCTCATCAAAAACTAAATGTTTTGGCACAAAATTGGACCCTTCCGTCCACGCGAAGGCGTCCAGGATTCCCTGTTGTGGCGGTGTAGGGTGGGTAAGGGTGGTGGGTGGCTGTGAGGCAGATTTACCCCATTCAAGGTCACTCGCGCTGACCCTGGGTTGCCGTACAGCACTAGCAGCCCTTACTCTAGTACCAACTCTGCTTTTACTTGTCCGGGATTTACCACTTCCTCTACAGCCTGCCTTCACTGTTGATGCTGGTGGTGACTCCGACGATGAAGACTCCGGAGATAATTCAGCAGACGAAGAGGAAGAAATGAGTGAAGTGGGGCTTGGGGAACGGGGAGGTGAATCAACTCGGGACTCTTGGCGGGCTGGGTCATGCGGAGCCATTGTTCTGGGGCTAACACGCCGCCTTTTCACTCCCTTCCCAAATTCCTTCCCTTGCTGCACTAACGGCTCCTTTCCCTTGGAGCTAGGGATAACTTCCGACATTGAAGCACTCGTACTAGCACTTTCTGGCACGATTTCCTCACCCGGCTCATCACACGATTCACCCGAATCGTCAAAATCACTATCCATCATCACCATAGACAATTCTGCTAGTTCATGTGCCACTGCAGAGTCACTAAGTCCTTTCCTGCTTCCCTCACGACTTTTTATGGGTGTAGAGGTCATGGGGCCCTTTGCAATGGGCGCAGAAGCGGTAGAAATAGCGGGGCGCGAGTGCGACATGGTTTGACCACAGCGGAGGACAAGGAACTAAATGCCGCAGCTTATCTGAGAAGGCAAGGGTTGACAGTGACACAGAGGCTGACAGCTGCTAACTTACATGCTAATAAATTATTGGTAGAAAATCTCAGCAATACATAAAGAAATAGGTAGTTCCAGGTGAATGTAAATGTCATTTAGGCTTCTCCCTTCCCTTCTGATATATATTTTTATTACAGACATAGATTACAAGGCATAATTCAAAGGGGAAATTATCGTGGTAATGTAGCGAATGAATGCACGTGAGGTGTTGTCAGGTGATAATTAATCAATTCCTGGTGTATAACACTATCACTTACCTTATTTTTTTTTGGTATATATTATTTTGTATAAGTATAGGGCATAGGGCTTATTTCAATGGATGAAATCTGTGGAAAAATCCGGGGTAGATTTGCTTAGTGCAGCGCAGCCTGGGAGGTGAGAGGACAGAGTAATGGAGGGCAGGTAGGGAGGGGAGTCAGGAAGGGGGGAAAATCGCTAAAATGTCAACAATGGATGGGAGTACAGATGAGATTTGGAGTGCTGACTAGTGTTGGACATTGGCAGTACTGATAGATGATACAAGCCACCACTTGAAAGCCCGGGATAATTCAAAATAACACATAATCACAAAAGTGACACCCCCCGGTATGATCCATTGTGCCCGAGTGTCACGAAAGTGACGCCCCGCGATTAAGGGGTTAAAGTGAAAGAGCATATAACAACTACAAGCAGGCAAGAAATGATTATACAAGGATAAGGAGAGAAGCCCAGAGGCAGACATTATAAATAAAAGTACTGATCAGCCGAAGTTGTTTTATTACATGCAAAGCAAAACAAAAGCTAAAGATAAAATAAAGTCCATCATGGGTGAGGGGAAAACCTATATCAGTGAAGAAGATATCTGTGAAGTACTGAAAAAAAATTTCCAATTAGTTTTTACTAAAGAAAGTAGATTTGCTAGATATGAAAATAAACACACACGCCCACACATATTAATAAATATATGTATAACGGAACAAGAGGTCCAGGACGAAATGAGGAAATTAGAGCAGAGAAAAGCTAAAGGCCTTGACTTGATTTTGTGTTGGGTATTCCAGGAATGTGCAAAAGAGCTAAACAGTCCATTACATTTAATATTCAGAGAATCCCTAAGACAAGATAAACTTTCTTCCAAATATCAGGTCTACCTGATATTTGAAAGAAAGTAAACATTGTGCCCCTTTTCAAAAAAGGAAACAGACAAAATCCACTTAACCACCGACCAGTACCACTGATCAGCGTCATAAGCAAGATTTTAGGGGGAAAAAAAAAAAAATAAATAAACTAATATGAAGAATCTGGGTATTTCACCTGAAGAAAAAAACAATATTATATCAGAAAGACGGTTTTAGAAAGGGATAATCGCGTGTTACTAACTTATGAAGCTACTACGATAGAGTTGTAGAAGAAATACAGAAAAGAGATGGCTGGGTAGACAGCATATATTTGGATTTCAAGAAGGAATTTGACAGAATACCAGACTTTTATGGAAACAGTATCATCAAGGAGGAATCCAAGCTAATCTGTACGACTGGATGCAAGATTTTCTCAGTAAAAGGGAAATGAGAACAATGCTGAGTGGAAATTACTTATCATGGAGAGAAGAGACAAGTGGAGTTCGAAGGGGCTCGGTGCTGGCACCAATTATGTTTTTAGTATATATATGAGGCGTGCAGTAGAGTAGTCAGCCAAATGCCACAAAAAAAAACAGAGAAAATCGCAATTAAAGTTTTGCAACTTTAAAATTGGAATAACAACTAAACCAATAGCGATAACTTCATCAATTTTGGTTTAACTTATAACTTATCGAATCTAGTTTCATGTCAGTGACAGATAATTTAGAAAAAAATAATATTTTCATGGTACTAAAGTAAATTAAACTAGGGGCAATTTATTATCTTGTAAGCACAGATGTTTGTCCGTTGGTTAAAAAACTATTCTTTTGACATACCACACAAATTTTAGACATCAGATAGGTTGTATGCTGCAAAAAAATAATTAAATGTGCCATAATAACCAAAATAAACTCTGAAAATCATTGGCATTACCAAAAGCAAAGTGTCATTTTTGCCAATAATACCAACCGATGTGTCACCACATTAACCCTGTAGCAGGAGGCTGGAAGCCAATATTATAGTTCTTGGTGAACACATTCCGATTATATGAGTATTTCACAACACTTTCACCTGGGTATTCAGTGGTCATCCAATCAATATAGCTGTCATACAACACCTTTATAGTTGCTTGTGATTCTAGATACTTCCTGTGAGGTGATATAGCTCTGCTGTAATAACTACTAACTGTTGGTGAGAGCTGTATGTTTTCATGAACACGGTCAACTACACCAGCAGGAAGTGCATTACCTGGTCTATTTTTGCCACGCCTATCACCTGTATCTACACCTGTGACACCCACACTCTTCACTGTGTACTCAACACAACTTTTAAAACCAAAGACTGACAAGAAACCTTTGGCTGTCTCCTCCATCAAAGTGTGAGTACCTACTATACACTACGTCAGCAGGTGTTGTAGCATCACACTTTAAAATGGGATTTTCACCCTTACCGACATTTTTGTTTCCAACCTCCAGCCTTGCTCTGGACAGAGGAGATTTGGAGGAAGACAGTGTTATACATAACTCAATTTCGTTAAATATGGCACTTGGCTGACTCCTCTACTGCACGCCTCATATATATATATATATATATATATATATATATATATATATATATATATATATATATATCCCATTGGAGCCCAGTGTCCGGAATATTGGACAGAACTGGGATTTTTCAAGTCCTTACAAAGTAGGGAACCCCCGGGTAGGGACCTATGAGCTTTGCGACTATGAGCCGATAGGCGGAGGGTGGTATGCTTAGTACCCACCCAGTGCCATGCCTCGCCCAGCACCCCTGGGATCCAATGGGTTAAATATGACATAGACAGCAACATTGGAAATGGAAGCTACCTAAATATGTTTGCTGATGATCCAAAAATACAAAGGGAAATTACAAGCATAGACTCTTGCATAGAGCCAGAAGAGGAATTAAATAAGCTCCATGAATGGAGCGATAGATGGGAAATGGAATTCAGTGTGGCCAAAAAAATGTCATATAATAAAATTTGGTAAAAGTGAAAAAAGATCAGACAGGGACTGTAAGCTTGGAAGATCAACCCTATACACATCAGAATGGGAAAAGGATTTTGGAGTGTTTATCAATAACAGACTATCACTGGCTGACCACATACAGTGAGCCAAAAGTAAGGAATATGTACACACTGCTTGCTAATATGAAGGTAGCATTAACATATGTAAATGAAGACATGCTGAGAAAGATATTAATATCATTCATCAGACCAAACCTGGAGTTTGCATCAGTAGTCTGGAATCCACATCTCAAAAGATACATAAATAAGATTGAAAAAGTACAAAGGGCCGCTACAAGATGGGCACCAAGCTTAAGGGACCTAAGCTATGAAGAAAGACTCGAAAAATTAACCTACCACCATTACAGAAGAGAAGGAAAACAGGAGACATAACTATGTTATATAAATGCATCACAGGAAAAGGCAAAATAGACGTACCGGTAAATGAGTATATAACCTATGGTTAAGCGACATCAAGAGGAATCTGCAGAAAACCGTACAAAAAGAGAGGTGATAAAGACGTAAGGAAACTCAGTTTACCAAATAGAGCAATTAGTCAGTGGAATGCACTACAAAATTAAATAGTGTGTGCCAAAACTATTCATAAATTTAAAGAAATGTATGATAAAAATGGTTCAAAACATGGGACAGTATGAGCTTGACTCATTTCGGCAAACATACAATTAGTTAAGAACAGTTAGGTAAGATCACGCACTAAACGTCCAGCAGAACATAAAAATCGCTCTTGCTTCGCGACCGTGGAAATTACAAACCCAGTGTGAACTTCTGTTATACTACTGTATATACCGTACTACCCGACTTAGTCGTTGGTAATCATGACATACCTCAATCCCATCCTCTCCAGAGTTACATCCTACTGCTGACAACAATTAATCACAAAGATCTCATTGTATATATAATTTTTTTCATGTTGCTCTTGAACTGCCACAAACAGAGTCCCTTCATAATAAGAATGGTTATACAACGGTTCAGTACACTTGTCAAACAGTGATCAACAGAGCACATCTCCCAGGTGTTTCGCGGCATAAACTTTTTTTGTAGTTTTATTCTGTATTATTAATCTAGCCAAAAAATATTTGTCATATGACTAAAAATCTGCAGTTTAAAAACCTTACATCTGACTGCCACAATACTATTTGTCCACGATGTACTTGTTATCACAATAAGATCCTTTAAGACCTACAGTCTTCTCAGATCCTCTTTTTAGCATCAGATACTGTTTTCACCGTCAGTACTACTCTGCTGTTGTCAGTTTGTATATGAGCCCAGCCTCTCCTTTCTCCCATTAATTATATGTGAGGGATAAATTCCTCCATTTTCCAACGACTATGGTATTTCACAAGTTTTCCTGTTCGCGGCTCGTTTTCGAAAACTTTGCTTCCCCTGACACTTCAACTGTTGTCAACAATCTCAACAACTCTGACATTTATCAGGCAAAGGCATTCCATCACGCACACATGTCTGTACGGTGCGTCTGCAGTATACCCATGGTTGCCTAGAATTCTCTGTTGATGATCAGTCATTTCGCAAGAAATATCAGAGCTACAGTCCGTGGGAAGGAACATGGGTATAGTGTGCATGCACTGACTCCTCCAGCCATTTAATGGGTTCGTCGGATTTTGGTAATGAGATAATGGAAACCCAGTGACATTTATGCACTTAAGTACTTTCAGCAACTGTTGGTTTATCTTTATGTATTCAGTCATAGCTTTTCCAGTCTTCATCAAGCACGCTGTATATCTCCACATAAATTTCCATTGTTTTTTTACACTAATTGTTGGATCTACCGACATCCACCAACTGTACCTTAATCACTTTGTTTTGCTTAGCATACTCCAAGTCTTATCCAGTTCTCCTCCAGCTTCCTCACCTTGTCCTGATCCTGATGTTGCTTTTCGTTCCCGTACATTCCGTTTTCCATCTCGATATTCCCAGATAATGTTCTACCCCGTTTCTCTCGAACTTCTTATTTTGATAACTTATTAAGTGGATTGACGCGTTGGTCAGACTCCAGGACAAAGTTTGTTTTGCCTTGTTCCAGATTTCCACCAGTTCATGAGGATCTGATTACGATACAGACCGTCCTTTCTGTATATATATATATATATATATATATATATATATATATATATATATATATATATATATATATATATATATATATATATATGTTTGCCTTCATGGATTTAAACAGTCGATAAACATGAATTCTAAATCATTTTTCTGGAGTGCTTCTGTATTCTTATCCCTCCTCAGATCGAGAACATCCTTAATACTCTAAAAGATGCGGGTACTGTATATCCCGACAGGTGTTTTCACTTCAGACCAAAGCAATCGAGCTGGAGTATCTGGATACTGCCTTATTAATATTTAATATTTGTGCACACCATCACTCACTATATACTGCACGTAAATTCATACAACAGAATTATTGTCTGAGAACACTAAAGCCTTATTCCTTCTTTGTGTAGGTCTGATTTTATTGCATTAAATTCTTTGACGTTTATGTTCTATCTATCTATCTATTCCCAGATGCCTTAATCCCGTACGGGGTGGCCACAAACAAATCGCCTCCACGTCACCTTGTCCCCCGCCATTTCACTGCCCTACTCCCAACTCACAACCCCCTCTCTCATATACCTCCCCACTCCATCCTTCCATCTCTTCCTCGGCCTCCCCCTCCCTCTCCCGCCCTCCACCTCACTCACATACACTCTCCTCGTCAGTCTCTCACCCTCCATCCTCTCTGTATGGCCAAACCACCTCAGTATGTTCCTCCTAACGCTTCTTATCACATCCACATCCACACCATAACGCTCCTTTATATCTTCATTTGTCAGCGTGTCTCTTTGATTTTCCCTGGAATGATTATTGCTTCCATGGCCGTGAGCCATCTGAGTGTGCCTTGCGCATTACGGAGGTTATTCTCTCGGGCATGGAAGCATACATTCCTTTCTCATATCCTTTGACTAATGCAAGAAAGCCTTGGTTTAATCACGCTTGTTCTAATGCTGTCCGCAACAAGGAGAGGGCCTACAAAAGGTACCGGAGCCAACCCACCCCTGAATCACATCATCTTTACGTTTCTGCCCGGAATCGTGCTAAGTCTGTTCTTCGCTCTACTAAAAATAATTTCATCCATACTAAATGCTCTCAACTCTCCAACTCGAATTCTTCCCGCTCCTTCTGGCATCTTGCCAAAAATCTTTCTAACAACTTTACCTCATCATCCTTCCCTCCTCTTTTCTACTCTGATGGTTCTGTAGCTATTTCTTCTACTGATAAAGCAGATCTCTTCGCACAGACTTTCTCCTCCAATTCTACCCTAGACGATTCCGGTGCTGTTCCTCCATCACTTCCCCCCTCTGACTTCCTCATGGCTGACATTAAAATTTCTTCAGTTGATGTATTTTCTGCCATCACTGGCCTCAGTACTAACAAGGCATATGGGCCTGATGGGGTCCCTCCTGTTGTTCTCAAGAACTGTGCTTCTGTGCTTACACCCTGCCTAGGCAAACTCTTTCGTCTTTGTCTGTCAACTTGTACCTTTCCTTCTTGCTGGAAGTTTGCTCTCATTCAGCCAGTCCCAAAGAAGGGTGACCACTCCCAACCCTCCAACTATCGTCCAATTGCTTTAACGTCCTGTATTTCAAAAGTTTTCGAGTCAATTCTTAATAGAAAAATTTTAAGGCCTCTTTCCTATCACAACCTTCTTTCCGATCGTCAGTATGGGTTCCGTCAGGGACGCTCCACTGGCGATCTTCTCACCTACCTTTCAGACTCCTGGTCATCCTCCTTTCGGGACTTTGGCGAAAGCTTTGCCATTGCACTTGACATCTCAAAGGCTTTCGATCGAGTCTGGCATAAATCTTTAATTTCCAAACTGCCCTCCTACGGTTTCTATCCTTCTATCTGTGCCTTCATCGCTAGCTTGCTTTCTGGTCGTTCTATAGCCGCTGTTATAGACGGCCATCGTTCTTCTCCTAGATCTATCAACAGTGGTGTTCCTCAGGGCTCTGTCCTCTCACCAACTCTCTTCCTTTTATTCATCAATGATCTTCTAAGCTGTACATCTAACCCTATCCACTCATACGCTGATGACTCCACCCTTCACCTTTCCATTCGGTTCCCGCAACGCCCATCTCAACAGTTACTTCAACAAACAAGGGATGAGGCTATGGCACACCTAATGTCTGACTTGGCTCGTATCTCTGACTGGGGTAAAAATAATATGGTTGTCTTTAATGCATCTAAGACTCAGTTCTTACACCTTTCAACCCGACAAAATCTTCCACAGGTATACCCACTAATGTTTAATAATATTCAGCTTAATCCTACATCATCCTTGAACATGCTTGGGGTTTCATTTACTCGGGACCTATCTTGGAAAGATCATATTACATCTCTTGTAAAATCTGATTCCAAGAGATTGGGTGTGCTAAGCCGACTCCGCTCTTTCTTTACCCCTGTGCAATTGTTGACTCTATACAGGGGTTTTATCCGCCCCTGTGTGGAGTACAACTCTCATGTGTGGGGAGGCTCCCCTCATACAGCTCTTCTCAATAGGGTGGAGTCAAAGGCTTTTCGTCTCATTAACTCTCCTCCTCTTACTGACTCTCTTCAACCTCTGTCTCTTCGCCGCACTGTTGCATCTTTATCTCTTCTCTATCGCTACTTTAATGGTCACTGCTCCTCTGAACTGTCTGCTTGCATTCCTCCACCTCTACGACGGGCGCGTAGCACCCGTCTGGCAGCAGACTCTCATCCTTTTTCTGTCCAACTCTCTAATGCAAGAATTAACCGTTACTCCCAGTCTTTCATTTATGCAACAGGTCAACTCTGGAACTGTCTCCCTCTGTCTGTATTTCCTGCTGCCTATGATCTCCAGTCTTTCAAACGCAGTGTGTCCAGGCATCTCTAAATGATCGGATCTTGAATTTGGCTCTATATTGTATTTTGTTTTTCTCTTGGAGGGAACTGTTACTGCGGGCTCATGGCCTTTGGTTCTTTCTTCCTCACATAAAAAAAAAAAAAAAAGGGTGACTCCACAGGCTCCTCTTAAATAAGTCATTTCCACTGCTCTCACTCTTGACTTGTCTTTCCAACAACGTCCAAGCTTCACTTCCATACGTTAGAGTTGGTATCACAATACTGTCATGTAGTAACTTTTTCATTTTCATGCTCACTTCTCTGTTTATTAACACTAGTTTCAAGGAACCAGCAACCTTTCTTCCTTGTTGTACCCTTTCAAGCACTTCACCCTCCAAACTTCCATCCTTACTCATCACACTCCCCAAGTACTTAAACGTACTCAGATTTTCCATTTCCTCACCGTCCAACCTCACTGTACGTTCACTGACTTCACCTCTTTCAAAGACCATCACTCTACTCATCCCTACATTCACCTTTAGATTCCGTTTCTTACATACTCTCCCAGACTTATCCACCAAGCCTTGCAGCTCCCTTCGTCTTCACTTAACAACACAGCATCATCTGCAAATAACAGTCAAGGGAGTTTCCAAACACTACCCTCTCTCACCAGGGCACACTCCAGCATCCACTGTCCTACCTTGTATCTCTTTCATTACCCCATCCATGAACAGATTGAACAAACATGGAGATATGACACATCCCTTTTTCAACCCAACCTTCAAATAGAAAAATTCACTCAGTTCACCATCCACACGCACTGCAGCCTTAGCACAGTCATAGTTACATACTCTTCACAGCATTCAACAACTTCCCATCTACTTTCCACAATCCATGCCTATCCACCCTGTCATATGCTTTCTCCAAATCCGTGAAGCCCACATACAACTTCTTTCCCTTCTCTAAAAACTCTTCTACTAAAGAGCTAAGAATGAATGTCTGATCTACACAACTCTTCCCTTCCTAAAGCCTCCCTGTTCTTCTCCAACTAACTCCTCTGTTATTTCCCTAACTCTGTCAATAAGTATCCTACCATATGCTTTTCCTATTACAATAAGAAGACAAATGCCTCTGTGATTACCACACACTTCTTTTTCCCTTTTTCCTTTGTACAAGGGAATAATTATACTTGACTTCCAATCCCCCGGGACTCTACCTTCCTCCAAGGCCAATCTGCACATCTTCCACATCCATTCTACTACTATCTCTCCCTCATGCTTCAGCATTTCACCACACACTCCATCAATTTCTGGGGCTGTCCCCAATTTGACTTTCTTCATTGCATTCACAGCTTCGATCCTACTGATTTCTTCCTGTCTTCTCACCTCCCTCTCCCAGCCATTTCCCACCCACTTATACTCGCATTACTTTCATTCTCTATGTTCAACAATTCCTTAAAGTGTTCTCTACATCTGCTCACTTTTTCTCCCTTCTCCACTAGTAATTAACCATTTTTGTCTTTCACTCCCCTACTAACTTTACTGCCACCTTGTCTTACTTTCTTCACCTCTTTTCAGAACATATTCTTACAGTCCCTCCACTTTACACTCAAATCTCTTCCAAATTCCACATCCACTCTCTTCTTACTCTCTCTTACTAATCTTTTCACCTCTCTCTTCCTTTCTACATATAACTCTCTCTTCCTCCTCTCAACTTCTTCCATGCCCCTATTTCTCATCCATTCATTGTATGCTTTCTTCTTTTGTGCTACAGCCTGTCTCACCTCCTCATTCCACCATGCTGTTCCTTGCACCCCCTTCCGTCTTCTCTTCACCCACACACCACATCACATGCTGGACATATTTCTTCTGTGAATATCTTGCACACACCTTCCACGTCCCCCATCTGCTCCAATTCATATTTACCCAATAGTTCCTCCACTTCTCTCTTGTATTCTGCCTTTTTCTCATCCTCTTGTAACCTTTCCACTCTCCTTGCAACTACTCCTTCCTCCCGTCCTTCCCTTCTTCTCCTTCCGTTTATGTTGCATAAGGAAATTGAAATTAATACCATTTGCACAAATGTTGATTTTAATTAATTTTTATGCCAGGAATTACAGTAATGTACAGAAAAAATTGTCAGCAAAGCAGCTGTATGTGTAAGACCTTAGTTTTCACATTAAAATAATTATTACTAGTATACAATACGTTTTACCATTCGATCAGAAACCGTATATGGGTGATGTGGTCCTAATTCTGGTATGAATATACAGATTTATTATTGCTTTGATGAGCCAGGTAACAATGAAAATTTCCTTTCATTTACCTAAGGTAACCAACAGACGGACGTCTTTAGTATTCCATTCTTCTTATATACAGATAGTTGTATTCTGCTTTGGAAAGATTTCTCAAACTGTTAGGGCTAAGTGTAGGTTACAATAATTGATTAAGTACAAGAGGTTTCCCCCTAGTTGAATCACCTTGATATAAGATGAATAACCCGAGGAAAAAAATAATACCGTAGTTAAAAGGACCCCAACCCCTCGAGAACGTAATATTATTTTTAGTCATCGTTTGATCTATTTAATTTGATTTTAAGGAAATGATTCATAATCGAGATTGCTTCACACCCTTTCACTAAAGAAGCATTAAGAAAACTAAATAAAAACTTGGAGGTTGTATGGATACAATATAAGCAGACGTCATCGTTTTGTAAAGGTTAAAGTAACGATTTCTTCTTGGAACGAGAGTAAGTGATCATTTCCACCAGCATCGTGAAGGAGGCCAAGGCACTGGTAATGAAGAGTAAGTAGAAGCCACCCTGCGTGTGGTTGAGGCTGAGGGGTATCTCTTTACTTTCCTGTAATGGAAACTAAATATTGGTGTTCGTACTAAGTAAATGAGCAACAGATGGCGATAAAATTTTGTACACTGCGCTTATGACGAATACAAAATCTATCAGTTTTCTTGAAAAAAGTTTCCGAACATCATTCCCCGGAACAGAGAGAGAGAGAGAGAGAGAGAGAGAGAGAGAGAGCATGTATTACAAATTCCTTGCTACGATCTAGTGACTTTTGTGTCTCTGGGATGGCTTAGTCAGCTAACCAGTGAGTAATTTCTACTTGCCATTTTCCTTTTCGAGCTAGCCTATATAAAGAGGATTCTCATTTTGGGTTGGGACTATCTGGTGAGTCGTAAGGAGGGCTCACTTTGGTCGTATAAATTTAAAAAGTGCAAAGATGCTTAAATTGCAATATAATAGTGGTAGTTACCTCTAGAAAATGCTCTGTGATAATGAGAATCACATAACTTTAGTCTTGAAACAACATGATAGTGAGTCCCATATCTGTTGGTCAGGTTTAATCGTTTTGCGATGTGTTCATGAGTATCGATGATTACCGTTCAAAGCACTGAAGCAATACATCAGGTAGAGAGCTGCTCAAAATATCCCAACGGTATCAACAGATTCTTTACTGCTTTACTTGAACATTCATATCATAATCTTATGGAGTCATACAAAGCTTGCGGTGTGTGTGTGTGTGTGTGTGTGTGTGTGTGTGTGTGTGTGTGTGTGTGTGTGTGTGTGTGTGTGTGTGTGTGTGTGTGTGTGTGTGTGTGTGTTCTTACCTAATTGTTTTTACATAATTGTATCTTAACAGGAGTGAGTCAGGCTAGTACTGTCCCGTGTATTAAAACACTTTTATCATAAATATCCTTAAATTTACTATTTGTTTTGGCACACACTATTTCATTCGGTAGTGCATTCCACTAATCAATTGCCCTATCTGGGAAACTGAGTTTGCTTACGTCTCTATCATCTCTCTTTTTATGCAGTTTTTTGCAGTGTCCTCTTGCTGACGCTTCCCCATACGTTATACACTCATTTATGTCTATTTTCTCTTTCCCTGAGACACATTTATATAGCATTATCATGTCTCCTCTTTTCCTTGTCTCCTGTACTGTTGGTACATTCAGTTTTTCTAGTCTTTCTTCGTAGTTTAGATCCCTTAAGCTTGGTACCCATCTTGTAGCTGCCCTTTGAACTTTTTCAGTCCTACCTATGTGTTTCATGAGATTAGGATTCCAGACTACTGATGCATACTCCAGGGTTGGTCTGATGAATGATGTTGTCTTTCTCAGGATATGTTCATTTATGTATGTGAATGCTATTCTCATATAAGTAAGCAGTGTATACATGTTCTGTACCTTCTCACTGATGTGTTCAGCCGGAGATAGTCTGTTACTGATAATCACTCATAAGTCCGTCTCTCTTTCTGATATGTGTAGGATTTTACTTACTTATAATCCAAATCTGGTCTTTTTCCACTTTTACCAGGCTTACATGTCACTTGTCCACATTGAATTCCATTTGCCATTTGTCGCTCCATTCATGAAGTTTATTTAATTCTTCTTGAAGCTCTCTACAAGAGTCTGTGCTGGTAATTCTCTTTTGTACTTTTGCATCATCAGCAAACATATTTAGATAGCTGTCATTTCCAGTGTTACTATCTATGTCATTTATATACACTAAAAACAATTGGTACCAGCACTGAGCCCTGTGGAAATCCACTAGTCACTTCTCTCCATGATGAGTAATTTCTCCTTAGT
The DNA here is from genome assembly GCF_032717465.1 of Coenobita brevimanus. NCBI lineage: Eukaryota > Metazoa > Arthropoda > Malacostraca > Decapoda > Coenobitidae > Coenobita > Coenobita brevimanus. The sequence goes on along the minus strand of NC_136993.1, from coordinate 48,260,535 downwards.
ACTGTTCTTATTTCCCTTTGTCTGAGAAAATCTTCCATCGAACAGTACAAGTTGCCTTGGATTCATTCTTGATGGTACAGTTTCCATAGAAGTCTTTAGTGTGGTACTCTGTCAAAGGCTTTCATGAAATCTAGATAGATACTGTCTACCCATCTTTCTCTTTTCTGTAATGTTTCTGCAACTCTATCATAGTAGTTTAATAGATTAGTAACACATGATTTTCCCTTTGTAAAACAAAACTGACTTTCTGTTATCATATTGTGTTGTTCTAGATGTTTACCGAAATTTTTCTTATCAGCTTTTCTAGTATCTTTCTTACAACACTGGTTAGTGATACTGGTCGGCAGTTGTGTTGATTTTGTCTATTTCCTTTCTTGAATAAGGGAACAATGTTTGCTTTCTTCCAAATATCAGGTAGTTTACCTTAACCTAAGGATTCCTTGAATATTAAATATATTGGTCTACTTAACTCTTTTGCACATTCATGTAGCATCCAACATGAAATTTCGGCGTGACCATTTGCTTTTCCTTTGTCTAATTTACTTAACTCTTCCTGTATTTCTTTTTTCTGATGTTTGTGTATATAGTAATATTTGTGGGCATGCATGTTCCATATCATCCCTCTCAAAATTACTTTCTTGTGTGTGTGTGTGTGTGTGTGTGTGTGTGTGTGTGTGTGTGTGTGTGTGTGTGTGTGTGTGTGTGTGTAAAATTTGCCTTACTAATTATCGGAAGTAGTCAGAATCTAAATTTTTAATTACTTAAACATATGCATGGTTTTCATCTGAAAACTAACGCTAATACTCCCCCAGTGAGTTTATGCCAGCACATATTTGGTCCTTTCGTTTTGTAAAGAGTACAAAATAAATTGCTTTGTAAAGCTCATTGTATGTTTTCCAGATCGGATGCCCATTCGAATAAAAACAGAAAATTTAATATGCACACAGGAAGTGAAGTGTGATTATATTCTATTGGTAATGAGTTCCAGTTAGGCACGTGGTGTATTTACGCGAAGTGGGTTTTAAATGTAATATTATTTCAAAATACAAGTGCTTACGGAATCTGGATACTTTAGGATGACATTGCATCTGCTGAATGACTATAGCATTTTGGCAGATGAGTAGAAAATACACGTTTTGTGTGTGTGTGTGTGTGTGTGTGTGTGTGTGTGTGTGTGTGTGTGTGTGTGTGTGTGTGTGTGTGTGTGTGTGTGTGTGTGTGTGTGTGTGTGTGTGTGTGTGTGTGTGTGTGTGTGTAATGCATTAGGGTAAACGGATGCTGGATTAAGTTTTCTTATAGTGACAGCCATACAACTGTCAGATGTTATGTTGTTGAATCGTCTTACGTGTATGATTTTGTTGGCTCTGTAAACACTAGAGAGAGCATGCATATTTTTTTAAATATCAGAACAGAGGAAGGAAAAACAAATGGATATAAAAAATAATCCATACATCAGATTACTGGATTCCTTCATTCATAAATAATCTGTAACTGTAGTACCTGACAAGCTGTACGTTGAAGTTTGGGGGGAAAGAACTCGGGGGAAGTGAGTTCCAGAGAGATGTAGTTCGGGGAATAAAAGAATTCTGATAGGCAGAAGTTCTGTAATTTGGCTGTGTGACATTCCAGTCAGGAGTGCTACCAGATGCCCATGTAGCACGTGGGAAGGCATAAGGAGGTGGCACAATGAATGCAACTTCGTCTGAGCATTTGCCATAAAAGTGTCTGTAAAATAATGCAAGGGAGGCAACATTCCATCTTACTTGTAGGGGAGGTAGTTTATTTGTAATAGCAAGGATATTAATAATTCCAACAGATTTGTTCTGAATTTTGTCCAGTTGTTTTAGTGCAACATCTCCACATCCATTCCACAAGAGTGAGCAATATTTCACAGGTAACCTATAAATTATAGCAAACTGCTCGTCAGTGAAGAAGTTACGGACTCTGTACAATAATCCAAGTTTCTTTGAGACGGTTTCAGCAAGTGATTTAACATGAGAGGTCTAGCTGAAGGCATTGTTAAGTGAAACACAGAAACTCTCAGTACGTTTGGAGATGGGAATTTAGTAGCATTGATGGTAATAAACGAATCTGACAATATGTGTCTGTTAGTACATTGTTTATATTTGGTTTTAGTAGCAATAAATGAGACACAGTTATTTTGTCCCCAATCAGTGATCATAGATAAGTCTTGATTTATGGAGATGGCTGTACTGAGTTGAGAGTTAGAGATATTAAACTTTGTTAATAGGTGTTTGACTGTGAATAAACCGTGAAGTGTTGAGTCATCTGCATATGAATGGATGGGATTCTGGGTGACAGAGAAGAGATCATTATTAGGAGCTAAGAACAGGGTTGGCGCCAGCATACATCCAAGGGTATGAACGTATTCCTTCCATTAGTGAAATTAATACACTGACTAAATTCATTGGATGGGATGGCCCTGCAAGTGCAGTTGTTGCCTGCGGTTATTGGGTCAGCTCGGACAGACTAGGGCTGATCAACAACAACTGTGATGCTGCCGTCTGTTAGACTGTGTCCTGGTAAAAGCTAAGGGTAATTTGTATGGTTTGTTTATAGCAGAGGTACTCATACTTTGTCCTGGTCATTCCTCACTTTTCTCAGTGAATCGCTTTGAGTCTCTCTCCATAATAATGAGAAAAGGTATCTCCCTTTTGGGAATTTTAAATGCCTCTATTCCAGAGTTGTTTGTGTCCACTTAGCGGTTCTTCCTAACAATAACGGCAAGAAATCTAGCAGCAGTATGAGGGAGATTTTTACAAAGTTTAAGGAGTATAATTCTTCTTATACTTATATATAGCATGATGAATTTATTTGAGGACCAATACTTTGATCTTATTAAAACAAAAAAACTCAAATTAAATGCCAGAAGCACTTGACAATATGTACAATTTATAACCGACAACACATCGAAAACGCTACTTTTTATGCAAGAGAGAAGGAATCAAAGGTTAGAAGCCAGCAAGATTGTTCTTACTAGAAAAAAAAAAAGTGAAATTCTGAAAACTCGTTCTCACTGAGATGCTCGGTCACATTGCCTTTAAAAGAGTGGAAGTCATAGGCAGAGGGAAATACAGACAGATGAAGACAGTTCCATTGTTGGTCTGTGTCGTACATGAAGGACTGATAATATTAGTGAATTCTTGCAGCAGAGGTGGACAGGAAATGGGTGAGAGTTTGCTGCTAGACGAGTGCATTCCGCCCGCTGTAATGGAAGGGCGATGGAAAATGTAAGTAGATAGTTCATTAGAGCATTGACTATTTAAGAAGCGATAGAGAAGAGATTAAGATGCAACGGTGCGGTGAAGAGACAGATGTTGAAGAGAGTCGGTAGATGGGTTAAAGGGACGAAAAGCCATTGACTCTACCCTGTTGAGAAGGGGTGTATGTTTGGAGCACCCCACCCCCAAACACACATGAGAGTTGTACTCCACACACGGGCGAATAAAACCTCTGAGTCAACAGCTTTGCGGGGGGTAAAGAAGGCACGGAGTCATCTTAGCACACCTATTCTCTTAAAAGTAGATTTTGCAAAATAGGTAATATGACCTTTCTGTGATAAACTCCGAGAGAATGAAACGTCAAGTTTCAGTCTCTCGATCCCTGGAATGTTCAGATTTCTTTCCAGGAGTAATTCCTCCAATCTGAGAACTGCTGCTCTATAGGATTAGGTTAGTTACCTCAAAATTTAATGCTGTCTTATGCTGAGCATTCTGTCTGGAAATAGCTCTGTTCTCCCTGACCCTTCCTGCGATAACCTGCTTGAGCCACAGCTGCATAAGCCCAGCGTCCTCCAGGCGATGAATAAGTTGCATAAAACGATGGTAATATGGCGACCCTTTTCTGAGGAGTAATGTAAGGAATGAACCTATCAACTGTGTAATAAACATTGGCATAGTTATAGAGATCAGCTGCATAAGCATGATACTAATTATAACGGAAATCATATGTCATCATTGTCCTTGGTGTCTAAATAATCGTCTGTCATCATTAAGAGAGTGATCATAAAATTTATCAATCATTAACACCGTGTTAACACCATCAGATTCGATTACGTACCTTTTATCTCGTTTTTCTAATAGGTGGTTTTATTTTTTAGCTCGTGGAAAATATTCCGAATTAGAAAGGGTTAGATATACGCTTCATTAACCCTTTCACACCTATAGCTCTGTCGTAAGTTAAAAAAAAAATGACAGGTTGCTGCAACGATATACTGAATATGCAGGAACACTTAGAGTGCAATATTCGCATCCGCAGTTGTTCCAATGACCGAAGATTTGATTTTACCCTGTGAATTTAACCTTCGACCCATTTCCCTAACATTCTGATTGCGCCAGTTGTGCTTTACCCTCAGTCCTTCCACCAACTTTCACCTAAATCGTATCAAACTTGGGAGTTGATTTTGTCCCGTGACTTTGGTCATTGTTATGTTGTTCACAAATCTATATTTCTTCATCCTTCTCTGACCCTGAGACCTATGATCATGTTATGTCGGAACACAGGCAAAGCTATTGTAGTTATAGGACCGAACATATAACCTTGTCCTGTGATCCTGACCTTTTCTGATTGTTCTCAAAATAAAATTCCTTCACTATTGCTCCACCCAGAACCTAGCAGCCAAAATTTTGTGTACATATTATCGAAACTGAGTCATATGACATGCATGCTACCGTGACTGTCGACATTTCCCTGTGACCTTGACATTTGATTGGTTTCAATATAGAATTCCTTTTATTTTTTGTAGCGTTACCATAAATCTTTCCAAATCTAAATCAAATAAAAGCTGTTAGGCTGACCTTGCAATGTGACCTCTGACCTTTTCTTACCGAGTTTAGTCCCAGTCAAACTAAACCTGTTCATTTTGTTCACATACTATCACACGGCTTAAAATATGGCCTTGTCCTGTGCCCTTGACCTTTGGCTGACTGTTTTCAAATACACCTGGTCGTTCTGCCATACCTTTAAGCATTCCAGGAAGTCAGTCTAAATCAGATTATAACTGGCTATGTTGATCTTGCTAGGTCATTCCATCATGTTTGATTAACATCAGATAAAAGTCTGTCTGTCTGTCTTTCTGTCTGTCTGTCTGTCTGTCTCTTTCACACACACACACACACACACACACACACACACACACACACACACACACACACACACACACACACACACAGTCCAATAAATTGCATCGCTTTATGAGCGCGAACGTACAACTTCCTTCTTTCGATGCAAGGAGTTAGTCATCAATATACTACATACAGCACAAGATTTTCAGCATTATTAGGTTAATAATCATGGTCAATAACAGTCTGTGATTACAGCTGTGTAATAATTACCTAGGCACTATCATCCTGATAGCCAGTATTTAATGACGTGGGTATAATCAAGAAGTACGATCAAGCAAGTCGCTTACCTCAGTCCCCATCCAAAGGTTAGCATGAAAGAGATGGGCTTCTTGCCAATGTGGTAGGGAGTGCGACCACGTTCATCAGTGTACAGGGACTCGATGATTATAGTGATATAATTCTCCAAGGTAACTAGTGTGTAGCCTCCTCTAGACACCTTCTCTATGGCGTCTTCGTAGTTGGTATACTGAGAATAAGAGACATGGTTTCAAAATGGGGGGAAAAAATTTATCCTTATACTGAAACTGCGTGTACTGAAGATAGAAATGTTTTGGTCTGGATAAAGATAGTTCGAACAGGAAACTTGATGACATAATGCATGGAAAACAGAGAAATAATAAAAGGGTGCATTAAGTGGTATGCATATCTTCCTTTCTTAGTTGCTTTTCACGAGAATAATTTCAGTCATATTCCACGACTGTGCTTATGTGGTGGGCGTCAGCAACAATGTTGGGCTTGATGTTTACCGATATGAGTCAGCCCATCATAGTGAACTATTAATTATCAACCTGATAGACTACCCTTGTCAACTCACCTGGCTTTTCTTCAGCCCTGACTTTGACTTCCCTCGAACCACGTTGATAAAGAAATTAGGGATCGCGATATTACAATGAAACTTCGAAAAACTGGATTGCTCTCACTCTTCTTGTACAGTTTAGTTACACATTCCATCTGGATCAGTGTTTCTTACAGTGTGGTCCGCAGACCCCCTGGGGTTCGTGGAACGTTGCAAGGGGTCCGCAGGCTAGTTTGAGTATAAGATAAAACATGTAACAGTACATGAGAACAATTTAAGGACTTTGTAGAATGCAGTGATATTTGTGATTTGGCAACTCTGTACTGGCTGCTGCCTCGCTGCAGGCTCACCGCATGGCATAGTGATAGCCAACAAACACCTTTAAACAAGAGGTAGGGTAGGAAGGAAATCTACTCATAATTAAGGGTCTGCCACAAGATTAGTTTTAATAAACGGGGTTCGCTGCACGAGAAAGTTTAAGAACCACTGATCTAGATAAGGCCGGACTTCGAAATAACTGAGGGAGACCATCCTTAAGTAGAGGGAAATTAATTTTCACTATCCATCACCACACTCAACTCACAATAGTTATATCGTTATGTTAAGGTGAGGTAAAGTATTGGTGTATGATTGATTACTTCAGACTACATCGGTGCGAGTTTGTGTTGGAGACCATGTAGGTAGCTGCTTGCAGATCTGTATGGGTGGAACGGTCTCTGTTAAACAGTACTGTGATCTAAAACGCCAGTTTTAGTTGTTTGTATGGCGAAACGTTCTTAAGCAGTGAAGCAGGTTCAATCACTCAGGTGGGCGGTTATAACCAGGGCAGTGATATATGGTGAGATAGGACCTTCATGCTTGATCGCGGGGAGTGCATGTGTTTTCATGTGCTCTCTTCTCCAGCATTAAGGGCTGCCCCAACGGCGATAGCATTTTTTCACCCTTTTCGTGACCGTTAGTCGAAAAAGTTTCGTAAGCAAAATATAACAAAGAAGAATACATTGTTCTCGTTGTTTCATTTCCCCCCAAACAAAGCTGAACATTGAAAACCTGGCACTTTATATATATATATATATATATATATATATATATATATATATATATATATATATATATATATATATATATATATATATATATATATATATATTCGTTATTAATGAAGTTGCTACGAAGTTGAGTTAAATCTTGCCTCCTAAAATGTTCAATTTACGCTGTAGTTTTAGCCAGGCACTTATTTATGTCAGTCTCTCTTTTGGCGGAAAGTTAATGATGATGTATTAAATTATTCTACATCAACCATCCGAGCTCAGACAGTCTCTGTTTCAAGATCTGATCATGACTTATCCCCCTAGGAAAATGTGCTGCCACCAGCTTCGAATAAGTCATATCAAATTTTGGAATGGGGATAGTCTCTGAGCTCCGATGGCTGATGCAGAATAATATGATACATCAATTAATTTCCGCCATAAGAGAGACTGACACAAACAAAACAAGTGCCTGAATAAACTACAGCATAAATCGAACATTTCAGGAGGCAAGAATTATCTCAGCTTTGTAGCAGCTTCACTAAAAACGGTGAAAAGTAATATAAAAGAGCCAGGTTTTCAAAATTCTGGCTTCGTTTTCGGGGAAATAATACAACGAGAACAATGTATTGTCGTCTGTTATATTTTTGTTACAAAGCTTTTGCAGTACTTCAGTATTGTATTATGATAAGTTGCCACACAGGTTCTTACATCATCAGAGAAAATCACGATAACTGAACACGGACTCGGGTCGGATATGCTAACGGTCATGGCCTCTAGCGGTAGGCAGCTTCACAAGACCCCCATTGATGCAGACCTGGCTTCCTGAGAGGGGTTTGAAAGGGTAGTCTCATACTTAAGTGTTTTACTCAGGATTTATTGTCCCTTGCTTGTCTTTTTCTTCTCACTTCCCCTGAAAGGAGGAGGTATTTACTACAGTGGACGCCCCTGTTACCTTCTCCCCACCCCTCCATCTTCAGGGGGCTAGGCGGTCATGACGATCGAACGAGTGCTGATTGGACTCAATGTCTCCAGACGGACAGACACCAGACTCATACCCTGCTCAATGCACTATTGGCAATATGTGAACCTAGTACATTATAATAGTGTACCTTGGGTGTGGCAGTTGATTGGCCTGCAACCCATGACATACTCACGTGTTTCTTGTGTCAAAGAGGATGAATGAATGGGTTACCAATTACTGGTTAAAACTGGCACGTATTTACGATACATATATTTAGAAGACTATAGTGTAAGTAACCATATGGACAGATGTTTTCCAATAATGTCAAAGCTTATTTCGCTGACAGATAAACTTCAACTGCAATGATGATCAAAGTGATATTAAGAGATTTTTATATGAGAGACTGATCCAGTATGTGCTCACTCATCTTTAAAATACTCCCGTATTACATTGTCAGGTGGTGCAGCACACTCTTCATTAATGCTTTAAAACAACAAAAACAAAACAGGTTTCCATAAAATATACAATGGCATTATCTATCTATATGACATACGCAAATGTGGTTACTGGCTAAAATATAATCCTTCCTTTCTCTCTCCTTTCCTGTGAAGTCATTCATTGCTGGAATCTCACTTCCATCTTCCACCCCCTCCCTCCCACCCTCCCCTTGCCCCTCTCAGCATCCAGATCCTCTTCTGCCCCCCATCCCTCTTTGACCCAGGGAGGTGAAGGTAGCAGTATCTGCTCTTCTTACATCATACCAACATAGTGGTTATCTGACTTAATGACCGTAAGGCGGAATATAAGCTGTTGTTATTGAGTCTCTTTTTCTGTCTCTGTCTCTCTCTTCCCGTCTGTCTGTCTGTCATGGCCACATTAACTTAAATTCACAGTCATCCCAACTGCAACCGGTCGGGGTGTGGGAATCTTAAGGGGAACCCGACCTGATGTAATGCTGTCACACCTTTTAGACCTGCAACGGAGGGGCGGCACCAAGGCCTCGGTCGTTGAGTTGTTAATGGACCTGATGGTATATATATATATATATATATATATATATATATATATATATATATATATATATATATATATATATTTATATCTAAAAATATATATAAATATATATATATATATATATATATATATATATATATATATATATATATATATTGCCAGACGCCTCAATCTCGTTTGGGGTGGCCACAAACAAATCGCCTCCAAGTCGCCCTGTCCCCCGCCGTTTCACTGCCCTGCTCCCAACTCACACCTCCCTCTCTCATATACCTCTCCACCCCATCCCTCCATCTCATCCTCGGCCTCCCCCTCCCTCTTCCCCCCTCCACCTCACTCACATACACTCTCTTCGTTAGTCTTTCACCCTCCATCCTTTCCACATGGCCAAACCACCTCAGTGTGTTACTCATAACGCTTCATATCACATCCACATCAACACCACAACGCTCCTTTATATCCTCATTCGTCAGCCTGTCTCTCCATATGACTCCACAGGCTCCTCTTAAATAACTCATTTCCACTGCTTTCACTCTTGACTTGTGTCCTTCGAACAACGTCCAAACTTCACTTCTGTACGTTAGAGTTGGCATCACAATACTGTCATGTAGTAACTTTTTCACTTCCATGCTCACTTCCCTGTTTCTTATCACTGCTTTCAAAGAACCAGCAACCTTTCTTCCCTGCTGTACCCTTTCAAGCACTTCACCCTCCAAACCTCCATCCTTATTCATCACACTACCCAAGTACTTAAACGTACTCACATTTTCCAATTCCTCACCATCCAACCTCGCTGTACATTCACTGACTTCACCACTCTCAAAGACCATCACTTTACTCTTCCCTACATTCACTTTTAGATTCCGTTTCTTACACACTGTCTCAAACTCATCCACCAAGCCTTGCAGCTCCCCTTCGTCTTCACTCAACAACACAGTATCATCTGCAAACAACAGTACAGGGAGTTTCCAAACACTATCCTCTTTCACCAGGGCCACTCCAACATCCACTACCCTACCTTGTACCTCTTTTATTACCCCATCCATGTACAGATTGAACAACCATGGAGACATGACACATCCCTGTTTCAAGCCAACTTTCAAAGAGAAAAATTCACTTAGTTCACCATCCACACTCACTGCAGCCTTCACACCATCGTACATACTCTTCACAGCATTCAACAATTTCCCATCTACTCCATATATTCTTAACACTTTCCACAATCCTTGTCTATCCACCCTGTCTTATGCTTCCTTCAAATCCATGAAAGCCGCATACAACTCCTTTCCCTTCTCTAGAAACTTTTCCACTAAAGATCTAAGAATGAATATCTGATCTACACAACCTCTTCCCTTCCTAAAGCCTCCCTGTTCTTCTCCAACTAAATTCTCTGTTCTTTCTCCAACTATGTCAATAAGTATCCTACCATACACTTTTCCTATTATACTAAGAAGACAAATGCCCCTATGATTACCACACACTTTTTTTTCCCCTTTTCCTTTGTACAAGGGAATAATTATACCTGACTTCCAATCCTCCGGGACTCTGCCTTCCTCCCAGGCCAATCTGCACATCTTCCACATCCATTCTACTACTATCTCTCCCCCATGCTTCAACATTTCACCACACACTCCATCAATTCCTGGGGCTTTCCCCGATTTAACTTTCTTCATTGCTTCCACAACTTCTATCCTACTGTTTTCTTCCTGTCTTCTCACCTCCCTCCTTCTCTCAGCCATTCCCCAGCCACTTATACTCGCATTACTTCCATCCTCTACGTTCAACATTTCCTTAAAGTGTTCTCTCCATCTGCTCACTTTTTCTCCCTTCTCCACTAGTATATATATATATATATATATATATATATATATATATATATATATATATATCAAGACTAAGATTTTTAAAGGCTAAGTGTTCATATTTACTGAGGCATTCAAATTTGTGACACTATTTACTTCAAGCTCGATTACAGAGGTAAACATAGTTTTCACCTGAGAAACAAGCTATGCAAACTACTCAGCTACACATTTCCACAAATAGAGTTCTGAGTCATTTTCAGTACGAGATAAATATTTACTGTCTTCAGAATCAAAGATAAAGTACCCATACACCTAGAGTCCTCTGTTGTTTACAGATATACGTGTGAAAGCTGACAGGCGTCATATATCGGAAAAACAGAGAGACATCTAAAAACACGCATACACGAACACTTAGGTACATCAGCTCGAACAGGCAAACCAGTCACTAAACCACCCTTTAGTGCCATCAGACAACACTCACACACACACGATCACCCTGTCAAGCGAACCTCCTTCACAGTCCTTGCTAGAAGCCAGTACAGCTCTGACCTCCCCATCATGGAGATACTTTATACACACCTCTACAAACCCACTATTCGTTTTCGTTTTCGTTTTCGTTTTTAAAGGCTCCAACATGCTTGCATGTGTCGGCCTTGGTCACCTAATGGCGGCTCTCCACGCTGCACGATCAATTGCAGCCTCCCTGTTCAGTCCCTTAACCCTAAGGTCACACTTAATGACCTCGTCCCATGTCTTTCTCGGTCTACCCCTCATAACCCCACCCCCAACATTAACACTTCTCACCTTCCTCACCCAATTATCATCCCCCATCCTCTCCACATGTCCGAATCACCTCAATCTACCTCTCCTCGTCACAACACCAATACACTCCAGTCCCATCCTACCTCTCAACTCTTCCATTGTAAACCCAGCCCCTCCAGGCCTTGGACGCAGGGACGCACAGCACATCCACCTAATCATTGTCATTTCTGTACGTCTGAGCCGGCGAATGTCTTCCTCCTTCACTGCCCAGGTCTCACTGCCATACAGCATTACACTCCTAACACATGCTGCATACAAAGACCCCTTAGCACGTAGGGAGAGCCCTCTCAATGTCAGGAGAGGCAAGAGCTCCCTGAACTTCTTCCAACCACTTCTCACCCTAGCCACAGAGCTAGCTCCAGCCCCACCTCCAGCACACAACATGTCTCCCAAATAACAAAACTCTTCCACACACTCAAGAGATTCACCAGCAAGTTCAATCCTTTCACTTCTGACGATCTCCACCTGCTCACCCCGGCACGCCGTACACATAAAATCAGCATTATCTTGCAGTCTACCTCTGATACCACTACATGTCTTATGCACCCATTTATCACACACACTGCACAAGATGGAATTACTTCCCACTCCCTTGTGGCAAACTGCACATGGCCACTCTCCCTCGTCTTTGACAGTACCGCCACCAACCCTAGATATCATCACTTTTGTTTTATCTGGATTTACCCTTAAACCCTTTTGCCCCATACAATCTCTCCACTTCTTAAACCTTTCCTCCGCCTCCCTTTCATTCTCTGCAATCAACACCAAATCATCAGCATACAACAACTCCCATGGGAGTCCGTTTCTAAAGTCACGTGAAAGGGCTTCAAGTACCATGATAAACAACATGGGACTCAAGACTGACCCCTGATGCACACCAACATTCACGGAAAACTCATCACTCAAATCTCCATTCACTCTTACCTGGGTGTGAGCACCCACATACATGGCCATAACCATCCTAACCAGCCACTCCTCCAAGTCAAGCTTTCTCATTCCCCACTTCACCACCTCTCTAGGGACTCTGTCAAAGGCCTTTTCCAAATCAACAAAAACAAAATAAAGATCCCTTCTCCTACCAATATATTTTTCCTGAAGCTGTCGAACAAAGAATATGGCATCAGTGGTCCCCCTACCTGGCATAAACCCAAACTGCATCTCATCAATATTCACTCTTTCTCTAATCATACCTTCTAAAACTCTCTCCATTACCTTCATTATCTGATCTAAAAGCTTTATACCTCTATAATTTCCTCTTTCCAGGGCATCACCCTTCCCTTTATACACATTTAAAATTACACTCTTCAGCCAATCATCTGGGACAACACACTCATAAATAATCCTATTTATCAGGTCAGTGACTAAACTCACCCCTATATCGCCTGAGGCCTTCAACATTTCGGCAGTCAACCCAGACACACCTGCTGCCTTCCCCACCCTCATCCTGCCTATTGCCTCACTCACAGTAGCAGTATCAATCAAAGGCCAAGGGCCAGACACTGGGTCTGCTGGCTCCAAACCTTCCCTGTCCCAGTCAAACTCCTCATTCAACAACCGGTTATAATGCTCTCTCCATGCATCTTTAATATCCTCACTGTTCACCAATACCCTTCCTTCATCATTCTTCACACACTGCTCACCTATGATATCCTGATTATCCCTCTTCACCTGACCTGCCACCCTAAATATATTCTTCCTTTCCCCATGATTTAGGTTATCAAGTAATTCTCTGTGACTCAGACTTTGCCCTGTATACCTCTCTCCTAGCCCTACACTTGGCAGCCAAATATTCCTCTTTGCTACCACCCTTCTTCCACTCCCGGAAAAGCCTTCTTTTCTCCTTAATTGCAGCTTCTACACCCTCATCCTACCACCAAGTTACTTTATGTCTTGGTGGTCCTCTTGTCCAGCCGCATGTTACATCAGTAACTCTCAAGAAATTGTTATTGAGGGCTCTGTACTGTTCATTAACGCCTCTGTCTACAGCTCCCTGTTCAGCCACCACTCTCCTCAACTTGCTATAGAAGGCATCCCTTAATACTTGGTTTTTCAACTTCCATATTTTCCTCCTAGATACAGTCACGCGTACTAATTTCTGCTCAGTGGTTACCCCTTCCTTCCCCCCTCTACCCTGGACAGAGGGAAGGGGGGAATCTCGAACAAGTCTACCCCACCTTCTGCCCCCAACTCCCCCACCCTCCACCTCCAGCTGCCAGTTATTGATTAGACGCAAATTTTCTCATGTCCTGTAAACATGACTAAACGGTCGTCGCACACACTTTCAACGACCAAGATTTGGACTATATTTTTAGAATAAATTATTACCGTATTGAACTGCATTCTCAAATTGAAAATATTCACCATCATTGTAATCCAGTGTCGTCCGCTGCACAATTCTGGGTTCCAGTGCTTACATTTTCACTATCCCCAGCTGTCTCTCTCTCTCTCTCTCTGAATTTACTTTTCCGACTCACTCTTTCTTTTTAAATTTATATAACTTTCTCTTTGCTTCTCTCCCCCTCTCTCCCTTCTCTCTCGTTCTTTGTCTTAAGTGTTCCCCGCCTCTCACCCCTCCCCTCCCCCCACCTTAGGCCTGATCAGCAGTCAGTTATACCGTCACCGCTCCTTCGTATATCGTGTGCAGGCAACATTTATCACACACACTTAGGTCAGATGTATGGAAAGCTAATTTATATATATATATATATATATATATATATATATATATATATATATATATATATATATATAATTGTATTTCTCATTATGTGCCAAGTTCAAATAGAGAACACCAGACCAATATTCGTAATTTTTATTAGAATGACCGTTCCACTTCACATAGCTGGGTAGCTGGGCTTATAAACTGCACACACACACACACACACACACACACACACACACACACACACACACACACACACACACACACACACACACACGACTTAAATTTTGCAATGACAGCGTGGCGACTACAAATATAGTCATTCTAAGAACTGGATCTGCTGGCTCCAAATCTTCCCTGTCCCAGACTCCTCATAACCTCATTCAATAACCGGTTATTGAATGAGGAGTTTGACTGGGACAGGGAAGGTTTGGAGCCAGCAGATCCAGTTGTTAGAATGACTATATTTGTAGTTGCCACGCTGTCAGTGCAAAATTTAAGTCGTGTGTGTGTGTGTGCAGTTTATAAGCCCAGCTACCCAGCTATGTGAAGTGGAACGGTCACTCTAATAAAAATTACGAATATTGGTCTGGTGTTCTCTATTTGAACTTGGCACATAGTGAGAAATACAATTATATAAAAAAAAATTAGCTCTCCATACATCTGACCTAAGTATGTGTGATAAATGTTGCCTGCACACGATATACGAAGGAGCGGTGACGGTATAACTGACTGCTGATCAGGCCTAAGGTGGGGGGAGGGGAGTGGTGAGAGGCGGGGAAGACTTAAGACAAAGAACGAGAGAGAAGGGGGAGAGGGGGAGAGAAGCAAAGAGAAAGTTATATAAATTTAAAAAGAAAGAGTGAGTGGGAAAAGTAAATTCAGAGAGAGAGAGAGAGAGACAGCTGGGGGAAGTGTAAAGGTAAGCACTGGAACCCAGAATTGTGCAGCGGACGACAGTGGATTACAATGATGGTGAATATTTTCAATTTGAGAATGCAGTTCAATACGGAAATAATTTATTCTAAAAATATAGTCCAAATCTTGGCCGTTAAAAGCGTGTGCGACGACAGTTTAGTCATATTTACAGGACATGAGAAAATTTGCGTCTAATCAGTAACTGGCAGCTGGAGGTGGAGGGTGGGGGAGTTGGGGGCAGAAGGCGGGGTAGACTTGTTTGCGATTCCCCCCTTCCCTCTGTCCAGGGTAGAGGGGGGAAGGAAGGGGTAACCCCTGAGCAGAAATTAGTACGCATGACTGTACATAAGTCCTCTTTTTCATCACTTGTTCTTTAAGCACCATATCACAAATCAATAGTTTGTGTTGCTGCACACACTCCTCACTTCTTATAACTTTAACATCCCTCACTAACCTCCTATCGGCCCTCCTAACCAGAAAATAATCTATCTGACTGCTATTTCCCCCAGACTCATACGTAATTAACCTACTGTCTCTTTTCCTAAAATATGTGTTGCACACAATCATGTCCGTTGCCTCCCCAAACTCGAGTATCCTTTCCCCTTCTGCATTCCTTAGACCATATGCACATCCCCCATGCACTCCTTCATAACCTTGTGCTGCTTCACCTACATGACCATTTAAGTCCCCTCCCAAAATCACTATCTCATCATCCCGCATAGCCTACCACCCACTACACGTATTAAATCATCCCAAAATCTATCTTTCTCTGATTCATCCAATCCTGCCTGTGGAGCATATGCCGATATAATCACAGCTATCTTTCTTCCCAACAGAATTTTCACTACCAATATCCTATCGCTTACTCTCAAAACATTCATAACATATTCCACCCATTTCAGCAACCATCACACCAACACCTCCATATCCGTCTGTCCCCCCCTGCCAAAACAACTTATAGCAACAGTCCTTCCCAACAATCTTTCTGGCTGATCCACCCCTGTACCGGACTTCCTGCAAACACGCCACATCCACCCACCTCCTACTGAATGCCTCAACGACTTCCCCTGCTCTTCCCCTCAAACTTCCCACATTCCATGAACCCACCCTCATTTCCATGGGTGATTTACTGTCCTCAGGCTTGCTTTGAAACTTATTTTGTTTTGTCATCTTCAGTATTAATACATGGGGACAGACACAGCACAGGTCCCACTCACTGCACAGTCCCAGGTCCAGGCAATGGATCTGGGACCCCTAGCCCACCAGCTTACCAGCGGCTGTGGTAGTGGCCTCGGGGCACCCTGCCAGGACAGCTGCAGGGACACCCTCCAAGCGCGTCTTGGCACTGCAACTATCCTGCCATTATACACCCACTATCGGTGACAATAGTTCTTCTGCTCAACTGCTGTGTTTTTAAAGGTTTGAATGTATTCTTATCTTGAAATTTTACCTGAATGTTCTTGCTTTCACTACACTGGTTTGTGCATTTTAGTGTACGAATGTTTTTTATTTTTTTGATGACTTACGTAGGATATCCATTTGCCTTAGAATATTTCTTAGTTATTTTCAATGCAAAGTTTGATCAAAGACATAAATATTTTTATCATAGCTAAAATAAATTATTACCTCTAGGTCTGATGATGCAATGAGATATTGCGAAACGTCACCATTAAAGATGTTCCTACAAGCCCTGGTGTTGATATTCCTTATTCGCCTGCGCATTCTAAGCAACCAGTCAGTCGCCAGTATATATATATATATATATATATATATATATATATATATATATATATATATATATATATATATATATATATATATACTCCCTGGTCACCTTTGATCGCTCCTCGTCATTTATACTGGAGCCTTCACATGCAATAATATTGGTTACTCATTATAAATATTCCTCATTACATGCATGAATATGCCACACATACAGCTGCCTCTTGAAATTATATCAACAAAAAGAACAGGCCAAAATAATTAGTAGTGCATTAGGTACAGTTCCCTGAACTACAGGCAAAACTACTAATAACTCGTTCACAGGCGAGCAACCATGGTGGCCGGGGTTTGGAAAGTCTGCTTGTTCGAACGCTCAGCTCAATATTGGCTGTGGCTCTCCACCACCCCCTGGTCAAGGACTTTCAGCCAGGGCTGTACATACACCTTCTTTACTTATATGTATTAAGTCCATTACTGATTAATAGTACCTACAGTAATAATTATATATATATATATATATATATATATATATATATATATATATATATATATATATATATATATATATATATATGTATTCCTAATCGTTTTCATTATCACATACATAACTGTTTCATGACAATATTCCTTAGCAAAATGTGTTTCTTAATTAGTGATTAGTGCTGTTAGGGGATGTTTCCAGCACCACCAACTTTTTTTCCAGAAGAGACAGCATCTGAATTACCCAATAATGATTCACAGTTAGTAGAACAGGAAAACGTTACAAACACACATAGTTCTCCACGAACAAAAGATCAAGAAACAAACACTTCAGTGAGGGGAATTGAGGATAATGACGCCTCTTGGACAGTTTTCTCTGATGTAGAAAGTGAAGATTATAGATCTGGCATACAAACGTATGAAGACTTTCTCAACAGGGTTGACAGGTCAGGAAACACATACTCAAGAATTTCTTCCCGTACCAACAAGGGAGTTCAAGTGAATTTGACCAAACCAATAAACATCATATCTTGCGTATCTAACACCACAGCTCCAACTTTCCCACAACAGGTGTTTTTGTACCATGAGGATAAAAATCTCACAACATTCTCAGGCTCAGAAAAGGACCACATCGACGTCTATCTATCTGTCTATTGCCAGACGCCTCAATCCCGTTTGGGGTGGCCACAAACAAATCGCCTCCAAGTCGCCCTGTCCCCCGCCATCTCACTGCCCTGCTCCCAAATCACCCCCCCCCCTCTCTCATATACCTCTCCACCCATCCCTCCATCTCATCCTCGGCCTCCCCCTCCCTCTTCCCCCCTCCACCTCACTCACGTACACTCTGTTCGTCAGTCTGTCATCCTCCATCCTCTCCACATGGCCAAACCACCTCAGTGTGTTCCTCATAACGCTTCCTATCACATCCACATCCACACCACAACGCTCCTTTATATCCTCATTCGTCAGCCTGTCTCTCCATGTGACTCCACAGGCTCCTCTTAAATAACTCATTTCCACTGCTCTCACTCTTGACTTGTGTCCTTCCAACAACGTCCAAGCTTCACTTCCATACGTTAGAGTTGGTATCACAATACTGTCATGTAGTAAGTTTTTCACTTCCATGCTCACTTCCCTGTTTCTTATCACTGATTTCAAAGAACCAGCAACCTTTCTTCCCTGCTGTACCCTTTCACGCACTTCACCCTCCAAACCTCCATCCTTACTCATCACACTACCCAAGTACTTAAATGTACTCACATTTTCCAATTCCTCACCATCCAACCTCGATGTACATTCACTGACTTCACCTGTCTCAAAGACCATCACTTTACTCTTCCCTACATTCACCTTTAGATTCCGTTTCTTACACACTCTCCCAAACTCATCCACCAAGCCTTCCAGTTCCCCTTCGGCTTCACTCAACAACACAGTATCATCTGCAAACAACAGTACAGGGAGTTTCCAAACACTATCCTCTCTCACCAGGGCCACTCCAACATCCACTACCCTACCTTGTACCTCTTTTATTACCCCATCCATGTAAAGATTGAACAACCATGGAGACATGACACATCCCTGTTTCAACCCAGCTTTCAAAGAGAAAAATTTACTTACTTCACCATCCACACGCACTGCAGCCTTCACACCATCGTACATAGTCTTCACAGCATTCAGCAATTTCGCATCTACTCCATATATTCTTAACACTTTCCACAATCCTTGTCTATCCACCCTGTCATATGCTTTCTCCAAATCCATGAAAGCCACATACAACTTCTTTCCCTTCTCTAGAAACTTTTCTACAAAAGATCTAAGAATGAATATCTGATCTACACAACCTCTTCCCTTCCTAAAGCCTCCCTATTCTTCTCCAAGTAATTTCTCTGTTCTTTCTCCAACTTTTTCAATAAGTATCCAACCATACACTTTTCCTATTATACTAAGAAGACAAATGCCCCTATGATTACCACACACTTTTTTTCCCCTTTTCCATTGTACAAGGGAATAATTATACCTGACTTCCAATCCTACGGGACTCTACCTTCCTCCCAGGTCAATCTGCACATCTTCCACATCCATTCTACTACTCTCTCTCCCCCATGCTTCAGCATTTCATCACACACTCCATCAATTCCTGGGACTTTCCCCGATTAAACTTTCTTCGTTGCTTCCACAACTTCTATCCTACTGATTTCTTCCTGTCTTCTCACCTCCCTCCTTCTCCCAGCCATTCCCCAGCCACTTATACTCGCATTACTTCCATCCTCTATGTTCAACAATTCCTTAAAGTGTTCTCTCCATCTGCACACTTTTTCTCCCTTCTCCACTAGTACTAAATCAACCATTTTTATCTTTCACTCCCCTGCTAACTTCACTTCCACCCTGTCTTACTCTTTTCACCTCTTTCCAGAACATTTTCTTACAGTCCCTCCATCACATTGACGTGATGTCCCTTATTAATCAGTGTGAGCAGCTTTTTGTTAATAGACATATAACAGATGAGAGTGATAAGATAGCTGTTTTTTCATCATGGATTAACTAAAAAAGATGCCCAGATGGTGATCTGCTTAGATCTGATAAGCTCATACTAGCTCAGACATAATTATGATGAGGTTAAGACTAATTACTAAAGAAATTTTCTTGAGGTATAAATTTCTTGCCAGGTATAATTCCAGAATTATATAAGATTGTGGATCTTATGAGACAGCATACAACAAACCTTGTCTTAGGTGAAATAACAGCAGATATGTCCACAATTGAGAGAACACTGTTATCCACTATATAGAACTCAAATTGGGTAACAGCTGATGGGAATGCATGTCGTAGACATGCTTGGTTATATAGGTGTACTGTGTAAATTACCTGATAGTGTATTAAAAATGCTAAAACTGTAGCATATACCCCAGAAATGTGTTAATAAAATTTGAACCAATATTTCTTAAGTGTTTGAAGGACAATCATACGTATAGTAACTGGATTTTTTTGGATTCTTGGTCAAAGGAATAGATTACAGGGTAAAGTCGAAAGCTACGACCATAGAAAAATTGTGTGACTTTGAATTTTTTCACTCTGAGCTGAACTTTTTGCTTTCTTTAAAATCAACTTTTCATGCACCTGGAAGATGCTTTGATTTACATGTAAATTTTACATGTTACATTTATTACATAAGTGGAATATACATATTACATTTGTTTACTTGTATATGTACAGGGACGTCTGATGTCTTCTGTATTACTAAACCTGCAAATGAATGGATGGGATTGTGGGTGTCAGGTAAGAGATCATTAATATGAACTAGGAACAGGATTGGCGCCAGAACTGATCACTGTGGCACGCAGGCAACGTCTTTTGTTCCTCTGCTTTCCTCATACCTCAGCGACAGAAAAATAAAAGTAGATGATGTATATTCCAATTTCCACTCAATTAATGCCAGCGTGCCACAGGGATCAGTTCTTGCCCCACCCATGTTCCTGGTTCATATTAATGATCTCTTATCTGTCACCCACAATCCCATCCATTGAAATGCAGATATCTCAACACTTCACAGTTCATTCACACTCAAACATCCAATAACAAAGTCTAATATCTCTACTCTCAACTCAGTACAGCTATATCCATAAATCAAGACTTATCTACGATCAGTGAACTGGGACAAAACAACCTTGTCTCATTTAATGGCAGTAAAACCAAATATATACAATTTACTAAAAGACAGATATTGCCAGATTCGTATATAACCTTCAGTGCTACTAAAATTCCCATCTCCAAAAGTATTGAAATTTTCGGTGTCTTACTTAACAAAGCCCTCAGCTGGACTTCTCATGTCAGATCACTTGCTAAAACCACCCCAAAGAAACTTGGATTGTTGTATAGAGTCCGTAACTTCTTCACTGACAAGCAGTTAGCTATAATTTATAAGTGTCATGTGCACTCTCAGTTTGAATATTGCTCACCCTTGTGGAATGGATGTGGAGAGGTTGCATTTAAACAACTAACAAAATTCAAAACAAAGCTGTTGGAATTACTAATAACCCTGCTATTATAAATAAACTACCTCCCCTACAAGAAAGAAGGAATGTTGCCTCCCTTATTGTATTTTACAGATATTTTTATGGCAAATGCTCAGATGATGTTGCATCCATCGTGCCACCTCTCCATGCCTTCCCTCTTGCTACACGGGCATCTGGTAGCGCTCATGACTGGATTGTTACTTAGCCATATTGTAGAACTTCTGTCTATCAGAATTCTTTTATTCCCGGAACTGCATTTCTCTGGAACTTGCTTCCCCCAAGTCGTTTCCCCCCAGACTTCAACCTACAGCTGTTCAAGTCCAACTATTACATATATTTTATGAATCGAGGATGCCAGTAATCTGGTGTATGGATTATTTTTTTTATTCATTTGTTTTTCCTTCCACTGTTTTGTAATTTTAAAAAAAATGAAAAAAGAAAACTGGCTTTGTTTCTCCACCAGCAATGAATCTTCCCATGTGTTGTTGGGGAGAACGTTTTTCCATCGGTGAATATAACATGAATGCTGTATTTATGATCTTCCTCCACATCGTTCTCGACAAATCTACACTATGTCCTCATGATATTAGCTGCTGTTCTTATTTTCTTGGCTGGTGTCCTGTGATAAATACCTTAGGCATGTAACCGCCGACACACAGTCAGAGTAGTCACGTCTAGCTCATTTGTTCTCGTATGGCCGTGACATTGGTAAAGAAATTTCTCTCACCACTTATCTGTTGATTGTCTTCGGCCGTGGGCCGCATTGGTGGTCGTCACCCTGGATTGTTGTTCAGGTTTCCAGTTTCTGCCCAGCGTGTCAGGCATAATGAAACTGTTGCTTTGATATTCCAAGGGTGTTGGCCATCTTCCTTGTAGACTTTCCATTCTCACCTGCCGACAGTTCACCCTACCCTCCAAGGACGAGAGTGCATTGCTGCTGGTTCATTGATTACACATCTGCCTCGTGCTAGGATTGTAATTTACCTTGATGCCTCAGTTTGTGATAAATGTCAGTAACGTTTCCATTGCATCTAGCATTATATTACTTTACACACACACACACACACACACACACACACACACATATATATATATATATATATATATATATATATATATATATATATAATATCTCATCTTATCTCATCTCATCAGCCGTTTGAGTGCCCACTGCAGGACCGGCCTATCCCTACCGAAGTGGGGACGAAACAGCCAATGTATCTCTACCAAGTGGCTTCGGCTGTCTGGTAGAGATTGTATGTGGGGTGAGAAGTGCTTGTAAGTGTAATTGTAGTGTTGTAGTGGTTTTGGATGTGTGAGTAGTCTGTGAAACAGGTGTAATCTTCCCGCGCAAGCTGAATGGGTGCAAGGATACTTTATAGTATGCGACACTGGTTCAACCACAGCACCCCATGTGTCCATCAAGCAGTATGTGGTCAGAAGAACACTCCCAAAGTTCATTACCCTGGCGGGACGCGAACCATCGTTCTTCATTGTACGAAAACGCACACTTTACCACCGTACCTCACAGGCTCCACATATATATATATATATATATATATATATATATATATATATATATATATATATATATATATATATATATATATATATATATATATATATATATATATATATTTATATATTCCCCTGGGGAAGGGGGAATGGAATACTTCCCCAGTATTCCCTGCTTGTCGTAAGAGGCAACGAAAAGGGGCACTTTTATCTACATTCTTTTTGCTGTCTCTCTTTCCCTTGTACTTCGTCTGTCCTAACCCTCTGCATTTTATTTTCTTTTAGTTAGCTTTCTCTCTCCACTGTCTGGTTCCTGCGAGCCTGTGGCATTGGCTCCAGGGTAAAATATTTTTCTACCCAAGAGATAATGATGAACTCTGGTTATGAAGCAATGGCCCTCAGTTCCGTGCAGCCCTTGAGTGGGCAGGGGATGCTAGGAATCCCACGGTATAAGAATAAGTTTATACATCCAAAAAGATCCTTAATCCCTTAACCCCGGGGATGTCGGGAGTGTGCCGTGCGTGTCCCACAAGGATAATCGTGAACCGACTGACTTTTTAAAAATATTTGCCAAAAATCAGTTATTAGTCCTAGAACATTATAATTAAATAAGCTTATGGCACATACCTTCAGCTTTCTCCTGGGATGTTTGTTGAGCCTTTGTCGACTACCGTAGGACTTGTGGAGACTTCTGAAGTTTTACCGATGTCTCCACTTTACACTTCCCAATACCCCGTAATATGGTTACCACTGCCTGATGTTATAACTACAAACACTATTCTATGAATTGAAGTAGTTTGGAATCCATATTCCCTCCAAAAAAAACACTGTGAAAGCAATGTAAATTATGAGCGCATACGAGCTTTCCACCCACGCTTGATCCCCAATGGTATTCTGAGATGGAGCTGTCATTTATTATTCATAAACACACTCACAGTTTATATTCCTAGGACTTTATTACACTTATTTATATATACAATATTTATCCATAAGTTTCTTTCAGTACTAGTTGTTTATATTCACTCCAGACATTCACTTTCTCGTTCAGTAAACTAGCGTAGAGAGTGAAGTTTTCACTTTCACTTTCATTACTCCAAGTATTTATACATGCTAGAGCAAAGCTTTCACTTTCATTTCTCCAAGTATTTATAATCGTTTTCTAATATTACTAAGTATTGGCATTTCTATTTACATTCTCTATTTTATTTACATTATTTACACTTCTATTTTATTTACACTATGTTATGCACTGTCACTTGCAGTATCTTTTGAAACTATTTTCCACTGTTCAGTTATATTTACATTCATTGCTTTCACTTGCTATTTACATATTATTTACACATTATTTACATTTCCACATGCACTGTTTTAGAGTCACCAGAATGATCATAGTCAATGTTCATCATTATCATTGATAAATTAGCCAGTTCACATTCCACAGCAGTCACTTAGCCCTTTACCCCTTCCCACATGAGGTTTAGTAGGGGGAGAGGTCACAGGGCCCTTTGCAGGGGGCTAAGGACAGGCGCGAATCAGATGTGGTTTCACCTTGAAAGACGACAGTAAACTGAATGCTGTGGCCTAGGGGCAGGGAAGGGCTGACAACGTCAGCGTGGTGACAGCTGCTAATTTATATGCTATGAAATGATTGGCAGAAAATCTAGAAAATGCATAATAAATCAGGTAGTTCCAGGTGAATGTAAATATCACTTAGGCTTCTCCCTTCCTTTCTTATATATATTTTTATTATGGGAATAGGTCATACGGCATATTTCAAGAGTAAATCAACAGGGAAAATTAGCAAATGAGTGCACGTGGGGTGTTGCCAGGTGATAATTATCCCATTCCAGACATATAGCAGTATAAATTACCTTTTCTCTTTCTTTTATTTATTATTATGTATAAGAATAGGGCAAAGGGCACAGTTCAATGGATAAAATGAGTGGAAAAATCCGTCCAGGATTTGTGTAGTGCAGCACAGCTGTGCAGGCGGGAGGAGAGGGTGATGAAGGGGAGGTAAGGAGGGGAGTCAAGGACAGGTGGAAAAATTACTAAAATATCAAAAGTGGAAGGGAGTGCAGATGACATTAGCAGAACTGAGTATAGCTGGACACTGATAGTACTGATAGATGACACAAGCCACCACTTGAAAACCCGGGCAAATTCAAAATAACACAGAATCACAAAAGTGATGCCTCGTGGTATGATCCCTTGCTCCCAAGTGTCACAAAAGTGACGCCCCATGGGCAAGAGGTTAAGAATAGGAAACTGGAATGTTTGAACTCTCAATCAGGCTAGTAAAATGGAAGAACTTATTTTAGTGCTCATGGTATGTAATATAGATATTTGTGGTCTTACAGAAATGAGGTTGCAAGGAGTTAATAAAATGAACTTGGAAGATGGCATTACTTTGTTGATTTCTGGTAGGAGAAACAGAAATCATTACCATGGAGTTGGCTTACTGTTGAGTAGAGATGCTTGCAAGGCACTATGTGAGTCTCAGCCAATTAGTGGGCGCTTGCTTTATGCTCGTTTAAAATCTGACCATGGTAAAATCAGTATGGTGGTAGGGTACCCTCCAACAAATGAGGCTGCTGATGAAATGAAGGATGACTTTTATGAGAAGTTGCAGGATGTAGTGAATAGAGTGGCAAGACATGATGTGTTAATTTGCATTGGTGATTTTAATGCAATTGCTGATAGAAGAAGGGATGGCTTTGAAGATTGTATGAGTAAGTAGGGTGTTGGTATAAGAGATGCAAATGGGGTGCGATTTGGAAGCTTTGTTTGGCAAATGACCTTACGATTGGTGGAACTATCTTTGAGCAGAGAAAAATACAAAAAACTACTTGGATTTCATCATGTGGTAAATATTGTAACAAGATTGACCACACTGCAATTAGTGGAAGGCATAGGAGTTATTTGCAAGATGTTTGCGGAAGGAGGGGGGCAGATATAGGTAGTGATCATCAACTTGGTGTGTCAAATATTAAAATAAACTTAAGAGAAACGTTAATGGTAATTGTACACGAGGTAATAAATATGATTTTGATGAGCTGAGAAATGATGAGAACACGAAAGAAAAGTTTCAGTGGGAATGTAGGAACAGGTTTCTAGTCCTGCAGACTTTGATGGAATCTGAAGACAATGATATTAATCAAATATGGAGAGAGGTACAAGATGTATTGCATGAGAGTGCTAAGGTTACTGTTAAGCAAAAAGGGAAATGCGAGAAAGAAAAAGTGGATGTCAGATGAAACATGGAATGCCATTCAGAAAAGGAAAGAGGCGAAGTTAAGATGTGAAGAACATGTTGATGGCTTGGTAGTTGAAGTACTTACAGTAGAGCAAAGCACTGGAGTTTACATTTTGTAGTAAAAAGACTCGTTAGACGTGATAATTGGAGACTATGTGAAGAAAAGGCAACAGAGACAGAAATTAAGTAAAAATGACAGTCAGAGCACAAGACCAGCGTATCAAGCCATAAAGGAGTTAACTGGGACTGAAAAGAAAAGAAAGGAAATACATGTACGAGATAGTAATGGTAACTTGATGACAAAAGATTTGGATATAAAACGAAGGTGGAAAAGGCATTTTGAATCTATTCTAAATAGACCAATCCAGGCTATAGAGAATATTTTGCCAGCTAATAGAGATTAGCAGATAGAAACAGGGGATATAACCTTGGAAGAAGTAACAAAATCTATAAAGGATTAATAAAGAATTTTAAGGCCCCAGGAGAGGATGGAATATTTCCTGAAATGCTTCAGGTGGAAAATGATGAGTTGATGAATGCGCTTTTGAAACTTTTTAACGTGGCTTGGGTTAATGGTGGAATTCCAGAAGGGTGGAAAAATGGAGTGATAATAAAAATACCAAAAAAGGGAGATTTAAGTGTGTGTGGAAATTGGAGGAGGATAACTGACACCTGTAGTTGCAAAAGTCTTTTTTCAAAATCTTGTTGAACAGAATAGAGCGAGTAATTGATAATATTTTAAGAGAAGAACAAGCGGGATTTAGAAAGGGTCAAGGACGTAATGATCAGATTTTTATTGTGAGGCATCTAATGCAACAAGCTAATGAGATGAAAATGCCACTTAGTATGTGTTTTGTGGATTTTGAAAAGGTGTTTGATAGTGTTTCATGTGGATTTGTGTGTGAAAATATTGAGATTCTATGGTATACCAGAAAAGTTTGTAAACATTATTAGAAGCCTGAATGAAGGTACTTTTTGTAAGGTAATGGTGAGTGGTTCTTTTGAGTGATCCATTTGAAGTTAGGTCAGGAGTGATTCAAGGAAGAGTTCTTTCGCCTTTGCTGTTTGTTTGGTTATGGATTATTTTATGAGAAAGGTTATCAGGAGAACAGGTGCAGGAATTAACTGGAAAGAAAATGAGAGGCTGATGGATTTGGACTATGAGGATGATATTGTACTGATTTGCGGAAATATTTACAAGATGCAGAGGGTACTTGATTGTCTGGTGCAGGAAGCAAAAAAGTGGGATTGGAAATAAATTATGGGAAGACTGAAATTATTATTATGAACGTGGAGAACCAAATCGATTGTGTAATTGGGAATAATGTGGTGAAGAATGTAGAAAATTTTAAACATATGGGAAGGATTGCATCATCTAATGGATCATTAAACAATGAAATTAAGGAGAGGATTAGACAGACTTGGCGAGCTGTTGGAATGTTGAAATCTGTTTGGAATAATATTATGCTTTTGGTACGTACTTAAGTAAGAATTTACAAGTCCATGGTTAGACAAGTTTTAATTTATGAGCATGAGTCATAGTACATTACAAATGCAACAGATCAGAAAGTATTAGGATTTGAGAATAAAATACTGAGAAGGATTCCTGGGGTAAAAAGGCAAGACAGATTTATAAATGAAAGAGTAAGGGACATTACGAGAGTGGAACCAGTTGATAAATATGTGAGACTGTCTCGCTAGAAATGGCTAGGGCTCATATATAGAAAAGAAAGCGGTTTGATACAGGATATGCTAGAGTGGACTGCTAGAGAAAGAAAAGGCCGAGGTAGGCCGAGGGAAATCCGGTTGAGGACAATGAAAAGAGAGGCAGGAGAGGTGTGTTGGGGGGACCTGAAGGAGATGGCGAGAGACAAAAATTGGTGGAGAGTTCATCAAGGCCCTATGCATCCCGTGGGGTGCTACAGGAAAGGATTGATTGATCGATTGATATATATATATATATATATATATATATATATATATATATATATATATATATATATATATATATATATATTGTCACGAATCAAATTTGTGATTCTCCTTTTGTGAGAAACCATGAACTATTAGTGGAAAACTCACTGTGTATCACTCAGTTAACTGTTTCTCTCTCCATTTCGGTGGTATATTTTTCAAAACATTCGTCACTGTTTCAAAAGTGACCGATCTAATGCACGTCATTGAGTGCTCTACTGAGCGATATTATTGTTTCTTTATTGTTCGCCCCTGCCTGCCTCAACAGTTAAAAAAAAATGCGGCCATAGCACTCCCTTTCTTTCCCACGAGTTATTCAGTCAAGTGTCTGTCGTGACGGAGAGAGGTTCTGTGCTCCAGCAGTGGAGAGTGAGAGGTCAGCTAGCACCCAGACTCCACTAGACTACAGTTCTCCAGGCTCCCACCCTTCGTTGGTGATACACCACATTCATTGACCAGTATTTTCTTTTCGTTTTCCTAGACTTAAGAGTTTAGTTAAGTGTGCTGTTTCCTTAAATGCTGGCCGGCTGCGCAGCATGTTGTTTTTTTTTAGGCTTAAGAATTTAGCTCTTGGGTGAGTGAGTGAGTGCGATCTCATTAATTTGATTTTGAAATGTAATGTTAAATTTATTTTGTAATCAATAAATTTAACAGTTCTTTTTCTTGAGCTTAATGTAATGTAAACTCGTGTTTCATTTCTCCATAATTAAGCTTATTTCCCTTATAGCTCCTAGCTTGCATAAACGTTTTGCCATTCATAACTGGTACTTAGGCCAGTCTTGTTGTATTAAGCTTAAAATCCGTTGTGCCTTCTAGGAGTTAAGCACCAGCAAGAACCTGATATCATTAATAGTATTAGTTATTTATTGTCAGGGGTGAAGTCACTTTCTCCAGAGGCTAACAGTATTAATAATCAGCATTTGTGAGTAATTAGTCTCTCCTGTGTACTGTTGAGAAAGTTTATAAATTCTCGTTCTGAGAGTCCGGCGAAGCAAGCCGGTATAAAGTAATCATTGCTTGATTTAGCAAGACAATTCATTGTCCCTGCTCTTCAATATTATTGAACATTATCATTTAAATAATTTTGCATTTATTATAAAAAACCCCGTGACAATTGGCGACCTCATTCCAGGATATTAACCCGTAGCTCTAAAGCTATTCACGAAATAGTGCTCACTCGTTCATATTTAGGTATTTATGATTAAAGTTTATAGGCACAAATTTACTGGTGGTTACCGTTAATTTAGTAAGTGAATTTTTGCTTTATTAATCCATAGAGTACTTAACACTGTTTAGTACTTTATTCTTGGTAACGCCAGACGATTTTATTCGCTTCTGGGAAGTCGCCGTACCCATTGCGTTAATTATTGAGTCTTCCCAGTCATTTGCATTTTTGCTTTATTTTTTGCCAGTTAAGTAGATAAGACTGGTCACCACTAGCTTGTGTCTGTATTCTTTACTTGTGTTTATTAGTATTCATTTGCGAAGCAGCAGTCAGTACTCAGTTTCGGCTTGCTCAGTAAATTAGCGACATGGCTACCACTGTATTTTTACAGAAAGCCAAAGATATGGGTCTTACAGACCCAACTGAAATTAAAGAGTACATACTCTCACGGCATAATATGGACCAGCAGCGCGAGAATGATGCCTGTGAAGAGTGTAAGATTCAGCGCGAATACGAGCGAGAACAGCGTGAGGAACGCGAAAAGGAGCGTGAATACGAGCGGGAACAACGTGAATATGAACGTGCCGAACGTGAGGCACGAGAAAAACATGAGCTTGAGGTTTTGAAGCTCAAGCGAGATTCCTTGGCTTCAGGCACATCTGCTGCAGCCAACCCAAGCTCCACTAGCGCTCTTCTTACACATGTCCTGGCGACCCAACGCATCAAGCTTCCTTCATACAAGGAAGGCGAGCGAATCGAACCGTACATAGCTCGTTTTGAGGACATGGCAGACATGTATCAACTGGATGAGGCAGCTAAGCTGCTCCAATTTCTTAGTTTATTTGAGGGCCCTGTCCTCGATATTCTCCACAGAATTCGTGGAGACAATCTCATGTATGAGATGATGAAAGCTGCACTCATTAAGGCATATGGTCTCACAGTAGACGACACCAAAGTTCAGTTCATGCGAGCTCGTCTCCAAGACAAGGAGACAGCTGTTCAGTTCCTCGACCATCTCACTGCTTACTTAGGTGAGTGGATGGAGAAAGATGAAACTCCTTCCACGCATGAGGGGATAATTGACCTTATGCTGCGTACACAGCTAGAGAGGTCGTGGCCTGCTGAGCTCATAGCACAGCTTAAGATCTGCCAGGTGAAAGATGCCAGCCAAATGGTAGAAAAGGCTGACACATTCTTTACTGCATACGGGTATCAAACTCATAAGCAAAACACCTGGAACAGCAGAAAAGATACTGCCAAGTCTGGGAAACCGTCTCAGATTGAACCCCAGCAACAAGGCCATTCTCAGAATAATGGTCAAGGTCCAAAACTGCAGTGGAAGGACCAGGGCCAAAACACTCAGAAACCTGAGTGGAAGAGGTACAACAAGTACCCTAACCAGCAGCAGTATCAGCCACGCAACCGACCGTCGGGACAAACTTTTTCACCACCAGCTCAAAAGAGGCAGGAAGTGAATGCAGCCTTCATTCCTCAGTAACAGCATGGTGGTCACGTCCCTACCAGTACGGGTACTCCCCCACAGTTCATTAGCCCAACAGTGACAGTGAACCCCCCTCCACAGATGGCCAATGTTCCATCTCCTCAGGCAGTGAGTATGACCCCTCAAGTATCTAATTCTCAGGGCACCATGTTTGCTGCATCAATTCAGCAGCCTCATGAGTGGCTAGCTGCTTCCTCCACAGGCCCTCCCACAGGTGACAGTACCTTCCTTGTTCAGCAAGGGTTTGTGGGAGGCATTTCTGTGAAGGTCCTGGGAGATAATGGTTCCTCAGGTTGCTCTGTCAAGCAGAGTTTAGTTTGGCCTGAGCAGTACACAGGGCGACAGATCCATGCAAACCTTATTGATGGATCAGTGAGATTGTTCCCTGAGGCATGTATCCAGGTGGCATCTCCATTTTATACTGGTACGACACTTGCAGTTGTCATGCCAGAACCCTTATTTGACCTAAAAATAGGCAACATTTATGGTGTCAAGGATAGTTGCACCAAACATGACGCTACTCAGACTTTGGCTACAGTAACACGAGCAATGGCTGAGGCTCCAGACTGTCACCCCAGTGACCATTGAATCACCACAAGATCTGATGTGTAGCCAACTTGTTGTTCAAGAACAACACTCCGACCCAACACTTGCTGCCGTGTGGAACAAACAAAAGGGTAGAGTGATAAAGTATTCACAGGGAGGTCGAGCCAAGTTCCTTCGTAAACTAGGACGGCTCTACCGTGAGTCACGATCACCCGAGGGCGAGGTTCGACTGCAGTTTGTCGTTCCTGCCAAGTACCGCCAAGCAGTGTTAGAATGGGGTCATTGTTCAGCCTCAGGAGGTCACATGGGCAAAAGGAAGACCCAGGGCCATATCCGAGCTGACTTTTTCTGGCAAGGGATGGGACGAGACAGAGATAGTTTTGTGTGCTCCTGCAGTGTGTGTCAAAGTACCACTAATCAGGGACATCTCCTTCCTGTGCCGTTTGTAACCACACCTGTAATCTCTGATTCAGTTGAGAGACAGGGTAGTGGTGAAGTGGGTGCAGACCTGACGTCTCACCCATTGGCCCCACAGGACACAGTATGTCCAGGGCCTGTGCATACATATGTACCATAAGTTAAGGTGCTGTTCCCTCACATGCTGGCCGGCTGTGCCGCATGTTGAGCGAGGTGGACGCCAGGTTAGAGCTCCCCCTAAACTGGGTGATGGGATGTTGTTAAGGTGCTGTTCCCTCACATGTTGGCCGGCTGTGCCGCATGTTGAGCGAGATGGACACCAGGTTAGAGTTCCCCCTAAACTGGGTGATGGGATGTTGTTAAGGTGCTGTACCTTCACATGCTGGCCGGCTGCGCTGCATGTTGAGCGAGGTGCATGCCAGATTAGAGTTTCCCCACTAAGAACCCTTACGACTATGTTTCCTAGTTAATAATGTACCTAATAAATTAATGGCGACCTCGAATGTACGAAGCTTAGGCTGTCACTCGTATTTTTCAGGTAAAGCGTACCTTTCATAGCATGTACTGACTGCTAGGCAGAGAGAGTAATTGTAATGTAATAAGAATTTTTGTCTCATTGACACTTTTGATGCTCCACCTTAATTGATTTTGCAGGTACATCAATGGGTGTAGCAGTTTTGCTGTGCGGGCAGCTGATCGTCTGCCGCACACTGCCGCCTCTTCTCCTCTGCCTTCATCGTCGCCATATTATTAATATTTACCATGTCATTTTACACGTAGGTACAGTTACACTACAACTGTCATACCTACACCGTGTATCACATACACCACGCTACACAACAATTAGTTGTCAGTGTAAATGTAGCGAACTTTCGCTCAGTTTGACCTGAGTACAGGATTTTCACCGTCGTCACGGAGTTTTTTCCCTCAGGCTTGCCTCTATTAACGTAAATACGAGGTTTTTTCGCTTAATGGCGATAGTGATTTTCTCCTGTAGCAGGATAGCACACACACCACAGTGTGAATCTTGTGTGACTGAGTTAGGATTCATATGTATGCATATTGAAATCTTTTTTCTCAAGAAAGAAAGATTTGATTTTCATGGGGCGTAATGTCGCGAATCAAATTTGCGACATTTTCCTTTTGTGAGAAACCATGAACTATTAGTGGAAAACTCACTGTGTATCGCTCAGTTAACCATTTCTCTCTCCATTTTGGTGGTATACTTTTCAAAACATTCGTCACTGTTTCAAAAGTGACTGATCTAATGCATGTCATTGAGTGCTCTACTGAGCGATATTATTGTTTCTTTATTGTTCGCCCCTGCCTACCTCGACCGTTAAAAATAAATGCAGCCATAGCACTCCCTTTCTTTCCCCCGAGTTATTCAGTCAAGTGTCTGTCGTGACGGAGAGAGGTTCTGTGCTCCAGCAGTGGAGAGTGAGAGGTCAGCTAGCACCCAGACTCCACTAGACTACAGTTCTCCAGGCTCCCACCCTTCATTGGTGATACACCACATTCATTGACCAGTATTTTCTTTTCGTTTTCCTAGACTTAAGAGTTTAGTTAAGTGTGCTGTTTCCTTAAATGCTGGCTGGCTGCGCCGCATGTTGTTTTTTTTAGGCGTAAGAATTTAGCTCTTGGGTGAGTGAGTGAGTGCGATCTCATTAATTTGATTTTGAAATGTAACGTTAAATTTATTTTGTAATCAATAAATTTAACAGTTCTTTTTCTTGAGCTTAATGTAATGTAAACTCATGTTTCATTTCTTCATAATTAAGCTTATTTCCCTTATGGCTCCTAGCTTGCATAAACGTTTTGCCATTCATAACTGGTACTTAGGCCAGTCTTGTTGTATTAAGCTTAAAATCCATTGTGCCTTCTAGGAGTTATAGTAGGACTCGCGCACGTTTGCGGCTGTGGTGTGGCTTGCAACTGTGTACAATGGTGCCATGTTTCCCCAACTTGCGATGTGAAACGGAAGCTATTTATGTACAAGGCATCACAAATTCGATAAATTCAGATGAATAAAACTTACACTTGTGTATTTTCATGGATGAATCAACAGTAATCTTATTATGCATAAAATATTTATACAGTAACACAGAAACATGGCATACATATTGTACAGTGTTGCTAAAAGAAATTGTAGTCACTTTTAATGGTTTTTAGCGTAGTTTTAGGGTGGGTAATAATATCACAGTTATGGATATAAGATAATGAGCCTGAAAAAAGAAGAAATATGCCAATATACAAAGTAAAAGAAATAATTCGTGTAATTCTTCTGAGTGGCAACACTTACCAGTCTGGCCTACGGTAAAGTACCTTCGTATACCCAAGCATAGCTTGTACAGGTGTTGCTAGGGAAAAATGCTCACATTTACTGGCTTTTACCATAATTTTAAGGACGAGGAATAATCACATTTATAATCATAAGCTAATATGTAGGACAAAATAGTAGGCATATGCCAATACCGAAGTAAAAAAAAAAAAATTATTCACTCGCGAGCGGCAACACTTCCACACCCAGTCGGCGAGAGAGCGAGAGAGAGAGAGAGAGAGAGAGAGGCAGGAGAGGGGCATGCATTGAATGCATTGTCGGCATCACTAAATATAACAAAACCAAATTAACAAATGAAAGCACAATTATAAATAACTTATAAAAGAATCAAAAGTACTCAGGGTGGCTCACATTTCCCGCCAGGAGAGAGAGAGAGAGAGAGAGAGAGAGAGAGAGAGAGAGAGATAACGGTATAGAAAACGTGGCAACACTGTACACAGGTGCGGGCTACACCACAGCCGCAAACGTAGGCGAGTCCTACTATAACCATCAGCAAGAATCTGATATCATTAATAGTATTGTTATTTATTGTCATGGGTGAAGTCACTTTCTCCAGAGGCTAACAGTACTAATAATCAGCATTTGTGAGTAATTAGTCTCTGCTGTGTACTGTTGAGAAAGTTTATAAATTCTCGTTCTGAGAGTCCGGCGAAGCAAGCCGGTATAAAGTAATCATTGCTTGATTTAGCAAGACAATTCATTGTCCCTGCTCTTCAATATTATTGAACATTATCATTTAAATAATATTTGCATTTATTATAAAAACCCCGTAACATATATATATATATATATATATATATATATATATATATATATATATATATATATATATATATATATCTACAAATAATGAAATCGACTTCATTATACCAGATAAGAATAACACGATCATAAATGTCACAATTATCAACAAAGAAAATATAGAAAATGATCATAGAATTGTGGGTTGCACAGCCAGATTCAATTTCAGAAGTGAAAGAAAGAAGATGATTAAAGATATAAGATATGCCCAATAACAGTAATCGAAAACAAAGCAGCCTTTCAGTTGGAAATAAGGAACTGATTTCAGGCTCTAAGTAATGCTGAATGTGACATTGATCAGCTGAATGACTGAGTAACAAAAGTCCTAGAAGAATCACCGGAGGTAGTAGCAAAATCTAATACAACCAAAGCCAAGAAATATTCAGAAAAGACACTCGATCTTATGAAAAAACGAAGGGGAATGAAAGTAAAAACAAACAAAGACGTAATACAACGAGCAGAATTAAATAAGATTATCACCAAGAGACAAAGAGATGAAAAAAGAAAGAGAAACATGGATGAGATCAAAGAAACCATCAAAAATGGAAAAAGTCTGAAACAGGTCCGAAGTAAAATGGCACAAGGAAAGCAACAAACAACATCACTGAAATACAAAAACGAAGTCATTAAATAAAGAAATAAGATGGTGAAGAGAGCTGAAGAATTTTACTAAGAACTGTATGCATCAAAGACCATAGTACCAATAACTAACTTTTCAGTTGACACAAGTGAAATACCTGATGTAACACCAGACGAAGTAAATATTTCTCTTAAAAATATGAAAACAGGGAAAGCTCCAGGAGAAGATGGAATAATAGTAGATTTACTGCTGGATGCTAGAGTAGAAGTACAAAATAGGTTTGGCAACTTATTTACTGAATGTATAAAAAAGAAAATTCCCCAAAAATGGTGTAATGCAATTATATTACTTTACAAAAAAGGTGACTCAAAAGATCTTAGTAACTATCGACCCATCAGCTTATTATCATTCATTTACAAACTCTTCACTAAAGTCCTTACGGACAGAATAACTACAAATTTAGAAGAAAACCAACCTCGTGAACAGGCAGAATTCCGAAGCTGGTATTTGACTACTGATCATCTACTGACAATGAATGAGCTAATTGAGAAAACTACAGAATACTAAAAAAAAAAAAAAAAAAAAAAAAAAAAAAAAAAAAATTGTGCTTAGGTTTTGTTGATTGCAAAGAGGGTTTTGACTCAGTGGAGCACATAGCAATTATAAATTCATTGCGAGAACAAGGAGTGAATGAGAACATTGTAAAACTGCTCGAGAACATATATGAAGAGGTAACTGCTACAGTTAAATTACATAAGGACCCGAAAAAATATTACGATTGAGAAGGGCGTACGTAAGGGAGATGCAATTTCACCAAAATTATTTACAGCATGCCTAAATTGTATTTTCAGAATGCTAGACTGGGAAAACAATTGAGTGAACATAGATGGAGAAAAGCTAAATCATTTAAGATTTGCAGATGACATTGTCCTAATCTCAGAAACAGCAGAGACATTGCAAGAAATGTTAAATGACCTGAACAGAGATATTCTCAAAGTTGCGCTTAAGATCAACCGGAGTATAACTAATGTTTAATCCACATACACCAAAAAGCGTCATCAGAATAAGCAGAGAAATTCTTGAAGAAGTCAAGGAGTACAATTACTTGTGACAAATACTAAAATTAATGAAAGATAATGATAGCGAAACAAAAAGAAGCATTACAATTGGATGTAAAGTTTTCGGTAAACATGGAGATATTATGAAAAGTAGCTTGCCATTTTGTATGAAACGAAAAGTTTATAATGAATGTATTATTCCAGGCATGATGTACCGTTGTGAGATCTGGAAAGTGACAAAATCGATGGAAAATAAATTAATCCGTTCTTAGAGAGCAATGGAAAGGTTAATGTTGGGAATATCTTTAAGAGGCAGGAAAAGATCAACTTGGGTGAGAGAGCATACTAAAATCAAAGATAATATAGAACTTATAAAAGAACAGAAACGGAGGTGGGCAGGCCATGTAGCAAGAATAAGGGATAACCGATGGAGTGAGAGTTTGGCTGGACACCAAGAGATTGTATGCGTATCACAAAAAGGCCAGACAGGAGGTGGAGAGATGAAATAGAGAAAGTTGAAGGGAAAACGTGGCAAAGATTGGCTCAGTCAAGTGTATATATATATATATATATATATATATATATATATATATATATATATATATATATATATATTAAACTTTCCCAAGCCTGGGGAGTTTCTGTCTTCATGCTGTGTGTGAAATTCCTAACTTAGAATGTGTTGCTGTTACCTCTAGCCCATTAGCTTAGATCAGTTATATATTTGTAATGTACCTACTGTTATCTATCTATCTGTATTTGTCTATCTATCTATCTACCTATCTGTCTTTTTATCTCTCTCTCTCTCTCTCTCTCTCTATATATATATATATATATATATGTAAATATACAGTAATCACTCTAATATCCGGATGCCCAATAACCGAACATCCCCACTACCCGGACCTAATCGTCCTGGGATCC
Organism: Coenobita brevimanus; assembly: GCF_032717465.1. Lineage (NCBI taxonomy): Eukaryota > Metazoa > Arthropoda > Malacostraca > Decapoda > Coenobitidae > Coenobita > Coenobita brevimanus. The sequence goes on along the minus strand of NC_136993.1, from coordinate 48,223,095 downwards.
AACATTCCCAAAATGGTCCGAAAACCCCCTCCCCCCCAAAAAAAAAACGATTTTTCCCGTCCGTAATTTGAACTTGCCGCGCGCGCCGCGGGAGAGCATTGTTTTGGTGCGTCATTCCTCCGACGTCCGATAGAGCGCCGCTGCATCCTCCCCACTTCCCACCTGTCTCTCACTGTGATTGGACGTACGCTCTTTGCAATGGCTGCCCACGTGCTCGCTTTTATGGTGGTGCCCTACCTGCTGCAGGGCCTCCTGCTGCTCTTGGGCCTCCTCTTAGTGTGTGTGATGATGGCCCCGCCACCTGAGAAAAGGAAGAGAGTGGTGTTGACTCTGGAAAAGAAGAGGGAGATATTGGAGAAAGTTGATGCGGGTTGGTCTTCTTCCTGCATTCTCCACGAGTACAACCTGGCCCGGTCGACTTTGTTCGATATCAAACGTTCCCGACACAAACTCATGCAGTACACGGCTGACTTCTCGTCGAAAAGCAAATGCAACGTGGAAAGCAAAGTTATGTTTACCCCCAAGTATGCAGAAATCGACCGATCCATGTTGATTTGGTATCGACAGCAACGTGCAGCTGGTGTGATGGTATGTGGAACGGAGCTGAAGACTGCTGCTGAGAAGTTCGCAAGGCTTCACGACGCCCTAGACTTCAAGGCATCCGAGGGTTGGCTCTTCGCATTCAAGTTGCGACATGGCCTTACTAACCGTAAAGCACATGGCGAAGCATTGGACGCTAACGAGGATGGAGTTGATGAGTTTCGGCACAAGGTGAAAGGCTTGATCGACAGGGAGGGCCTAACTCTCGGTCAAGTCTACAATGCTGATGAAACTGGCCTATTCTATTGCTCGCTGCCAACGAACACTCTAGCTGAGGAGACGGAGAAGCGTGTACCTGGCCGCAAGCTTTCCAAGGAATGGATATCTGCTTTGTGTTGTGCCAGTGCTAACAGCATGCACCGGCTTAAGCCCGTTGTTGATGGCCATGCAAAGCAGCCTCGGTGCCTTCGTGGGGTGATGGATGTCCTTCCTGTCGTCTGGTACCATTCTTTGAAAGCATGGTTCACAGCTGTGATTTTCAAAGACTGGTTTCACCGTCAATTCGTCAAGGAGGTCATCTATTACCAGACAAAGACACTGGGAATCCCTCACGACCAGGTAAAGGCTCTCCTTCTGCTTGACAATGCACCTGCCTACCAGTGCGACAAGGACTTGGTTGCTGAGAATGGCCGTATTAGGTGCATGTTTCTGCCACCTAATACGACTGCTTTCATTCAACCCATGGACCAAGGAGTGATCGTGGCAACAAAGCGCCTATATCGTCGGAAGTTCCTGGACGAGGTGATGGTTGTTCTCGAGGACGAGGACGAGCGCAGGGAAAGACGAGACACACGAGGCAAGCGGACTTTGGAAAACCTTTACCTCTACAACATCAAATCTGCGCTGTACAACTGGGCTAGTGCATGGAAGGAAGTCCCTGTGAAAACTCTTGAAAATGGTTGGTCTCGTCTGCTTCTCAGAACGGATGTGGAGTACGATTTTCTGGGGTTTGACGAGGATGACTTCCATGCATGGCTACGTACGCACGGCGACGATGTTGATGTAGACGATGTTCGTGAGTGGTTGACGACGACGAGGGCGATCCTGGGTATCAGACGTTGTCTGATATCGAGATCGCGTCTTTGGTTGCTGGTGTCAGTACTGAACTTGAAGATTCCGACGACGAAGGCGACGATGATGTGGACTCCTCTCAGCAGGACACTACTCCAGCCATCCCCAAGCTAAGCGCACTCCGGGAACATCTAGAGTTCGCCCTAGACTACCTGGAACACCCGGACTGCGACAGGGAGATGGGGTCCTTGGGACTCGTGGAGGAAGTGTGTGCTTTCAGGCAGCACATCATCAATCGTCAGAATCGTCGTTCCTTGCATCAGTCAACGATTGACAGTTTTTTCAGGCCCGTGACCCCCGCTGTGCCCAGCCCTGGCTCCACTCCGTTGCCTCCCCAAGACAGACCCTCATGCTCCAAGCCACAGCCCAGCACATCAGCCACGGTGGAGTCACCGCTCAACGTGAGTTTGCGGCTTTCTTCAGAGTCCTCTGCAGTGGGTACGCCATCACCACGACCCAGCGATGCACCCCTAGGTCGCCTGCCAGTGATACTCTCGGACTGACAGTGAATAAACAGCAAGAACTTCTCCACTAGACCACACGGGAATTTTGAGTGTTGTGCAGTGAAAAAAACGGTGTGTTGTGTTAAGGTTTTCAAGTTGAGAGAAAAGACTCAATAGAAAAGAAATTTAACGTAAATAGACTTCTTTGTTTTGGCTTTGGAAAATGGAAAAAAATTGGGAAAAGTTAAAGTGCAACAGTAAGTTACAATGGAGCATTATTTGGACAAAAGTGAACACTGTGAAGAGAACGGACTTCTGTGTGTTATTGATTAAGTTCAGTGCAAGACTTCAGGAAGAGTATACTGCAAGTGCTTCAGGAAATCGTTTTTACTGTCAGAGTCCGAGAGGAGGCGGTTATTCATCGAGGTGGCCAGGGACTTGCTGTAAGTAGCCAGAATGTTTCATACTGTACTTATTTCCATACTATACTTACCAGAATGTTTCATACTGTACTTTTTTCCATACTATACTTACCAGAATGTTTCATACTGTACTTTTTTCCATACTATACTTACCTCATTTCACTCTTTAACGTCCTTTATTGGTGTGAATAGGGTGTTTGTAGCTATGCATGTGCAGTAGGAATGTGTTTTTCTGAGTTAGGCTAGGTTAGGGTCCATAAGTACCAGAATGTTTATTAATGTATGAACATACTTCTAAACCCTCATTTTATGTTTCTTTTGCATTTATTTCAGTCATTTATATGCCTTATTGGTGTGATTTGGGTCTTAAATAGGTGCTATGCATGTCCAGAGGGAGTTGTATAGGTGTTTCTCTGAGTTAGGGTCCATAAGTACAAGTCCATAAGCTGGGGCCCAATATCTGGACAAAACCAATAACCGGACCTACCAATGGCTCTATTACATCGGATATTGGAGTGATTACTGTATATATATATATATTGACACTGTTATATGAAATGGATACATGTATATCAGGTTATCATTTATGCATGATTAGATTATGATATAATATGTTACCCCATAATTTTCCTTCATTTTTCTTTTCTTTTTTTGTATATATAATATACATTATTTACATATTTACTATTTACATATACACATTTCACTCACGGGGTCTCACTATAATGTTTACTCTTCCAAGTTTGCAATCTTTGCTTGCATTCTGTGTATCCCCAATAGTAATAAACTAAATTCAAAGGAGAAGATTGTATAGACAACTGGAGCGGGCTATACACATAATATGGATTGAACATATTTATACTCAGTTCTTCCCAGGGCTTCATTGATTGATTGATTAATTGCATAGTTTCAAACTTAGGTGAAGTCAACTTAATATTTGTGCTCATGTTTAAATCCATCTCAGGTAGTGGTTGGAAGTATTTGTGTGTGTGATTAAGGATGGCATAATGATTGTAGCTAAGGTGGACAAAGATGGTGTAAGTACAGCACAATAGTCAGGTGCAATGTATAATCCTGATGCTGTAGTATGAGATGGTGGTGTATCTGGACAAATTACGAAAACTGATGTGTTATGAGTGATGTAGAAAAACTGTGAATGCCCGATGCGCTGACGGTGGGTGAGTTTATCTGGAGCAATTGTGAAGTTGCAGTGCTCATGAATGTCATGATTTCTTATGACAGCCATTTCACAAGGGACTGTTCCAGTTCGCTGAAACGTGAAAATGTACACAGGACAAAGGTGAACAGCATGTAAGGATGCAAAACACTTTCTTTCCATCGTTGATTCACTGGCGAAAGTGACAGTGTTCCGTCTCTTGGAGACCCTGATGAGTTCAGTGTCGGTGTTGATGTTGATGATAACCAAGGTGTCATTATTCTTAGAAGGAAAAGAGTATATTTGATTGACTGTGAACAGCTTATCGGTTATGAATGGTACATGAACTATTACTGATGCTGGTGTCAGAGTCGCTTCTAAGTATGGATAAGATAGCATGAGATTCCACTCCCGGAACAAAGGCTTCAAACCATGTTTATGTCTGCCTTGACTGATTATCTGACGTAGATCGTGAACTAGAAGAAAGTTAATGGTGATCTTGCCATTACCAGTCTTTGTAATACCTTTCATCAAAGCTTGATAACGAGCTCTAATGTTGTCTGACAGGATTATTATTGTGTTAATATGTTCCATGATTACTGAGAAGTGTTGAAAAAGTGTCATGTTTACTTCCATTGCATTTATTTTGTCCACACTCTGGTGAGTTATCCTTTCTGCCTTTCTGAGATTTTTCACAACCGTCATCATTGCTGTGTTTTGACTGTCAGCTAGCTTCTGTTGATATGTTAATACCTGAGCTATCTTATTAACCCGCCGCATGCCAGTGCCGTTTTAAAATGGTCTGACATAATGCCGCGGCCAGTGTCAGTGCCGTTTTAAAACGGCCTAAAATAAAAAACTTCACTGTGACCGCATTTTTCAACATTCGATGGTAAAAATTGGCAGGCATGTATGGTAACTGTTCCTCTACCATCCCCCAGGCTGTCAAGGCCATACACTCACTCGTTCCCCCCCTCACGCTCGCTCTTCCTCACTCTGCCTGTGTGCCTCACCCAGTACTGTACATAGTGAAGGCATTTTGTAAATATTTTCTTGTAAGTGTAAGGACTATATAGTAAAGTCAAGTTTTAAATATCTTCTTGTAAGTGCCAGGACTGTACGTAGTGAAGTCAGGTTGTACATATCTTCAAGTAAGTGTAAGATAATGCATTCACAGTGAGAAAGACACGCAAAGTGTGATAGATCCTGATGTAATAAGTGATCAGAAAAGTGTACTGAACATTGCTATACCTTCCCAGCATAAATACCTGAGTATACCTTACATAGAAAACGGCTGTCACGTACGTGGTGAGCGTGAGAGAGTGGCTTTACCTGTACACGAGTATGCAAGACTCAATAAAACTCATTTTCGAGCCTCGGTGAGCATTTTAATGGCGAAATTGGTTGTTTCCACATCAAAATCTATCATTTTAGCCAAAAAAAGAAAGGTCGAAAAATGGCCGGCACTGGGGTGACCCAGAGAGCTAAAAAATAGCAGGCAAGTGGCTGGTTAAATTTGTTGTTTATTTCTTGAAGATCTTCTGAAGCCAATCCAAAAATATTCCCTAGAATTGCACCACCCATGTAGAACAAACCACTAAGTGCCTCCATTCCACGAGATGGGATATCTAGGATCGTGATGAGTATGGTACTTTTTCTATTATCTGTCTATAGCCCAGTGCCCTAATCCCGCAAAGAGTGGCCGCAGACAAAATGCCTCCATGTTGCTCTGTCATCCACCATTTGACTACCCTCCCCCCAACTCACTCCCCCCTCTCTCATATACCTCTCAACTCCATCCCTCCACCTCATCCTCGGTCTACCCCACCCTCTCCCTCCCTTCACCTCACCTACAGTACATACACCCTCTTAATCAGTCTTTCATTCTCCATTCTCTCCACATGTCCAAACCACCTCAGTGTATTTCTTCTAATCTTCTCAATCACATCCACATCCACCCCATAACGTTCATTCACTTCTTCATTCGTCAACCTGTCCCTGCATGCCACTCCACATGCTCCTCTCAAGTAACTCTTTTCCACTGCTCTCACTCTTGACTTGTTTCCCTCTTGCAAGGTCCACGCCTTGCTTCCATACATCAGGGTATGGATCACAATACTATCATGCAGTGACTTCTTAACTTCTATACTCACCTCCCTATTTCTCATCACTGATTTCAGTGAACCAACAACCTTCCTTCCCTGCTGTACCCTTTCACGCACTTCATCCCCCAAAGTTCCATCCTTACTCATCACACTACCCAAGTACTTGAATGCACTCACATTCTCCATATCCTCACCATTCAACCTCACTGTACGTTCTGTAACTTCGTTCCTCTCGAACACCATAACTTTAATCCTGTTTACATTAACTTTCAGATTCATCTTCCTACACACTGTCCCAAATTCATTCACCAAACCTTGCAACTCCCATTCATCTTCACTCAGCTATACTGTATCATCAGCAAACAGCAACACCGGAATCTTCCAGCTCTCACCCTCATTCATTAGAGCCACCCCCACATCCACTGGCCTACCTTGCACCTCCTTTCAACCCCATCCATGTGTTACCTCCTGCACATATACCTAAACCATATTCCCACTCTCTCACCCTTTCACCTATCCATTTAGTTTGTCAATCCACATATATCCCCTCTTGCATCCTCAAGCACCTGAACAATCTCTCTCTCTTTCACTTCATCATTCACTCCTCTCACATTCCATTTCCCCACCCTCAGAATGTCCTCTGTCCGCTCCTTAGTCGTCAACGTATGGTCCGTCCTGGTCCGAGACGCTTTATTTGCTTGTTTAGTTAGTTCTTTTTATGAGGTGGGGGCAATAATCCACCACCAACGCTTTTAGTCGCTTCGTACGACAAGCAGGGATACTGGGGGAGTATTCTTGAAACATCCCTACCCCCCAGGGGTAGATACTTTTGCTTGTTCTAATTTCCATTTTGCTAACTTCATGAATTCAGTCACTTCCTTTGTGTTATAAGCTTCTGAAGCAGAACTTCTTATCATAGCTTACAGTGTCCTCAGTGGCTTGGCAATGTTCTTCAACAATACCAGTAATTCATAGAAGATGTCCAAATTAATTTCAATACTCTTGATATCATTCAAGATTTCTGTCGAGGCTTTGGGGACTATGAGGCCTCCTTGCCTTGCTATATGTTGAGGGTCTAAGTGTGCTGATCCTCTTGCTATATATATGAGAATCCATGGTTAAGTCCCCTCATCGTTACCTACCGAGAAAAAAAAAATCTATTAATTAGCTAATCTAGTCATACTAAAGTCGATGATAGTGATGATGCGCATTACAACTGGCTCTTGGAGAACAATAACTTTGCTCGTTGTTTCACTTATAGACGGAGTTTTAATCGATACCTAGATCATGTAAATGCTGTATTGTGACATTTGTAGCAACAGTTGCACCTATTTTTGTTTGTTTGTTATGCGATCTTTATTTATTTTTGAAGGTATTGATTTCCTCGTTTATTTTAATCGTTTGTGTTCGGTTTATCGGTGGTATCAGAGGTTGCAAAATTGCTGGTTAAATTCATTGGGACCCTTTTTAAATGATCAACATGAATTTGTTTTTCTTCACCACTCGACAGTGACTTAATTACTAATTACTACCTTGTTTGCCGTCTTCGTAATTGATCTGTATGGGCCTTCAAATTTCGGTAATAGTTTATTGTTTCTGGTGTGAATGATACCATACAGTGTCCACTAAGCTGATAGTTGATTCTTTTGCCTTTTTATTGAATGACTCCATCACTTCTTCCTTGGACATAGATAACTGTTTCTTCATCCTTTTGTGTATATCCTGGATTTCACACAAATGGAGTTTAGGATAATCTCCATAATTGTATGTAGGAAAATTTTCACCTTCTAGAATTTCATACCATAAATTTTGGTCTGTCCCCTAGATCATGAAATGTGCTGTGTCTCCTATAGTCTAGCTTATTGCACAGTTACCTGATGCTTCCACTCTGGGAATCCAATCACCCCAGCTTGCATAATTTTCATTGAGAATGTGTCGTAGCACAGCCAACACTTTTTTGTTTTGTCTCTCTACCAACCCTTTGGATGCTGGCTGATAGGCTAAGACATTTCCTTTTTTTGTATTGTATTGTTTACATATTTCTTGCAAGATTGCAGAATTAAATTCACCTCCATTATCACTTATTAATCCCTTCGGCCCTTGCCACTGTTTCTGCTGACCTTAATTGGGACTAAAATCACGTCTTGAGAAATGACCTGTAGCAATGAAGAGATATTGATTATTATTGTAAGATAAGGGTAACTTAAGTAAGTGTACCGCGACAACGACCCACAGTTGGTTAGGTATAGGATATTTCCCTATAGGTGAGGTGTTAGCGTGTAGCCTCTGTGTCTCGCACATGACTCACGTGTGTCTTTATGAATGTATATCTTTTTGTAATGATGGCCAGTAGTATAACATCCGGGCTTGTCTAACCGTCCTGTCCTTGCTAGGATGTCCTGAATGTGGACTATAGTGTATCGTCCTTAATACTTGAGGTATCATTTCATTAGGTACCACTAATTGTTTAATATTTCTTCTATGGTTTGGTTGTCCAGGGTTGATCCTTCATGAGGCATTGTCAACTATTGTGAATTGTTCGAGTGGTTTATATGACTTGGGGAATTGTATGTCCTTGCCACGTTCCACCTTATATATAACTTTAGACCATGTTGGATCAAGTATCTGTGCTTTGGAGATTACATCATGGTGTAGGATGTTTTCCTTGATACCTAATGTCATGACATGAATTGTCGTCGGGTTCCTAGATAGCGCATCAGCAACTAAATTTATTTTGCCTTGGATGTAGTGCATACGTACATTATAGTTTTCACTGTAAATTTCCATCTTGCTCTCCTCCCACAGAGGAGTTTTTCTTGGAACAGGCCCACGAACGGTTTATGGTGGGTGAATAGGTGAATTTCGTAACCAATCACTAAATCTCGAAAGTTTTGTAATTCCAAGACCACTACAAGTGCCTCTAGGTCTGTAGTGGAATAATTTTTCTCTGCACCTTGTATATGTCTGCTAGCTTATGCAATTGGTTGATTATATCCCACGTTTATCTTCTTGCATCAGTGCAGCCTGTAATCCTTTAAGAGATGCATCTGTGCAAATTATAAATGATTTTGTGAAATTAGGATGGGCCAAGCAAAGTGCACATGTAATTTTATCTTTTAATTCATTAAATGCTTGTTTTTGTTCCTTTCCTCATTCACATACAGCATTTTTTTTTTTTTTTTTTTTTTTTTTAGTAGGAGCAATAATGGTTTTGCTATATGAGAGAATTGATATATCAAAGGTCTGTAACGGCCCACCAGACCTAAAAATTGCCTTACTTCATCTACATTATTTTTGTAAGTTCAGGGAAATCCCTTACTGCTTGTATTTTGTCCTCAGATGTGTGGATCCCCTCTGCATCTAGTCTGTGGCCAAAAACTTATATTTTTTTGAAGCAAAATTTGCATCTAGACAGCTTCATTTTCAAACCCGTGTAGGCTAACTCGTGTAGGAGGTGATCTAATTCCTGTAAATGTCCATCTGTTGTGTGTGTTGCAATTATGATGTCATCCAAGTAGATATATATTCTATTTCTTAGCATTCCAGACAGTACACAATTCATTAATTGTTGGAATGTGCCTGGTGCTGTCCTTAACCCCATCGGTATTCGTTTATATTGGTAATGCCCTGTATTTGTGAAGAAAGCAGTGTATTTGGGTGAATCTTGATCAAGCGCAATTTGGTAATAGCCATTAAGCAAACTGATTGGGGAAAATGCATTATTTTCTGGTCCAATATTATGTAAGACGTTACTTAACAATGGCACAGGAAACCGGTCTTGGATTGTGCGATGGTTTAATTTACAGTAATCGACTACCGCACGCATGTCATTGCATTTGGGTACGAAAAATAATGGGGCATTCCATGGGGAGACTGATGGTTCAGCAATACCTACTTTTATCATTTCTTCAACATATTGATTTGCAAGGGTACGTTGTGTGTGTGCTGTTTTATAGACTGGTACATGTATTGGTTGTGTGTCCTGGTGTACGTTAATCTTGTGTTTAATCAGGTTAGTACACCCTAACTGTTCTCCAGGCAATGCTGCAGTTTGTCGGTGTTTTTTGTAATAAATCCAGTATATCATTTTCCACATCAAAATTTCCTGAGTGAATCAAATTCCCCTTTATGCATTCTCTGTCCATCAATTTTATCTTACTTGAAGTTCCAACTATAGTTACTTCCCGTGTCTCTAATTGCATATACAAGTCCACCTTTTACTCTACACTTCTCCATTCATCTGATTAATTAGGAACACATGAGTTTCCACATCGTTATTCACCTAACATAGAGGCGTTTTCCACCGAGAGTCCTTTCACTTTACATAAATCTTTTAAGACTAGAACAGTATCATTCTTCAATTTACTCTTTATGGTGACTTTTATATATGAATTAAAAGGAGTAGCTACATCATTTGTGAGATGTGCAAGGAATAATGTTGGGAGTTTACTGTCACCTCGGTCCCTTGGCAATGGGGATGGGTGGCCTGAGAGGGATGGTGTGAATGCATTTGTACTCTCGTCAGACTGAGTAGTTATGTTTAGTTGTTTGATAGTTCCAACTCCTTGCTATTTTCTACCATTGTTGGATGACAGTTCTGGTGAAAATTCTTCTGTGAATTCATTATCGTGTTGTATCCCATTCATTTGTTGGAGTAAAACTATATTCTCTTTCCTCATAGTTCTCAAACCCAATAACATGTTAGCTCGTATAGCTGACTTCTCTGCTATATAGAAAATTGGGGAGATTGGTCTCGTAAAACTGATGTCTAACTGTATCATGCCCTTTACGGTTATATGTTTGCCATCTACAGCATATATGTCTAAATCAGATTCCTCCATGATGGTTACTTTCTTCTTATATTAAAAATCCTTTCTAATTACTCTTGTGTTATTAAATTCACTGTAGAGCCTAAATCCAAGAATAATGAAATGTTTTGATCTTCACAGGAAGCAGACACCAAGATACACTAGTTTCCGAGTATGATATGCTTCCTATGTGCATTTCAGACTTGGCTTTCTTTATGTATGGTCGTTTTTTGTTGTGGCATGCCCTTCTCACGACTTAAAAACAGGTACTATCCTTTCAACTGTTTTACAGTGTGAGGTCCAGTGTCCTGTGTTTTTATGTTTTCTGCAATATGGTTGCATCCCTTTTTCTTTGTCTCGATCTTCCCTAAGCTTAAATCAATTGGAGGATAGTTAGAGGGCTGGGAATGGTCACTCTTCTTTGGGACTGGATGAATGAGAGCAAACTTCCAGCAAGAAGGAAAGGTAGTAGATGATAGACAGAGGCGAAAGAGTTTACCTAGGCAAGTGTAAGCACAGAAGCACAGTTCTTGGGGACAACAGGAGGGACTCCATCAGGCCCATATGCCTTGTTAGTATTGAGGCCAGTGATGGCAGAAAATACATCATCTGAAGAAATTTCAATGTCAGGCATGAGGAAGTCAGAGGAGGAAGTCAGAGGGGGGAAGTGATGGAGGAACAGCACCAGAATCGTCTAAGGTGGAACTGGAGGGCGAAAGTCTGAGCGAAGAGATCTGCTCTATAAGTAGAAGAAATAGCTACTGAGCCATCACAGCAGAAAAGAGAAGGGAAGGATGATGAGGTAAAGATGTTGAAAAGATATTTGGCAAGGTGCTAGAAGGAGCGGAAAGAATTCGAGTTGGAGAGCTGAGAGCATTTAGTACGGATGAAATTATTTTTAGCTGAGCGAAGAACAGACTCAGCATGACTCTGGGCAGAAACATAAAAAAAGATGCAATTTAGGGGTGAGATGGCTCTGGCATCTTTTATAGGCCCTCTCCTTGTTGTGGATAGCATTAGAACAAGCGTGATTAAACCAAGACTTTCTTGCATTAGTCAAAGGATATGACAAAGGACTGTATGCTTCCATGCCCGAGAGAATAACCTCTGTAATGCGCAAGGCACACTCAAATGGCTCCTGGCCAAGGAAGCAATAATCATTCCAAGGAAAATCAAAGAAGTACTGCCTGAGGGCCTCCCAATCCGCAGCTCCCGCCACAGTCGACGTTTCTTTGGAGGGTCCACAGGCCGTACCGGAGCGATAGGACAAGTTAAGGTAATAATGTTGTGATCAGAGGAGCCCAACAGAGTGGAAAGATTAACTGTGTAAGCTTCTGCTTAGTCTTCAATATATTCCTTATTTATGATATTCTGCTCAGTAAGATTTTCACAACCCGGAGGAGAGACAGACAAACCAACTGAACCAAGAACATACCCCACTGCATAAAAACCACTGGTGTAACAGCTCGCCAAATGACGTTTGTCCAATTTTCCTAATAACAGATACAAGGCCCTAAACATCCATGAAGAAGCACGTAGCCAGTACGCCAAATGAAATTTGTGGGAATGTGTATGTCTCCATGGCGTAGATTTCTCTCTCACTGATGGACGCTTTACAGCAACAAAGTATCTTGAAATTGTTGAAAAAGAATTTCTTATTTCTCTCCTTGAGTAGGATTACCCTTTTCCCTAGGCGGATACTGTTAGCCATGACAAATGTCAGGGCCACTGAGCCCGAAACGTCCAGAGATGGTCTGATGAACCATCCACACCTGGAACTACTGGACTGGCAGAGTCAGGGATGTGATAAAGATGCAACAGTGCAGTGAAAAGATGGAGGTTGAAGGAAGCAAGTAAGAGAAGGATAGTTAATGAGATGAAATGCCTTTGACTCCACCTTGTTGAGAACGGCTGTATACGGGGAGCTTCCCCACACATGAGAGTTGTATTTTACACAGGGGTAAACAAACATATATATAAAGTCAAAATCTGTGCAGGGGTAAAGAAGGAGTCGGCCTAGCAAACCTAATGTTTTGGAAGCAGATTATACAAGAGAAGTAACATGATCTTTCTAAGATATATCCGAAATGAATGAAACCCAGGTGTCCTCAGTGATGATGCATGGTGGAGTTGAACATTGTTAAAACATAGAAGATACTCCTAAGTAAGATTCTGAAGTTTCGAAAGATGTAGGACCTGAGTTTTTGATGCATTAAAAACAAGAATACTTTTACCCCAATCAGAGATATGTGCCAAGTTAGACATTAGTTGTGCTATAGCTTCATCCTTTGTTTGTTGCAACCGCTGAGATGGACGCTGTGGGAAGCATGTGGAAAGGTGAAGGGTGCAGTCATCATTGAATGAGTGGATAGGGTTAGATGTACAGCTTAGAAGGTCACTGATGAATAGAAGGAAGAGATGAGTTGGTGTTAAGACAGAACAAGAGCAACACCACTATTGACTGCTCTAAGAGAAGAATGGTGGCCGTCTACAACAGCAACGACCTGAAAGGAAGTTAGAGATGAGAGCACAGATGGAAAGATAGAAACTTTAAGAGGGCAAATGGATATTAAAGTTTTATACCAGACTCTATCGAAATCCTTTAACCCCTTAACCGCGGGGCGTCACTTTCGTGACACTTGGGAGCAAGGGATCATACCGCGGGGCGTCGCTTTTGTGATTCTGTGTTATTTTGAATTCACCCGGGCTTCCAAGTGGGGGCTTGTATCATCTATCAGTACTGCCAATGTCCAACACTAGTCAGCACTCCTAATCTCATCTGTACTCCCATCCATTGTTGACAATTTAGCCATTTCTCCCCGTTCTTGACTCCCCTCCCTACCCCCCCTCCATTACCCTATCCTCTCGCCTGCCCGGCCGTGCTACGCTAAGTAAATCTTCCCTGGAATTTTTCACTGATTTCATCCATTGAAATAAGCCCTATGTCCTATTCTTATACCAAATAATATATACAAGAAAGAAATAAGGTAAGTGAGAGTGCCATACACCTGGAATAGGCTATTTATCACCTGACAACACCTCACGTGCACTCGTTCGCTAATTTTCGCTGTTTTTTCCCCTTGAAATATGCTGTATAATCTATTTTTGTAATGAATATACATGTAAGGAGGGAAGGGAGAAGCCTAAGTGATATTTACATTCACCTGGAACTACCTAATTTATAATGTATTGTCTAGATTTCCTGCCAATCATTTCACTGCTAGACATAGCTCTTTCAAGAGCTAACATTGGTAGCTCTGAATATCCCCTAAGTAGGCCTCTAATCTATTTTCGTAATAAATATACATGTAAGGAGGGAAGGGAGAAGCCTAAGTGATATTTACATTCACCTGGAACTACCTAAATTATAATGTATTGTCTAGATTTCCTGCCAATCATTTCAGTGCTAGTCATACCTGTTTCAAGAGCTAACATTGGTAGCTCTGAATAACCCCTAAGTAGGCCTCCACCCCGACCCTCCGTTATCAGTTTACTCTCATCTTCCGGAGTGAGGGTACGTATGTTTCTTCTTGCTGACTTCAAGGACTTTTTCACCCCCATGCAAAGGGCCCTGTGACCTTTACCCCCTACTAAACCTCGTGTGGAAAGAGGTAAAGGGCTGACAATTGATAAAAGAGTGACTACTATCTTTCTATTGAGTAAAACAGTGCAAGTGGAATTGTAAATAATGTGTAAATAATGTGTAAACAGCAAGTGAAAGTAATGAATGCAAATATACGTGAACAATGGAAAATAGTTTTATAAGTTACTTCAAGTGACAGTGCATAACACAGTGTAAATAAAATAGAAATGTATTTAACGTAAATAAAATAGAGAACGTAAATAGAAATGTAAATGAGTAGTATTATAAGAATACGAGTATATACTCTAGGAGTAATGAATGTGAAAGTTTCACTCTAGCATGTCTGAATGCTATGAGTTATGAGAGTTAAGATGAAAGTGACATTCACTCTCAATGCTAGTATACAGGACGAGAAAGTGAATGCTACGTATTTTACTGAAAGAAATTGAATCCCTACAGTGACAATAAACTAATACCACTGAAGGAAACTTATGGATAAAGACTGTAGATATAAGTGTTATATAGTAATAGAAATATAAAGTGTGAGGGGTTTTATGAATAATAAATGACAGAGTACCAAGAGCAAACTAGTGCCAGTGCGACGATTAGATGCGCTCGTAATTTCCATTGCTTTCACAGTGTTTTTTTTTTGGAGTATGGATCCCAAACTACTTGAAAATTGTAGAATAGTGTTTATAGTGTTTGTATCTGGCTGTGGTAATCACATTACGGGTTGTCGGGAAGTGTAAAGTGGAGACTTCGTTACCCTATTTCAGAGGTCTCCACAAGTCCTACGGTAACAGGCGAAGGCTCAACAATCATTCTAGGAGAAAGCTGAAGGTAAGTGCCATAAGCATATGTAATTTTATTATTCTAGGACTAATAACTGATTTTTGGCAAATATTTGTTGAGAGTCTGTCGGAGCCCAAATAACCCCGCGGCACATGCAAGTCATTGGTAAACAAGCCCGCAGTGTAGGGGTTAAGATGCCATGTGCAATGGCAAAGCTTTCGCCAAAGTCTTGAATGGTTGTATAATGTGACCTATATTTTCTATGATATTATCGTCAATTGTATCATCTCTGTGTAAATACTTTTGCTGTACTTCTGTCATAGTGAAGAGAAGGGCGAATATCAAATAAGGTAGTGTCAGATATAAAATGCATATGAAAACTACTACTATCTATCTATGATGTATGAAAGTTATACAGTTACAATAATGTAATATTTGATAACAAATTCATTGTCGGTATATCAGATCACCAGTTGTCCGTGTTTTAGATAAAAACACACTGTTGGTATGTAATGCCATTAAACATATGTGTAGGTAAATTTACAAGTGTTTTACTTCTAATCGATCTGTCTTTGATGCAGTTGAACTAACACATGTGGTGAACGACAAACAGAATTATAGGGCTGAAACTGATGTGAACTTTTATTTATTTTATATATATATATATATATATATATATATATATATATATATATATATAAACTATATATATATATATATATATATATATATATATATGTACAGTATATATATATATATATATATATATATATATATATATATATATATTAAGTAGAAGAAAATAAATGGAATGTTAGAGTTGAAACCTGTAAATCAGAGGTTCTTAACCTGGGGGCACGCCTCCTAGGGGGGGGCTTGAGTAATTTCCAGGGGGGAGGAGTGAGCCCAGGGGAAAAAGTAGGAATTTCTCTAATTATATTTGTAATTCTCTTAACAAGAGTGTAGCTAATATTGAGATGATAATGAAAACAAAACAAAACTATCGCCTTTACTAATTTTAGTATTCTATACACTTCTAGGCTTACCATTTCCTGTGCTTATTAACCCGCCGACTCCCAATGACGTACATATACATCCACACATTTTGTCACTGTGACTCCCGTTGATGTATATAAATGCACAGCAATTGTAAGATCCCTAATTAGCACAATTTTCATATTTTACACGTGATTTTTGGTACATATACATGGGACATCTTCCGCTACAAGATGCCAGGGAAGGTCGATGCCTTACCCTGATGACCTCCCCCTCCCACACACCATTGTCTCGGCAATTCACCTGTTACCAGTGACCTGGCCAGTAAAGACATGTCACCCACGGTACAATATTCAAGGCCAGAGTGATTCCCCAATCGATGACAATGTGGGGGACAAAGTTTTCGTAGAATTAGAGGAAGAAACAGTCAGAAATGAAAATCAGGTCATGTCGCCAAAAAAGGTCAGGTATGTTGATGTGTTTGGTGAGTGAAACAATGCTTATATTGCCTATATTACTGTGTGAAAACCAATATACTCTCGCACTACATATAAATTCATACCAAATAAATAAATAAATACTGTTTATGAGTGGTGTGGAATAGTTACCCTCCCACTGAACTCATTTTCTTTGAAGCCAGTCTGATAGGAAACCCAGTAAGATAAGGGGTACTGCTACATGTAACCAGTATTTTAAACCTCAGGTGAGTGATTTGTTTGTGAATTTTTGATGTTTCTCACCAAAAGTGGAGGTTTGAGCTAAAACAATTTTTTTTCCAAAATTGGTCGGGACTGGGGGGAGTCAGTGGTAGAAAATCGGTCAGGACAGGGCGTGTTGTCATGTGGTGGTGATATGACCATGTAGTGGTGCTTATGACCATGTTGTGATGTTTGTTAACCCTCTCAAGCACAGTCACGCGATTTGCATTCCATGTGGTTTGTTACAGAGAAGCACAGTCATGCGAATCGCGTTCCTAAGCAAAAAAAATTCACCAAAAATTAAGTTTCCGGGTGATTTGCATCAAATTTTGATGGTGTTCTAGCGAGTGCTTTGCTTTCCCGTGGAAAGGCATTGGCAACACTGAGGCACTTCATGAGGCCCAGCACGTAGCAATAAACCTCAGTCTTTTTCAATCAGCCAGGCGATACAGCTGCATCAAGTGTCCTGTCCCTTAAACTCCTACTAATTCTCCCCCTCCCACCTGAGTCGAAGCCCCTATGGACTCAGTGTGATAATCCATTATATGTGAGCATATTTGTATGTGATATTGCCAATGGAACATAGATATATGTCATGAAAAGGAATGATGCCCATTATCATTCGAGGTTTCGCCTCTCGCCCTACCCTAGGCCGTATGGCATGAGTACAAATACATATATAATGAAGCCAATCCCTAAACTCTATTTTGTGTGAAAGATGTTGTGGCTGGCTTGGTGAGATTATCGAACTAGTTAGTGTTATGGACACCATAAATCATAGTGTGGAATGAGGCAGGCATCATGTATGCTTTATAGTCGGGAAGGGATAATTAGAGGTGTTTAGGGATGGAATTATTGTGATTCTGATAGTGAAAATGCATATGGAATTGCGTGAAATATACGTCAAACATGCTGCAAGTGTCTGTGAAGGAGTGTGGTATGTGCCAATACAATAGTGTTGCATTGTACTCTCCTGGCGAAGGATGCGCATCACAGTCACGTTGAACCGTAGTAAGGACGGGAATAATTGCGGAGGTTGGGGTGGAATCATTGCGGTAGTCATGTATTTGTGTATGATATAGTGTGAAGTGTAAGTGAAATGTGCCACGTATCCTCGTGATGGCATAAGTTATGGTGCGTAGTGGAGGTTAACAATACCTTAGCGGCAGGTGTCCTCAGGAGATAGGGACGCCTAGGAATGATGGACATCATTGAACAGGCACTGTACCTTGGTCTGACATTTAGTGATAACTTATACATTGTGTAAATATACATGAACTGTGCTGTGAGTGTTAGTTTAGGTGCATAGTGTAGCTAAGTGATACTTTAGTGGCAGGTGTGCTGGGAAAGGTAACGACACCAAGGAACAAGGGACGTCAGTGGACAGGTACTGTGCCTTGCTAAAACAATTGTTGAAATTTATTATTCTTATGTGAAATGTTTGTGATGTGTGCCATGAGTGTTCGTGGAAAATATTGTATCATGTGTTGGGGGAACATTTGGGGAAGGAGGGGAAAATATGTCTGTGTATATATATATATATATATATATATATATATATATATATATATATATATATATATATATATGAGGGAGTATATCATATTTGGGGGAAACCTTTAGATATTGTGAGGGAGTATATCATGTGTGTGGTAAAACTTAGGGGAAGGAGGGCCGAAAAATAAAATAAATAAATAAAATATACCTATCTATCTATCTATCTATTGCCAGATGCTTGAATCCCGTTCAGGGTGGCCACAAACAAAGATATACAATTATATATATATATATATATATATATATATATATATATATATATATATATAAGGCATCTAGCAGCAGAGTTACGTATGTGCTAGAGGGTTACTGTGGGTTATTAACGCTTAAATTTGAAGAGTGTGTACAGTCACGCGTACTAATTTCTGCTCAGGGGTTACCCCTTCCTTCCCCCCTCTACCCTGGACAGAGGGAAGGGGGGAATCGCGAACAAGTCTACCCCGCCTTCTGCCCCCAACTCCCCCACCCTCCACCTCCAGCTACCAGTTACTGATTAGACACAAATTTTCTCATGTCCTGTAAACATGACTAAACTGTCATCGCACACGCTTTCAACGGCCAAGATTTGGACTATATTTTTAGAATAAATTATTACCGTATTGAACTGCATTCTCAAATTGAAAATATTCACCATCATTGTAATCCAGTGTCGTCCGCTGCACAATTCTGGGTTCCAGGCCACGTCCAAGTACTGGCCCAGCTGAGGCTGGGGGCCAGTACTTGGACACGGCCTCCCAATGGCTAGACACTCGTGGTGCATATGTTCCTCTGCCATGTGGGAGCAGACTTCCTCTATAGGTTTTCAAGGTCTAAAACACATGACGCTTGCCCATCTGCCAGCCAGCCATAAGGGTCATTTTTGTATGAAGCTTTATACAGGGAGGATCTAGAATGCTCCACCTACATATTGATGGGAATAACTCACCATCGGTCATTTTTGGCGCATAAGTCACTCTGCCGCTAGACGCCCCATATATATATATATATATATATATATATATGGCACACACTCACGGAGGCCAGTGGACAGTTATGAGACTGAGAAAAGACACTGAAAAGATATCCTTTATGTGAACTGTTTGTAAATGGCGTAGCAATTGGCCGTATGGAAAGATATAACATGACTTGAGTAGTGCTACTCTCAATGGAAGGTGTTGTGTGACAGTGAATAATATCTCATCTTTTCCAGCTGAGACCCTAAAAATCTCATGCATGACTTTCTGTGCCAGTGCTTGCCAAAATGGAGAAGAAAGGTTTGTCTTCTGATGAGTGGCAAAAGGTTCTCTTCAAGGAGAAGACCGAGAGCGATGTAGATGAGCTGAGCGATGTTTCAAGTGAGGAGGGCTGGGTCGATGTCCAAGAGCATTCCCCTCGGGCGGCTTTGCCCACACTTGTCCCACGACGGGAGCAGACACTGCCACCACCAGCTTCGGGACTATCGGCCCAGCCATTGTCTTCAATTGGACAACAGGCATCGCCTTGGCTTCGACCTCGCTCCTACAGCCATCGCGGTCTCTCCACCTCAATCCTCCAGTTCCCCATTGGCCAAGCCTATGTCACCGGCAGCAGGGCCTAGTTACATGACACTGGCACCTGCATGCGGCGCAGTGTCTGTGGCGCAACTGGTGCAGGCAACGACTGTGTCATCGTCCCCAGTCCAGTCGACAAGGGCACTGTCTCCAACAGCATTCATCCCCCCTGACGTTTTCCAGCAGCAGGAGACAGTCTCGTTGTCCTCATCGTCGGAACCCTCTCCATCTCGACGAGGCCAACGTGGTCTACGGCCTGGCTATGGGGAGCGGCCAAAGGGTGTCCGAGGAGGCACAAGGGTGTCGGTACACCAACCCACTGCCACCACTGTGGGAGGAGTTGCCGCAGTGGATCCAGGGTGGAGAAGTGGCCCTTTCACACCAGCTAATGGGCCCTTCACAGGATCCCCAGGAATGAAGGTGGATCTGCCAACAACTCCTTTCCAGTTCTTCCAGCTGTTCTTCACCAGGGAGTTGTTGACATTTTTCATCCATGAGATCAACAGCTCTGCATCATTCCTGGGGACTGCATTGGATGCATGGTTCATCTGCAATGAAGAGGAGATGGCCAAGTTCCTGGGGCTGTACATTTTCATGAGGGTGATGAGTCTGTTGAGCATCAGGCATTACTGGATGAGATCCCGCCTCCAGAACTACCCCATGTTCACGCAAGTGATGAGTGGAAGGCGATTCAGGGCCATCCTGAAACACATCCATGCCTTCATCTCACTTACCATACCCCAGGACAATAACAACCGGCTCATCAGGGTTCACACGGTGATGGAGTACCTCCTTCAGCAGTTCCAGAACACCTACTTATCCAAGGAGCACCTCAGCCTGGACGAGGGCTCACTGCCGTGGAAGGGGCGTCTAAGCTTCCGAGTATACATCCCCATGAAGCCCTCAAAGTATTCAATCAAGCTTTATATCCTGGCTGAGGTTTCCTTGGGTTACTTCTGGAATTTCGAGGTGTATATGGGGCAGAAGAGGGTGCTGGAGACCACCGTGTTGAGCCTCATAAAACCATGGAAGGATCAGGGATACAAAGTTTACATGGACAACTATTATAACTCTCCATCCCTGTGCAAACGCCTCTTTAGTGCAGGAACCTATGTGTGTGGAACCCTACCCCTGGCAAGAGGAGCACCAAAGCGGCCGCACGACATCGCAGGGACCAAGAACCTGCCAGAGGGGGGGCATGACAGCGATGCACAAGGACAACGTGATGATATTGCTGTGGAAGGACAAGCACATCGTCAATATGGTCCCCACCTTCCACAGCACAAGCACTGTCCAGAAGCAGGTTCAAGGGAAGACCAGGGCTCCTGACAGGAGGACAGCCTATGTCTAGAAGACCGTGGACAAGCCCGTCGAGGTGGATGCCTACAATCAACACATGGGTGGGGTGGACCACTTCTGCCAGGTGGTCCAGTACTACCCCATCCAGCGGTGGGCTGTGAAATGGACCAAGAGGATCACCTTCTATTTCATCCACATGGCCATTTTCAATGCATTCGCCCAGTACATGAAGTGCTCACTCAGGTCAGTCAGGCTGCTTGAATTCGTGGAGGTAGTGGACAAGCTCCTCTACTTTGATGAAGCAGAGTGGCCTGCATCAGGGCGCATCATCCACCATGACCCTGACCTTCCAACCCAATGGCCATTTGGATATCCAGCACCTGTGGCACCTGCTGCAGCACCAGCACAGGTGCTTATCACCACTGGCTTCTGCACCAACACCACCATCTCCAGGAGGAGGGACAGCACAGGAGTCAACACCACCATTACCTGCAGGACCAGCTCAGGTGCTGAGAGAACCTTCACCAGTTCCAGGTCCATCGGGAGAACCTGCTGAAGCTGCCATGCCCAGGCCTGCAGGTGCACCTCCAAGACAACAGGACCGGGGAACACAAAGAGGACATCCAACCAAGCTTCGTCGTTTCATCAACGACAGAGTGTGGTTGGATAACACACTGGGCGAAGATGAGGAGGGACACAAGTCACATGTTTCCTGTTTATGATGTGGCACTGTGCGTGGGTGATTGCTTCAAACGGTTCCATGCCGAATGAAGTATTCCCTAGTGCAGCGTACACACACACACACACACACACACACACACAAATGAGGACAGTAATAAAGGAAAAGATGTCTGGATGGAGGGAAGTAACAAGTGGAGTCCCTCAAGGCTCAGTGTTGGCGCCAGTAATGTTCCTGATTTACGTAAATGATATGGTAGATGGAGTGAACAGTTATGCGAGTCTGTTTGCTGATGATGTAAAGATCTTGAGGAAGATAGAGGTTGAGGAGGATTGTAAAATACTGCAGGAGGATTTGGATAGGATACACAGTTGGAGTCGGATGTGGGAAATGAAATTAAATGTAAAGAAATGTAAAATATTGGAAATGGGTAAAAGTACCAGGAGACCATCACTGAATTATTTTTTGGGTAATGAATTAATCACAAAAAGGAGAGAAGAGAAAGATTTGGGAGTGCTGGTCCAAGATAGTTTGTCACCAGAAAAGCACATTAACAAGATAGTTGGAGAGACTTATAAGCTCTTGACTAACATAAGAGTAGCATTTCATTATATGGATGAGGAAATGATGAAAAAATTGATAGTGGCCATGATCCGCCCCAGGTTAGAATATGCAGCGGTAGTGTGGTCCCCACACAAAAAGAAAGATATAAACAAGATTGAGAGAATACAAAGAACAGCAACCAAGATGGTCCCCAGTCTGACAGACCTGTCATACAGAGAGAGGCTGGAAAAACTGGATTTGCCTTCGTTAGAGGAAAGAAGAAAGAGGGGAGACATGATTGCGGTGTTCAGGACCATGGTGGGAGTAGATAAAATTGACAAAGAAGATCTGTTTGTATGGGATAAGAGAACAACAAGAGGACATGGAATGAAATTGAAAAAGTCAAGCTGCTCGAAGGATATTAAGAAATATAGCTTTCCTTACAGAAGTATAGACTTATGGAATAGCCTGGACAAAGAGATCGTCCAGTCTAAAAACTTAAACGAGTTTAAAGTTAAATTCGACTTATTGAGAAACAGTGACGGAAACCCACGAGCATAGTACATTCCGTGTATATCACAATTAGGTATATTCTTAAATATTTGGAACGACTTAGACAAAGAGGTGGTGCATGAGAAAAACATTCATGTGTGTAAAGGTAGACTTGATAAATGTGGATATGGAGACAGGACAACAGGAGCATTGCTCAATTCCTGTATACTACAAATAGGTAAATACAAATAGGTAAATACACACACACACACACACACACACACACACACACACACACAAACACTCACACTAACACACCTACACAGACACTCACACAGACATTCACACACACACATACACACACACACACACACAGGGAGTCAATCGATGCAGACGTGCGACATCGGAGCTCCGTATCAAAACAACACGGCCAGTGGCATTACCTAAATTAGTATCTTTGTATGAGTCAAGCTCTGTACCAGGTTAGACTAAATGATTTTTCATTATTAAAAGGAAAAAAATAATAAGTTTAAACAAGACTTGTTCAAACAGAAAAGAGAACCAAGATGAAAAAAATGCGCTGAGTCAGCTGAGGTTTGTTTAGAATACAGCAACACAGGGAAAGTGTACATACTCCGTAAGTACATACTCTGTTCTTTTAGTATTGCAAAATGGATACATACTTTAGTAAAGTAAATTTGGAAAAGAAAAGGGATAAAGGTAAAAAGCAAAATGATGATTTCTACCAAGAACTGGTTGAAGTAGAGACTCACAATAGACTGGTTGAACGTGTACACAAACTAGAAATGGCTTTCAAAAATGAAATTGATGAAATAAAGAAGCAGATGCACTTGCAAAAGGAAGAAATAGAAAAACTAGGAAGGGAGGCCAACAAGAAAGACACAACCATCAGTGAACTAACAGTGGAATTGAGTACACTTAGGAAGAAAATGGGTGAAATGGCAAGTACAGTAGTCAGTCATGAGAGTGTTATGGAAGGGTTAAAAAATGACACAGAGACAATTAGGCAAATAAGCAGTCTTATAGACCAGAGCAGTGATATTGAGGAGAAGATAACACAGGTAAATGAAGCTGTGCAAAGCTACAAAAATGATATGGAAACCACGTATGCTGAAATGGTGAAAGTAAGGAAAGACTTAGAAACAAGGGTGGAGGAAAAAAGCATTAAACAGGAAGTGAAAAGAATAATCCAAAACAATCCAAAGTTAGTCAGAGATTCAGTAGATATAAACAAATCTATAGTAATAACTGGTATAGAAGAGGAAGAAGTAAAAAACAAGATCACAAGAGACAAAAAGGCAATGGCAAATGTAATGAGCTTACTGAAAGAAGTATCAGAGGAAATCTGTAGTAAAGACATAGAGGAACACAAAAGGTTAGGGAAATACGAGAAAAGCAAGACAAGACCTCTAAAGGTGACTTTCCTGAGTTTAAACACTGTGGAGGAGGTACTAAAAAATGCAAAGAATCTTATGGAAAAAGAGGAGTTCAAAAATGTATGGATAAAAAGATGCCTAACACAAGAGGAACTGGAATTACTGAGAGAGAAGAGGGAGGAAGCAAAAACAAAAAATGAGGGAAGATCAGAAGAGGAGAAGAAATTTTTTTTTACAAAGTAAGAGGATTGCAGGTACGAAAGTGGTACATAAACAGGATGGAAAAAAAAGGAAGAAGGTAGTAAAACCATGTCATGACAAGTTTATAAACAAGATGATAAAGTTGATGTACTCAAATGTGGATGGAATGGTATCTATATTACTAGAGATGAATGATTATGTCAGAGAAAATGAACCACAAATAATATGCCTAACTGAAACAAAATTATCACCAAGGATATCCAATGACATACTAAGCTTAGAGGAATACAATATATGGAGAAGAGACAGAAATTTAAAAAAAGGAGGAGGAATTATAATATTAACTAAGAAAAATCTAAAAATCAATGAAATAAAACTAGATATACCATCACAAGTAGAACTGATTGCAGTAGAGATCAACACATCTGAAGGGAAATTAATTGTTGCCAATTTGTACATGCCACCCAGATCAAACACATGGGAAAGAGACGAATATGAGGACCTGGCAGAGAGTACAATCCAGAGTTTAAGATCATTACTACATAAAATGGAAGAGAAATCAGAAAGAATTATACTAACTGGGGACTTCAATACAAAAATAAATTGGAATACTCTAGATATAATTAGCCAAGTAAGCTGTTGGGACCAAAAGCTCCTGGATCTCGTGCAAGAGTTTTTCCTAACGCAACATGTGAGGGAAACCACCAGAAAAAGAGGACTCGATATACCTTCAGTGCTAGATCTAATATTTACTAGGCAAAAAAATGATATTGACAGTTTAATATATCACCCTCCACTTCGCAAAAGCGATCATGCAGTACTAAATTACAACTTCAGCATAGCATATGACAGTTAACAGCAATGAAAGTTACATAAAGAGCCTAAACTATAAAAAAGGAAATTATCAAGACCTAAAGAAGTATTTCTTAGAAGTTGATTGGGAAAATAAGCTTAGAGGACAAGATTTAAATGCTGTATATTTAAAAATTCTGTGAATTTTATGAAATAGGAGGCCAGAAGTACATCCCACAGCACAAAGAAGCAGATAAGAAAATACAGAAATGGTTCAATACAGAATGTAAAAAATCAAAAGAAAGAAGAGATTTGTTGTGGAATAGATACAGAAGATACAATAGTGAAAGGGCGTATAATAATTACAAACAGGCAAGAAACGATTATACAAGAATAAGGAGGGAAGCCCAAAAACAGTTTGAGGAGGATATAATAAATAAAGGTACTGATCAACCAAAGCTGTTTTACAGCTACATCAGAAGGAAAACCAAATTAAAAGATATAATACAATCCATTACGGATGAGGGAATCACTTTTACACAAGAGAAAGATATTTGTGAAGCACTAAATAAGAATTTCCAATTAGTTTTTACAAAAGAAAAAAAATTTGAAAAGGACTATGTGGAACATGCATGTCCACACATACTACCAGATATACAAATAGCAGAAAAAGCAATACAGGAGGAGTTAAGTAAATTAGACAGAGGAAAAGCAAGTGGTCCTGATGAAATTTCATGTTGGGTACTACGAGAATGTGCAAAGGAGTTAACCCTTTAACCGCGGGTATTGTTTTGGTCTGACTGTCCTCTCCCGCGGGGGTTTCAGCCAAATGTAAACAAACCTTTAAACCTTAATAACTCTGCACAGAATAAAGCTAGAGAAAAAAATAAGGTACCATTAGAAAGTACTAACCTTCAGCTTTCCATTGATGTAGGTTTCATGACTTTATTGACTTTCACAGGACAGGCAGTGCCGTTAGAAGTGAGGGGTGTAAAATCACTATTTTTCGCTCACACACCATTACCTTCGCTCATACACCATTACCAAATGCCAACCTCATTCTGATAATAATACTATAAACATATATGAACACTGCACATACGATAAACACCCACTCTGTGTTCACTGAGGCAGGTATAAGGCACTGTAATTACCCACACTTCACTGCCACATCAGCGGTGTTGTAATCACTATTTTTCGCTCACACACCATTACCAAATGCCAACCTCATTCTGATAATAATACTATAAACATATATGAACACTGCACATACGATAAACACCAACTCTGTGTTCACTGAGGGAGGTAAAAGGCACTGTAATTGCCCGCACTTCACTGCCACATCAGCGGTGTTGTAATCACTATTTTTCGCTCACACACCATTACCAAATGCCAATCACATTCTGATAATAATACTGTAAACATATATGAACACTGCACATACGATAAACACCCACTCTGTGTTCACTGAGACAGGTAAAAGGCACTGTAATTGCCTGCACTTCACTGCCACATCAGGATGTGTTGTCACTCACACAGCTGGACAGATACTGATGCGTGCTTGGTCAGGGGTGGGGTGGGGGGCCCAGGGGGTGGGAGGTGGGGCCCCCGGGGGGGGAGGAGGCAGGTGGGGGTCGGCTGGAGTGAAAGAACTTAATAGCTACTCTCCCTTGAAACAATTGGCGCACGGAAAAAACGCGGGGTATTCAAAATATTCACAAACATTCGAGAATGACACCCGCGGTTTGGTCCAGTTTTTGCAACGTCATTCTGGAATGACACCCACGGTTAAAGGGTTAAGTATACCATTATTTTTAATTTTCAAGAAATCCTTCACTCAAGGTAAACTACCTGACATTTGGAAGAAAGCAAATATTGTCCTCTTATTCAAGAAAGGAAATAGACAAAATCCACTCAACTACCGACCAGTATCACTGACCAGTGTTGTAAGCAAGGTATTAGAAAAGCTTATAAGAAAAGCTTGGGTAAATCATCTAGAAGAACACAGTATGATAACAGAAAGACAGTTTGGTTTCAGAAAAGGAAAATCATGTGTTACTAATCTGTTGAGCTACTATGACAGAGTAACAAACACAATACAGGAAAGAGAAGGATGGGTGGACAGTATCTATTTAGATTTCAATAATGCTTTTGACACAGTACCACACCAAAGACTTTTATGGGAACTACCATCAAGGAGAAAATTCGAGGCAAACTGTTTTGTTGGATGCAAGATTTTCTCATAAAAAGAGAAATGAGAACAGTACTAAGAGGAAACTACTCATCATGGAAAGAAGTGACTAGTGGAGTACCACAGGGTTCAGTGCTGGCACCAATCATGTTTTTAGTGTATATAAATGTTATAAACGGTAAAACTGGAAATGAGAGCTATCTGAATATGTTTGCAGATGATGCAAAAGTACAAAGGAGAATTACTAACACAGACTCTTGTAAAGAGCTACAAGAAGAATTAAATAAACTTCATGAATGGAGTAATACATGGCAAATAGAATTCAATGTGGACAAGTGTCATGTAATCATGTTTGGTAAAAGTGGAAAAAGACCTGATTGGGATTATAAGTTAGGAAATAAAACCCTACACACATCAGAAAGAGAGAAGGACCTAGGTGTGATTATCAATAACAAACTATCTCCGGCTGACCACATCAGCGAGAAGGTACGGAACATGTATGCACTGCTTGCAAATATGAGAATAGCATTCACATATATAAATGAAGACATGCTAAGAAGGATAATAGCATCATTCATTAGACCAACCCTGGAATATGCATCAGTAGTCTGGAGCCCTCATCTCAAAAAACACATAGACAAGATAGAAAAGTTCAAAGGGCCGCTACAAGATGGATACCAAGCTTAAGGTACCTAAGTTACGAAGAAAAACTAAATAAACTGAATTTACCAACACTACAGGAGAGAAGGAAAAGAGGTGACATGATAATGCTATATAAGTGCATATCAGGGAAGGAGAATATAGACATAAATGATTAATTAACATATAGAGAAGCATCAGCAAGAGGACACTGCAAAAAAATGCATAAGAAGAGAGGTGATAAAGACGTAAGGAAATTCAGTTTCCCAAACAGAGCAATTGATCAATGGAATGCACCACCGAATGAAATAGTGTGTGCCAAAACAATTCACAAATTTAAGGATATGTACAATAAATATGGTTTAAGACACGGGACAGTACGAGCTTGACTCATTCCTGTAAAGATACAATTAGGTAAGAACAATTAGGTAAGAACACACTCACACACACTCACACACACACACTCACACTCACACACACACACACACACACACACACACACACACTCACACACAACACATAAATCATCTTCCAATCCCAGAAGGTCCTACAACTCCATCAACACCCCTGGAGGAAGTGAGTTCTCCGAATTTTGTTGATATGTACTTTAACCTGTTATCAATACCCCTATAATATTCATCCAAATAACCATCTCCTACATATTACACATATGACAGAAAGTACAGCTTCATTAGCAGTAACTTGGAAAAAGTAGTGTTCATGTGTAGTAGGTTACAACCATTAAAAAAAAAAAAAAACAACCTTGGAAGATTTTACAGTCTGTACATTAAAAAAAAAAAAAAAAAAAAAAAAATGGGAGCATAGTCTTTAGGCAAAGGGGGAGAAAACACTGTTCTTTTTTCATTTGCAGTAAAAGTAGGTACCGACCGGAAGAGTAATCTAGCTTTGTCGTCCTATTACTCGAAAACTATTGGGAGTATCGACCTCCTGAATGAACCTTGATAAAGAGCAGTAAATTCTACACATGTTCATTACCAGAATATAAGCCTTTGGGAGCATTTTTGGTAGGAAAAGGCGGGGGAACAGACTTCGTTTTTTTCCTTGCTTCCTGTAAAAATCAAAAGCACTCGGAGGAATAATCTCATATTGGCAGCCAATTACTCGAAAACTATTGGACGTATCGATTTCCTGTAAGAACCATGATAAAGAGCAGTAAATTCTACGTATGTTCATTTGCAGAATATAAGCCTTTGGGAGCATTTTCTGTTGGAAAAGTTGGAGGAACAGACTTTGTTCTTTTCCTTGCTAGCAGTAAAGTCGAAAGCACTCGGAGGAGTAATTTCAGTTTGTCGGAAAATTACTCGAAAAGTATTGGACGAATCGATATCCTGTAAGAACCATGATAAAGAGCAGTAAATTCTACTTATGTACAAGACATAACAATGTAACATCTATGATAAGAATTCGTTGTTTCGTGGGAGGGAATATAGCAAATGCTGTGCATGCATCACGAAAGTGACTCACGAACGTGAGTTCCCGGTCGTTTTTGGTGATTTACTCAAAAACTATGAGGCGTATCGAAACCAACTGGTGCTCATTCGAAAGCTTGTGAAATTCTGCATAATATTATGCAATAAAAACATAAGATGTGAGAGAAAAGTTCAGAATGAGAGCTCATTGATTTTTTTCAAGAATGACTTTCAGTTTTTGGCTATTTTCTCGAACATTACAAATCCTATCACAACCGGATTTGTCTCTTTAGAAAGCTGATGAAATTCTTTATCAAAACTTCAAATAACATTTTCTGTATGATGGAAATCATTCGAATGATGATGCTGAAAAGTGAAATTGACAGGGCAAAATGTTTATTCATGGCCGGCTAATGTTGTTTTATTCGAGTTTTCTCGCTTTTTGTGGTGCTTATCAGCTAGAACAAACATCGGCGAATAACATGACATTGGTTTCATGGCAATATATTGATGTTTGGATGGCAAAAATAAGGCGAGAATACCTGTTATTTGCCGTGCGCGGGCTGCCGGGCCAGGAGGCCAGGCAGATATAATCGTGTGCCAGAAACTTACCAAAACTTATCGTGCGTGAGAGGGTTAATAATCAGGTGTTGTTTATCATCACATGATGTTTGTTAACCATGGTAAACATTCGATTTTTTTTACCACATTCGTGGTCACTATTGTTTACCAGTTTTTGGAAATTATAAAAAGAAATACCTGAGTTGTTTACAAGGTATGGACTTAAAATCTAATCTTAACACTACCGTCTGAAGAAAAGAAAAACTAAAAAAACAAATTGTGTATTTCTCCATGGGTAATTAAAGACAACTATTAAAATAATTTAGTTGCATGATTGTAATGGATGGATCCCGATGTCCGTTGACCAATGGGCAGTGGGGGGGGGGGGCGTAGCAAGCCGACTCCCAGTCTCCTGGCAGCAAAACATCAATTTTTTCCAAGCACTAAAAATGTCTAGTACTGTAACACATTCGTGGGCACTTTTGTAGCCAACACCTATGTTATACGAAAAACCTAGCCAAGGAGCACGCACCAACTACCTTCATCTGACACAGTTCATAATTAATGAAGCTACTGTGAACACCACCCACTTGGGTGGCAAGGGCCATGTGGCCAAAGTTAGCATGGGTCACAATAGTGTCCTCGAATGTGTTCCAGGGTTGATCATGTGATGGTGTTTATGATCATGTAGAGTTTATGATCATGTTGTGTTTGCTGTTGATCATATGGTTGTGATTATCATCATGTTCTGGTGTTTATGATCATGTGTTTCTTAATGATCATGTTCTGGCATTTATGATCATACGGTGATGTTTATCTTAGCTTACACGTGCCTTATGTTTTGCTCACAGATTTGCATTGTCCACTGCACATCAGATAATTCCCAATGAGTGTAAAGAAGCGGAAGTATCTTAAATTATATTCGATTAGGATTCGTGTCCCTCCAAAAGGGTGACACAGAGGTCCCCTAGTGTGTGATATGTTACAAAACTCTGAGCAATGATGGAATGCGACCCTCATGCTTGGAACACCACTTGAAGACAACAGATCCTGCTCTAGCTGACAAGCCCAAGGCATTCTTTGAAACAAAAAGACAATCCTTGAAGAAAGCTAAGATGGATGGCACTGGGGCATTTCGGCAACAAACTTCAAAGGTTGTTGAGGCTTCCTATGAGATCGCCTTGTTGACTGCAAAGTGAAAGAAGAGCCATAACGTCGAGGAGTCTCTCATAAAACCAAGTCTACTGCATGCAGCAGAACTTATTCTGGGAAAAGATAGTGCAAACAAGTTTTCCCAAATTTCTTTATCAAACTATAGCGTCAAGGGAAGAATCGATGAAAATCTAAAGACATCAAAGATCTAATTCTTGACAAAGTAAGAGCTTCTCCTGTATTTGCCATCCAGTGTGACGAAACGACTGACATCGCTCAGCGTTCTCAGCTACTGATGTATGCTCGTTTCTTGTCAGGCAACCATGTAAAAGAGGAAATGATCTGCCACCCCATTGAAAGTTATACAACAGCAGCAGCAATTTTTACGTGATATCAAACTTCTTTCAGGAAAATCAACTCTCCTGGGACTCGCTGGTAGGGGTGTGTACTGATGGAGCTCCAGCCATGTTTGGTCTGCAGTATGGATTCATAACAAGGGTGAAAGAAAGAAGTCCATCTGTTGTTGGTACACACTGCATACTTCATCGTGAAGTCTTACCATCCAGAACTCTAACTGCTGAAATGAGGGATGTCCTGAACGTGGCTATCAAGGTAGTCAACTTTATCAAAACTGGAGCCTTAAACAGTCGTCTCTTCAAACTGCTGTGTAAGGATATGGAATCTAAACATCATGCATTGCTTTTTCACACAAATGTACGATGGCTTTCAAAGGGAAACATGCTTGGACAGCTTTATGAACTACAAGAAGTAGCAACATTTCTAGAATCACAGCAGAAGGCAGATCTCCATGACAAATTCCAGTCCGAAGGCTTTCTGCTGTCTCTAGCTTACCTGGTGGACATCTTCGAAGCGCTGAATGCAATCACCCTTAAACTACAAGGGAAAAACATCAACATCATCATGCACCACTGCACCATTCGAGACTTCATGGCCAAACTGGACCTCTGAAAATGTCGAATTCAGGATGGAAATACAGCCAGTTTTAGTAACTTGGATTCTGTCCTCACTGACAGTTACCTTGATTCTGAGTTAAAGAAACAAACAATCACTCATCTGACTAACCTGAGGGCAGAATTCATCAGATACAGGGTGACCCCCCAAAAAACTCCCACATTTCGAAAGGCTGTAGCACTGACAGTAGTGAGGCGGGAGGGGTGGGGCTAGGGTCTGTTGGTAGCCCAACCCCAACCATCCTCAGTTGCCAACATGGCATGGTCGAGAGCACACCATGCATTCAGTGTCGAAGCGTTCTTCATAAACAACCATTCCGTGATTGCCATGCAGAGGGCCTTTCGAAATCGTTTCAGTATTCCACGGAACCGAAACATTCCAGATCGGAAAACCATCTTGCAGTGGGTTGAGAACTTCAGGGTAACAGGCTCACCTTTAAAAAGAAAATCATCTGGTCGACCTAGGAGCACTCGTGCACCTGAGAATATTGAAGCATTAAGGCAATCTGTTGCGCAGTCTCCGAGACATTCTGCGCGGAAGCATGCTTTAGCTGTAGGGATATCTCGGGAAACTGCAAGGTGAATCTTACCCAAAGACCTTCACTTCCATCCATACAAAATGATGGTTGTTCAAGAACTCAATATGAGAGACTGGATATGGTGCAGGGAATTATGCGAGAACATTCTTCAATGTATTCCGGAAGATGCTGTTCTCTTGTGCAGTGACGAAACTAATTTTCATTTGAGTGGCTCTGTAAACAAAAAAATTTTCACTATTGGTCTGAAGACAACCCTCGCATGCTACACAAAAGACCGCTGCACTCTGATCAAGTGACTGTGTGGTGCGCTGTTGCCAATGTTGGCATCGTGGGTCCTTATTTCTTTGAAAAAGGGTGGTGTAACTGTTCCGATAACTTCTGACCGTTACAATGATATGCTTAAAAACTTTCTAAGGCCACAAATCGAACACCTTGAGCTTGAAGAACATGATGTGTGGTTTCAGGAAGATGGAGCTACAGCACACACACAGCTCGAAGATCATTGCAAGTGCTGAGGGAAATGTTTCCGGATCGGGTGATCTTGTTGTGTGGCGATGTTGGAGGGCTTGCCCATTCCCCTGACCTTGCTCCTTGTGATTTTCATTATGGGGCTACCTTAAATCACGAGTGTATACTCATCGACCCCAAACTCTTGAAGCCCTTAAGGTTGCTGCTGAGCAGGAGATAGCCGCTGTTCCACCCAACATGACCCGTCGAGCCATGGCAGCCTTCAGAAATTGCCTCCAAGTGTGTATAGACAATGACAGCCACCATTTGAAAGATGTCATCTTTAAAATATGATAAATAAAAACTACATATTACACATATGACAGAAAGTACAGCTTCATTAGCAGTAACTTGGAAAAAGTAGTGTTCATGTGTAGTAGGTTACAACCAATAAAAAAAAAAAAAAAAAAAAACCTTTGAAGATTTTACAGTCTGTACATAAAAAAAAAAAAAAAAAAAAAAAAAAGAAATTGGGAGCATAGTCTTTAGGCAAAGGGGGAGAAAACACTGTTCTTTTTTCATTTGCAGTAAAAGTAGGTACCGACCGGAAGAGTAATCTAGCTTTGTCGTCCTATTACTCGAAAACTATTGGGAGTATCGACCTCCTGAATGAACCTTGATAAAGAGCAGTAAATTCTACACATGTTCATTACCAGAATATAAGCCTTTGGGAGCATTTTTGGTAGGAAAAGGTGGGGGAACAGACTTCGTTTTTTTCCTTGCTTCCTGTAAAAATCAAAAGCACTCGGAGGAATAATCTCACATTGGCAGCCAATTACTCGAAAACTATTGGACGTATCGATTTCCTGTAAGAACCATGATAAAGAGCAGTAAATTCTACGTATGTTCATTTGCAGAATATAAGCCTTTGGGAGCATTTTCTGTTGGAAAAGTTGGAGGAACAGACTTTGTTCTTTTCCTTGCTAGCAGTAAAGTCGAAAGCACTCGGAGGAGTAATTTCAGTTTGTCGGAAAATTACTAGAAAAGTATTGGACGAATCGATATCCTGTAAGAACCATGATAAAGAGCAGTAAATTCTACTTATGTACAAGACATAACAATGTAACATCTATGATAAGAATTCGTTGTTACGTGGGAGGGAATATAGCAAATGCTGTGCATGCATCACGAAAGTGACTCACGAACGTGAGTTCCCGGTCGTTTTTGGTGATTTACTCAAAAACTATGAGGCGTATCGAAACCAACTGGTGCTCATTCGAAAGCTTGTGAAATTCTGCATAATATTATGCAATAAAAACATAAGATGTGAGAGAAAAGTTCAGAATGAGAGCTCATTGATTTTTTTCAAGAATGACTTTCAGTTTTTGGCTATTTTCTCGAACATTACAAATCCTATCACAACCGGATTTGTCTCTTTAGAAAGCTGATGAAATTCTTTATCAAAACTTCAAATAACATTTTCTGTATGATGGAAATCATTCGAATGATGATGCTGAAAAGTGAAATTGACAGGGCAAAATGTTTATTCATGGCCGGCTAATGTTGTTTTATTCGAGTTTTCTTGCTTTTTGTGGTGCTTATCAGCTAGAACAAACATCGGCGAATAAGATGACATTGGTTTCATGGCAATATATTGATGTTTGGATGGCAAAAATAAGGCGAGAATACCTGTTATTTGCCGTGCGCGGGCTGCCGGGCCAGGAGGCCAGGCAGATATAATCGTGTGCCAGAAACTTACCAAAACTTATCGTGCGTGAGAGGGTTAATAATCAGGTGTTGTTTATCATCACATGATGTTTGTTAACCATGGTAAACATTCGATTTTTTTACCACATTCGTGGTCACTATTGTTTACCAGTTTTTGGAAATTATAAAAAGAAATACCTGAGTTGTTTACAAGGTATGGACTTAAAATCTAATCTTAACACTACCGTCTGAAGAAAAGAAAAACTAAAAAAACAAATTGTGTATTTCTCCATGGGTAACTAAAGACAACTATTAAAATAATTTAGTTGCATGATTGTAATGGATGGATCCCGATGTCCGTTGACCAATGGGCAGTGGGGGGGCGTAGCAAGCCGACTCCCAGTCTCCTGGCAGCAAAACATCAATTTTTTCCAAGCACTAAAAATGTCTAGTACTGTAACACATTCGTGGGCACTTTTGTAGCCAACACCTATGTTATACGAAAAACCTAGCCAAGGAGCACGCACCAACTACCTTCATCTGACACAGTTCATCATTTAATGAAGCTACTGTGAACACCACCCACTTGGGTGGCAAGGGCCATGTGGCCAAAGTTAGCATGGGTCACAATAGTGTCCTCGAATGTGTTCCAGGGTTGATCATGTGATGGTGTTTATGATCATGTAGAGTTTATGATCATGTTGTGTTTGCTGTTGATCATATGGTTGTGATTATCATCATGTTCTGGTGTTTATGATCATGTGTTTCTTAATGATCATGTTCTGGCATTTATGATCATACGGTGATGTTTATCGTAGCTTACACGTGCCTTATGTTTTGCTCACAGATTTGCATTGTCCACTGCACATCAGATAATTCCCAATGAGTGTAAAGAAGCGGAAGTATCTTAAATTATATTCGATTTGGATTCGTGTCTCTCCAAAAGGGTGACACAGAGGTCCCCTAGTGTGTGATATGTTACAAAACTCTGAGCAATGATGGAATGCGACCCTCATGCTTGGAACACCACTTGAAGACAACAGATCCTGCTCTAGCTGACAAGCCCAAGGCATTCTTTGAAACAAAAAGACAATCCTTGAAGAAAGCTAAGATGGATAGCACTGGGGCATTTCGGCAACAAACTTCAAAGGTTGTTGAGGCTTCCTATGAGATCGCCTTGTTGACTGCAAAGTGAAAGAAGAGCCATAACGTCGAGGAGTCTCTCATAAAACCAAGTCTACTGCATGCAGCAGAACTTATTCTGGGAAAAGATAGTGCAAACAAGTTTTCCCAAATTTCTTTATCAAACTATAGCGTCAAGGGAAGAATCGATGAAAATCTAAAGACATCAAAGATCTAATTCTTGACGAAGTAAGAGCTTCTCCTGTATTTGCCATCCAGTGTGACGAAACGACTGACATCGCTCAGCGTTCTCAGCTACTGATGTATGCTCGTTTCTTGTCAGGCAACCATGTAAAAGAGGAAATGATCTGCCACCCCATTGAAAGTTATACAACAGCAGCAGCAATTTTTACATGATATCAAACTTCTTTCAGGAAAATCAACTCTCCTGGGACTCGCTGGTAGGGGTGTGTACTGATGGAGCTCCAGCCATGTTTGGTCTTCAGTATGGATTCATAACAAGGGTGAAAGAAAGAAGTCCATCTGTTGTTGGTACACACTGCATACTTCATCGTGAAGTCTTACCATCCAGAACTCTAACTGCTGAAATGAGGGATGTCCTGAACGTGGCTATCAAGGTAGTCAACTTTATCAAAACTGGAGCCTTAAACAGTCGTCTCTTCAAACTGCTGTGTAAGGATATGGAATCTAAACATCATGCCTTGCTTTTTCACACAAATGTACGATGGCTTTCAAAGGGAAACATGCTTGGACAGCTTTATGAACTACAAGAAGTAGCAACATTTCTAGAATCACAGCAGAAGGCAGATCTCCATGACAAATTCCAGTCCGAAGGCTTTCTGCTGTCTCTAGCTTACCTGGTGGACATCTTCGAAGCGCTGAATGCAATCACCCTTAAACTACAAGGGAAAAACATCAACATCATCATGCACCACTGCACCATTCGAGACTTCATGGCCAAACTGGACCTCTGAAAATGTCGAATTCAGGATGGAAATACAGCCAGTTTTAGTAACTTGGATTCTGTCCTCACTGACAGTTACCTTGATTCTGAGTTAAAGAAACAAACAATCACTCATCTGACTAACCTGAGGGCAGAATTCATCAGATACAGGGTGACCCTCCAAAAAACTCCCACATTTCGAAAGGCTGTAGCACTGACAGTAGTGAGGCGGGAGGGGTGGGGCTAGGGTCTGTTGGTAGCCCAACCCCAACCGTCCTCAGTTGCCAACATGGCATGGTCGAGAGCACACCATGCATTCAGTGTCGAAGCGTTCTTCATAAACAACCATTCCGTGATTGCCATGCAGAGGGCCTTTCGAAATCGTTTCAGTATTCCACGGAACCGAAACATTCCAGATCGGAAAACCATCTTGCAGTGGGTTGAGAACTTCAGGGTAACAGGCTCACCTTTAAAAAGAAAATCATCTGGTCGACCTAGGAGCACTCGTGCACCTGAGAATATTGAAGCATTAAGGCAATCTGTTGCGCAGTCTCCGAGACATTCTGCGCGGAAGCATGCTTTAGCTGTAGGGATATCTCGGGAAACTGCAAGGTGAATCTTACCCAAAGACCTTCACTTCCATCCATACAAAATGATGGTTGTTCAAGAACTCAATATGAGAGACTGGATATGGTGCAGGGAATTATGCGAGAACATTCTTCAATGTATTCCGGAAGATGCTGCTCTCTTGTGCAGTGACGAAACTAATTTTCATTTGAGTGGCTCTGTAAACAAAAAAATTTTCACTATTGGTCTGAAGACAACCCTCGCATGCTACACAAAAGACCGCTGCACTCTGATCAAGTGACTGTGTGGTGCGCTGTTGCCAATGTTGGCATCGTGGGTCCTTATTTCTTTGAAGAGGGTGGTGTAACTGTTACGATAACTTCTGACCGTTACAATGATATGCTTAAAAACTTTCTAAGGCCACAAATCGAACACCTTGAGCTTGAAGAACATGATGTGTGGTTTCAGGAAGATGGAGCTACAGCACACACACAGCTCGAAGATCATTGCAAGTGCTGAGGGAAATGTTTCCGGATCGGGTGATCTTGTTGTGTGGCGATGTTGGAGGGCTTGCCCATTCCCCTGACCTTGCTCCTTGTGATTTTCATTATGGGGCTACCTTAAATCACGAGTGTATACTCATCGACCCCAAACTCTTGAAGCCCTTAAGGTTGCTGCTGAGCAGGAGATAGCCGCTGTTCCACCCAACATGACCCGTCGAGCCATGGCAGCCTTCAGAAATTGCCTCCAAGTGTGTATAGACAATGACAGCCACCATTTGAAAGATGTCATCTTTAAAATATGATAAATAAAAACTACATATTACACATATGACAGAAAGTACAGCTTCATTAGCAGTAACTTGGAAAAAGTAGTGTTCATGTGTAGTAGGTTACAACCAATAAAAAAAAAAAAAAAAACAACCTTTGAAGATTTTACAGTCTGTACATAAAAAAAAAAAAAAAAAAAAAGAAATTGGGAGCATAGTCTTTAGGCAAAGGGGGAGAAAACACTGTTCTTTTTTCATTTGCAGTAAAAGTAGGTACCGACCGGAAGAGTAATCTAGCTTTGTCGTCCTATTACTCGAAAACTATTGGGAGTATCGACCTCCTGGATGAACCTTGATAAAGAGCAGTAAATTCTACACATGTTCATTACCAGAATATAAGCCTTTGGGAGCATTTTTGGTAGGAAAAGGCGGGGGAACAGACTTCGTTTTTTTCCTTGCTTCCTGTAAAAATCAAAAGCACTCGGAGGAATAATCTCACATTGGCAGCCAATTACTCGAAAACTATTGGACGTATCGATTTCCTGTAAGAACCATGATAAAGAGCAGTAAATTCTACGTATGTTCATTTGCAGAATATAAGCCTTTGGGAGCATTTTCTGTTGGAAAAGTTGGAGGAACAGACTTTGTTCTTTTCCTTGCTAGCAGTACAGTCGAAAGCACTCGGAGGAGTAATTTCAGTTTGTCGGAAAATTACTCGAAAAGTATTGGACGAATCGATATCCTGTAAGAACCATGATAAAGAGCAGTAAATTCTACTTATGTACAAGACATAACAATGTAACATCTATGATAAGAATTCGTTGTTTCGTGGGAGGGAATATAGCAAATGCTGTGCATGCATCACGAAAGTGACTCACGAACGTGAGTTCCCGGTCGTTTTTGGTGATTTACTCAAAAACTATGAGGCGTATCGAAACCAACTGGTGCTCATTCGAAAGCTTGTGAAATTCTGCATAATATTATGCAATAAAAACATAAGATGTGAGAGAAAAGTTCAGAATGAGAGCTCATTGATTTTTTTCAAGAATGACTTTCAGTTTTTGGCTATTTTCTCGAACATTACAAATCCTATCACAACCGGATTTGTCTCTTTAGAAAGCTGATGAAATTCTTTATCAAAACTTCAAATAACATTTTCTGTATGATGGAAATCATTCGAATGATGATGCTGAAAAGTGAAATTGACAGGGCAAAATGTTTATTCATGGCCGGCTAATGTTGTTTTATTCGAGTTTTCTTGCTTTTTGTGGTGCTTATCAGCTAGAACAAACATCGGCGAATAACATGACATTGGTTTCATGGCAATATATTGATGTTTGGATGGCAAAAATAAGGCGAGAATACCTGTTATTTGCCGTGCGCGGGCTGCCGGGCCAGGAGGCCAGGCAGATATAATCGTGTGCCAGAAACTTACCAAAACTTATCGTGCGTGAGAGGGTTAATAATCAGGTGTTGTTTATCATCACATGATGTTTGTTAACCATGGTAAACATTCGATTTTTTTACCACATTCGTGGTCACTATTGTTTACCAGTTTTTGGAAATTATAAAAAGAAATACCTGAGTTGTTTACAAGGTATGGACTTAAAATCTAATCTTAACACTACCGTCTGAAGAAAAGAAAAACTAAAAAAACAAATTGTGTATTTCTCCATGGGTAACTAAAGACAACTATTAAAATAATTTAGTTGCATGATTGTAATGGATGGATCCCGATGTCCGTTGACCAATGGGCAGTGGGGGGGGGGGCGTAGCAAGCCGACTCCCAGTCTCCTGGCAGCAAAACATCAATTTTTTCCAAGCACTAAAAATGTCTAGTACTGTAACACATTCGTGGGCACTTTTGTAGCCAACACCTATGTTATACGAAAAACCTAGCCAAGGAGCACGCACCAACTACCTTCATCTGACACAGTTCATCATTTAATGAAGCTACTGTGAACACCACCCACTTGGGTGGCAAGGGCCATGTGGCCAAAGTTAGCATGGGTCACAATAGTGTCCTCGAATGTGTTCCAGGGTTGATCATGTGATGGTGTTTATGATCATGTAGAGTTTATGATCATGTTGTGTTTGCTGTTGATCATATGGTTGTGATTATCATCATGTTCTGGTGTTTATGATCATGTGTTTCTTAATGATCATGTTCTGGCATTTATGATCATACGGTGATGTTTATCGTAGCTTACACGTGCCTTATGTTTTGCTCACAGATTTGCATTGTCCACTGCACATCAGATAATTCCCAATGAGTGTAAAGAAGCGGAAGTATCTTAAATTATATTCGATTTGGATTCGTGTCTCTCCAAAAGGGTGACACAGAGGTCCCCTAGTGTGTGATATGTTACAAAACTCTGAGCAATGATGGAATGCGACCCTCATGCTTGGAACACCACTTGAAGACAACAGATCCTGCTCTAGCTGACAAGCCCAAGGCATTCTTTGAAACAAAAAGACAATCCTTGAAGAAAGCTAAGATGGATAGCACTGGGGCATTTCGGCAACAAACTTCAAAGGTTGTTGAGGCTTCCTATGAGATCGCCTTGTTGACTGCAAAGTGAAAGAAGAGCCATAACGTCGAGGAGTCTCTCATAAAACCAAGTCTACTGCATGCAGCAGAACTTATTCTGGGAAAAGATAGTGCAAACAAGTTTTCCCAAATTTCTTTATCAAACTATAGCGTCAAGGGAAGAATCGATGAAAATCTAAAGACATCAAAGATCTAATTCTTGACGAAGTAAGAGCTTCTCCTGTATTTGCCATCCAGTGTGACGAAACGAC
Source organism: Coenobita brevimanus (assembly GCF_032717465.1). Lineage (NCBI taxonomy): Eukaryota > Metazoa > Arthropoda > Malacostraca > Decapoda > Coenobitidae > Coenobita > Coenobita brevimanus. The sequence continues at coordinate 48,182,071 of NC_136993.1, read as the reverse complement.
TGACATCGCTCAGCGTTCTCAGCTACTGATGTATGCTCGTTTCTTGTCAGGCAACCATGTAAAAGAGGAAATGATCTGCCACCCCATTGAAAGTTATACAACAGCAGCAGCAATTTTTACATGATATCAAACTTCTTTCAGGAAAATCAACTCTCCTGGGACTCGCTGGTAGGGGTGTGTACTGATGGAGCTCCAGCCATGTTTGGTCTTCAGTATGGATTCATAACAAGGGTGAAAGAAAGAAGTCCATCTGTTGTTGGTACACACTGCATACTTCATCGTGAAGTCTTACCATCCAGAACTCTAACTGCTGAAATGAGGGATGTCCTGAACGTGGCTATCAAGGTAGTCAACTTTATCAAAACTGGAGCCTTAAACAGTCGTCTCTTCAAACTGCTGTGTAAGGATATGGAATCTAAACATCATGCCTTGCTTTTTCACACAAATGTACGATGGCTTTCAAAGGGAAACATGCTTGGACAGCTTTATGAACTACAAGAAGTAGCAACATTTCTAGAATCACAGCAGAAGGCAGATCTCCATGACAAATTCCAGTCCGAAGGCTTTCTGCTGTCTCTAGCTTACCTGGTGGACATCTTCGAAGCGCTGAATGCAATCACCCTTAAACTACAAGGGAAAAACATCAACATCATCATGCACCACTGCACCATTCGAGACTTCATGGCCAAACTGGACCTCTGAAAATGTCGAATTCAGGATGGAAATACAGCCAGTTTTAGTAACTTGGATTCTGTCCTCACTGACAGTTACCTTGATTCTGAGTTAAAGAAACAAACAATCACTCATCTGACTAACCTGAGGGCAGAATTCATCAGATACAGGGTGACCCTCCAAAAACTCCCACATTTCGAAAGGCTGTAGCACTGACAGTAGTGAGGCGGGAGGGGTGGGGCTAGGGTCTGTTGGTAGCCCAACCCCAACCGTCCTCAGTTGCCAACATGGCATGGTCGAGAGCACACCATGCATTCAGTGTCGAAGCGTTCTTCATAAACAACCATTCCGTGATTGCCATGCAGAGGGCCTTTCGAAATCGTTTCAGTATTCCACGGAACCGAAACATTCCAGATCGGAAAACCATCTTGCAGTGGGTTGAGAACTTCAGGGTAACAGGCTCACCTTTAAAAAGAAAATCATCTGGTCGACCTAGGAGCACTCGTGCACCTGAGAATATTGAAGCATTAAGGCAATCTGTTGCGCAGTCTCCGAGACATTCTGCGCGGAAGCATGCTTTAGCTGTAGGGATATCTCGGGAAACTGCAAGGTGAATCTTACCCAAAGACCTTCACTTCCATCCATACAAAATGATGGTTGTTCAAGAACTCAATATGAGAGACTGGATATGGTGCAGGGAATTATGCGAGAACATTCTTCAATGTATTCCGGAAGATGCTGCTCTCTTGTGCAGTGACGAAACTAATTTTCATTTGAGTGGCTCTGTAAACAAAAAAATTTTCACTATTGGTCTGAAGACAACCCTCGCATGCTACACAAAAGACCGCTGCACTCTGATCAAGTGACTGTGTGGTGCGCTGTTGCCAATGTTGGCATCGTGGGTCCTTATTTCTTTGAAAAAGGGTGGTGTAACTGTTACGATAACTTCTGACCGTTACAATGATATGCTTAAAAACTTTCTAAGGCCACAAATCGAACACCTTGAGCTTGAAGAACATGATGTGTGGTTTCAGGAAGATGGAGCTACAGCACACACACAGCTCGAAGATCATTGCAAGTGCTGAGGGAAATGTTTCCGGATCGGGTGATCTTGTTGTGTGGCGATGTTGGAGGGCTTGCCCATTCCCCTGACCTTGCTCCTTGTGATTTTCATTATGGGGCTACCTTAAATCACGAGTGTATACTCATCGACCCCAAACTCTTGAAGCCCTTAAGGTTGCTGCTGAGCAGGAGATAGCCGCTGTTCCACCCAACATGACCCGTCGAGCCATGGCAGCCTTCAGAAATTGCCTCCAAGTGTGTATAGACAATGACAGCCACCATTTGAAAGATGTCATCTTTAAAATATGATAAATAAAAACTACATATTACACATATGACAGAAAGTACAGCTTCATTAGCAGTAACTTGGAAAAAGTAGTGTTCATGTGTAGTAGGTTACAACCAATAAAAAAAAAAAAAAAAAAACAACCTTTGAAGATTTTACAGTCTGTACATAAAAAAAAAAAAAAAAAAAAAAAAAATAAATTGGGAGCATAGTCTTTAGGCAAAGGGGGAGAAAACACTGTTCTTTTTTCATTTGCAGTAAAAGTAGGTACCGACCGGAAGAGTAATCTAGCTTTGTCGTCCTATTACTCGAAAACTATTGGGAGTATCGACCTCCTGGATGAACCTTGATAAAGAGCAGTAAATTCTACACATGTTCATTACCAGAATATAAGCCTTTGGGAGCATTTTTGGTAGGAAAAGGCGGGGGAACAGACTTCGTTTTTTTCCTTGCTTCCTGTAAAAATCAAAAGCACTCGGAGGAATAATCTCACATTGGCAGCCAATTACTCGAAAACTATTGGACGTATCGATTTCCTGTAAGAACCATGATAAAGAGCAGTAAATTCTACGTATGTTCATTTGCAGAATATAAGCCTTTGGGAGCATTTTCTGTTGGAAAAGTTGGAGGAACAGACTTTGTTCTTTTCCTTGCTAGCAGTACAGTCGAAAGCACTCGGAGGAGTAATTTCAGTTTGTCGGAAAATTACTCGAAAAGTATTGGACGAATCGATATCCTGTAAGAACCATGATAAAGAGCAGTAAATTCTACTTATGTACAAGACATAACAATGTAACATCTATGATAAGAATTCGTTGTTTCGTGGGAGGGAATATAGCAAATGCTGTGCATGCATCACGAAAGTGACTCACGAACGTGAGTTCCCGGTCGTTTTTGGTGATTTACTCAAAAACTATGAGGCGTATCGAAACCAACTGGTGCTCATTCGAAAGCTTGTGAAATTCTGCATAATATTATGCAATAAAAACATAAGATGTGAGAGAAAAGTTCAGAATGAGAGCTCATTGATTTTTTTCAAGAATGACTTTCAGTTTTTGGCTATTTTCTCGAACATTACAAATCCTATCACAACCGGATTTGTCTCTTTAGAAAGCTGATGAAATTCTTTATCAAAACTTCAAATAACATTTTCTGTATGATGGAAATCATTCGAATGATGATGCTGAAAAGTGAAATTGACAGGGCAAAATGTTTATTCATGGCCGGCTAATGTTGTTTTATTCGAGTTTTCTTGCTTTTTGTGGTGCTTATCAGCTAGAACAAACATCGGCGAATAACATGACATTGGTTTCATGGCAATATATTGATGTTTGGATGGCAAAAATAAGGCGAGAATACCTGTTATTTGCCGTGCGCGGGCTGCCGGGCCAGGAGGCCAGGCAGATATAATCGTGTGCCAGAAACTTACCAAAACTTATCGTGCGTGAGAGGGTTAATAATCAGGTGTTGTTTATCATCACATGATGTTTGTTAACCATGGTAAACATTCGATTTTTTTACCACATTCGTGGTCACTATTGTTTACCAGTTTTTGGAAATTATAAAAAGAAATACCTGAGTTGTTTACAAGGTATGGACTTAAAATCTAATCTTAACACTACCGTCTGAAGAAAAGAAAAACTAAAAAAACAAATTGTGTATTTCTCCATGGGTAACTAAAGACAACTATTAAAATAATTTAGTTGCATGATTGTAATGGATGGATCCCGATGTCCGTTGACCAATGGGCAGTGGGGGCGCGTAGCAAGCCGACTCCCAGTCTCCTGGCAGCAAAACATCAATTTTTTCCAAGCACTAAAAATGTCTAGTACTGTAACACATTCGTGGGCACTTTTGTAGCCAACACCTATGTTATACGAAAAACCTAGCCAAGGAGCACGCACCAACTACCTTCATCTGACACAGTTCATCATTTAATGAAGCTACTGTGAACACCACCCACTTGGGTGGCAAGGGCCATGTGGCCAAAGTTAGCATGGGTCACAATAGTGTCCTCGAATGTGTTCCAGGGTTGATCATGTGATGGTGTTTATGATCATGTAGAGTTTATGATCATGTTGTGTTTGCTGTTGATCATATGGTTGTGATTATCATCATGTTCTGGTGTTTATGATCATGTGTTTCTTAATGATCATGTTCTGGCATTTATGATCATACGGTGATGTTTATCGTAGCTTACACGTGCCTTATGTTTTGCTCACAGATTTGCATTGTCCACTGCACATCAGATAATTCCCAAATGAGTGTAAAGAAGCGGAAGTATCTTAAATTATATTCGATTTGGATTCGTGTCTCTCCAAAAGGGTGACACAGAGGTCCCCTAGTGTGTGATATGTTACAAAACTCTGAGCAATGATGGAATGCGACCCTCATGCTTGGAACACCACTTGAAGACAACAGATCCTGCTCTAGCTGACAAGCCCAAGGCATTCTTTGAAACAAAAAGACAATCCTTGAAGAAAGCTAAGATGGATAGCACTGGGGCATTTCGGCAACAAACTTCAAAGGTTGTTGAGGCTTCCTATGAGATCGCCTTGTTGACTGCAAAGTGAAAGAAGAGCCATAACGTCGAGGAGTCTCTCATAAAACCAAGTCTACTGCATGCAGCAGAACTTATTCTGGGAAAAGATAGTGCAAACAAGTTTTCCCAAATTTCTTTATCAAACTATAGCGTCAAGGGAAGAATCGATGAAAATCTAAAGACATCAAAGATCTAATTCTTGACGAAGTAAGAGCTTCTCCTGTATTTGCCATCCAGTGTGACGAAACGACTGACATCGCTCAGCGTTCTCAGCTACTGATGTATGCTCGTTTCTTGTCAGGCAACCATGTAAAAGAGGAAATGATCTGCCACCCCATTGAAAGTTATACAACAGCAGCAGCAATTTTTACATGATATCAAACTTCTTTCAGGAAAATCAACTCTCCTGGGACTCGCTGGTAGGGGTGTGTACTGATGGAGCTCCAGCCATGTTTGGTCTTCAGTATGGATTCATAACAAGGGTGAAAGAAAGAAGTCCATCTGTTGTTGGTACACACTGCATACTTCATCGTGAAGTCTTACCATCCAGAACTCTAACTGCTGAAATGAGGGATGTCCTGAACGTGGCTATCAAGGTAGTCAACTTTATCAAAACTGGAGCCTTAAACAGTCGTCTCTTCAAACTGCTGTGTAAGGATATGGAATCTAAACATCATGCCTTGCTTTTTCACACAAATGTACGATGGCTTTCAAAGGGAAACATGCTTGGACAGCTTTATGAACTACAAGAAGTAGCAACATTTCTAGAATCACAGCAGAAGGCAGATCTCCATGACAAATTCCAGTCCGAAGGCTTTCTGCTGTCTCTAGCTTACCTGGTGGACATCTTCGAAGCGCTGAATGCAATCACCCTTAAACTACAAGGGAAAAACATCAACATCATCATGCACCACTGCACCATTCGAGACTTCATGGCCAAACTGGACCTCTGAAAATGTCGAATTCAGGATGGAAATACAGCCAGTTTTAGTAACTTGGATTCTGTCCTCACTGACAGTTACCTTGATTCTGAGTTAAAGAAACAAACAATCACTCATCTGACTAACCTGAGGGCAGAATTCATCAGATACAGGGTGACCCTCCAAAAACTCCCACATTTCGAAAGGCTGTAGCACTGACAGTAGTGAGGCGGGAGGGGTGGGGCTAGGGTCTGTTGGTAGCCCAACCCCAACCGTCCTCAGTTGCCAACATGGCATGGTCGAGAGCACACCATGCATTCAGTGTCGAAGCGTTCTTCATAAACAACCATTCCGTGATTGCCATGCAGAGGGCCTTTCGAAATCGTTTCAGTATTCCACGGAACCGAAACATTCCAGATCGGAAAACCATCTTGCAGTGGGTTGAGAACTTCAGGGTAACAGGCTCACCTTTAAAAAGAAAATCATCTGGTCGACCTAGGAGCACTCGTGCACCTGAGAATATTGAAGCATTAAGGCAATCTGTTGCGCAGTCTCCGAGACATTCTGCGCGGAAGCATGCTTTAGCTGTAGGGATATCTCGGGAAACTGCAAGGTGAATCTTACCCAAAGACCTTCACTTCCATCCATACAAAATGATGGTTGTTCAAGAACTCAATATGAGAGACTGGATATGGTGCAGGGAATTATGCGAGAACATTCTTCAATGTATTCCGGAAGATGCTGCTCTCTTGTGCAGTGACGAAACTAATTTTCATTTGAGTGGCTCTGTAAACAAAAAAATTTTCACTATTGGTCTGAAGACAACCCTCGCATGCTACACAAAAGACCGCTGCACTCTGATCAAGTGACTGTGTGGTGCGCTGTTGCCAATGTTGGCATCGTGGGTCCTTATTTCTTTGAAAGGGTGGTGTAACTGTTACGATAACTTCTGACCGTTACAATGATATGCTTAAAAACTTTCTAAGGCCACAAATCGAACACCTTGAGCTTGAAGAACATGATGTGTGGTTTCAGGAAGATGGAGCTACAGCACACACACAGCTCGAAGATCATTGCAAGTGCTGAGGGAAATGTTTCCGGATCGGGTGATCTTGTTGTGTGGCGATGTTGGAGGGCTTGCCCATTCCCCTGACCTTGCTCCTTGTGATTTTCATTATGGGGCTACCTTAAATCACGAGTGTATACTCATCGACCCCAAACTCTTGAAGCCCTTAAGGTTGCTGCTGAGCAGGAGATAGCCGCTGTTCCACCCAACATGACCCGTCGAGCCATGGCAGCCTTCAGAAATTGCCTCCAAGTGTGTATAGACAATGACAGCCACCATTTGAAAGATGTCATCTTTAAAATATGATAAATAAAAACTACATATTACACATATGACAGAAAGTACAGCTTCATTAGCAGTAACTTGGAAAAAGTAGTGTTCATGTGTAGTAGGTTACAACCAATAAAAAAAAAAAAAAAAAAAACAACCTTTGAAGATTTTACAGTCTGTACATAAAAAAAAAAAAAAAAAAAAAAAAAAAGAAATTGGGAGCATAGTCTTTAGGCAAAGGGGGAGAAAACACTGTTCTTTTTTCATTTGCAGTAAAAGTAGGTACCGACCGGAAGAGTAATCTAGCTTTGTCGTCCTATTACTCGAAAACTATTGGGAGTATCGACCTCCTGGATGAACCTTGATAAAGAGCAGTAAATTCTACACATGTTCATTACCAGAATATAAGCCTTTGGGAGCATTTTTGGTAGGAAAAGGTGGGGGAACAGACTTCGTTTTTTTCCTTGCTTCCTGTAAAAATCAAAAGCACTCGGAGGAATAATCTCACATTGGCAGCCAATTACTCGAAAACTATTGGACGTATCGATTTCCTGTAAGAACCATGATAAAGAGCAGTAAATTCTACGTATGTTCATTTGCAGAATATAAGCCTTTGGGAGCATTTTCTGTTGGAAAAGTTGGAGGAACAGACTTTGTTCTTTTCCTTGCTAGCAGTACAGTCGAAAGCACTCGGAGGAGTAATTTCAGTTTGTCGGAAAATTACTCGAAAAGTATTGGACGAATCGATATCCTGTAAGAACCATGATAAAGAGCAGTAAATTCTACTTATGTACAAGACATAACAATGTAACATCTATGATAAGAATTCGTTGTTTCGTGGGAGGGAATATAGCAAATGCTGTGCATGCATCACGAAAGTGACTCACGAACGTGAGTTCCCGGTCGTTTTTGGTGATTTACTCAAAAACTATGAGGCGTATCGAAACCAACTGGTGCTCATTCGAAAGCTTGTGAAATTCTGCATAATATTATGCAATAAAAACATAAGATGTGAGAGAAAAGTTCAGAATGAGAGCTCATTGATTTTTTTCAAGAATGACTTTCAGTTTTTGGCTATTTTCTCGAACATTACAAATCCTATCACAACCGGATTTGTCTCTTTAGAAAGCTGATGAAATTCTTTATCAAAACTTCAAATAACATTTTCTGTATGATGGAAATCATTCGAATGATGATGCTGAAAAGTGAAATTGACAGGGCAAAATGTTTATTCATGGCCGGCTAATGTTGTTTTATTCGAGTTTTCTTGCTTTTTGTGGTGCTTATCAGCTAGAACAAACATCGGCGAATAACATGACATTGGTTTCATGGCAATATATTGATGTTTGGATGGCAAAAATAAGGCGAGAATACCTGTTATTTGCCGTGCGCGGGCTGCCGGGCCAGGAGGCCAGGCAGATATAATCGTGTGCCAGAAACTTACCAAAACTTATCGTGCGTGAGAGGGTTAATAATCAGGTGTTGTTTATCATCACATGATGTTTGTTAACCATGGTAAACATTCGATTTTTTTACCACATTCGTGGTCACTATTGTTTACCAGTTTTTGGAAATTATAAAAAGAAATACCTGAGTTGTTTACAAGGTATGGACTTAAAATCTAATCTTAACACTACCGTCTGAAGAAAAGAAAAACTAAAAAAACAAATTGTGTATTTCTCCATGGGTAACTAAAGACAACTATTAAAATAATTTAGTTGCATGATTGTAATGGATGGATCCCGATGTCCGTTGACCAATGGGCAGTGGGGGGGGGGGCGTAGCAAGCCGACTCCCAGTCTCCTGGCAGCAAAACATCAATTTTTTCCAAGCACTAAAAATGTCTAGTACTGTAACACATTCGTGGGCACTTTTGTAGCCAACACCTATGTTATACGAAAAACCTAGCCAAGGAGCACGCACCAACTACCTTCATCTGACACAGTTCATCATTTAATGAAGCTACTGTGAACACCACCCACTTGGGTGGCAAGGGCCATGTGGCCGAAGTTAGCATGGGTCACAATAGTGTCCTCGAATGTGTTCCAGGGTTGATCATGTGATGGTGTTTATGATCATGTAGAGTTTATGATCATGTTGTGTTTGCTGTTGATCATATGGTTGTGATTATCATCATGTTCTGGTGTTTATGATCATGTGTTTCTTAATGATCATGTTCTGGCATTTATGATCATACGGTGATGTTTATCGTAGCTTACACGTGCCTTATGTTTTGCTCACAGATTTGCATTGTCCACTGCACATCAGATAATTCCCAATGAGTGTAAAGAAGCGGAAGTATCTTAAATTATATTCGATTTGGATTCGTGTCTCTCCAAAAGGGTGACACAGAGGTCCCCTAGTGTGTGATATGTTACAAAACTCTGAGCAATGATGGAATGCGACCCTCATGCTTGGAACACCACTTGAAGACAACAGATCCTGCTCTAGCTGACAAGCCCAAGGCATTCTTTGAAACAAAAAGACAATCCTTGAAGAAAGCTAAGATGGATAGCACTGGGGCATTTCGGCAACAAACTTCAAAGGTTGTTGAGGCTTCCTATGAGATCGCCTTGTTGACTGCAAAGTGAAAGAAGAGCCATAACGTCGAGGAGTCTCTCATAAAACCAAGTCTACTGCATGCAGCAGAACTTATTCTGGGAAAAGATAGTGCAAACAAGTTTTCCCAAATTTCTTTATCAAACTATAGCGTCAAGGGAAGAATCGATGAAAATCTAAAGACATCAAAGATCTAATTCTTGACGAAGTAAGAGCTTCTCCTGTATTTGCCATCCAGTGTGACGAAACGACTGACATCGCTCAGCGTTCTCAGCTACTGATGTATGCTCGTTTCTTGTCAGGCAACCATGTAAAAGAGGAAATGATCTGCCACCCCATTGAAAGTTATACAACAGCAGCAGCAATTTTTACATGATATCAAACTTCTTTCAGGAAAATCAACTCTCCTGGGACTCGCTGGTAGAGGTGTGTACTGATGGAGCTCCAGCCATGTTTGGTCTTCAGTATGGATTCATAACAAGGGTGAAAGAAAGAAGTCCATCTGTTGTTGGTACACACTGCATACTTCATCGTGAAGTCTTACCATCCAGAACTCTAACTGCTGAAATGAGGGATGTCCTGAACGTGGCTATCAAGGTAGTCAACTTTATCAAAACTGGAGCCTTAAACAGTCGTCTCTTCAAACTGCTGTGTAAGGATATGGAATCTAAACATCATGCCTTGCTTTTTCACACAAATGTACGATGGCTTTCAAAGGGAAACATGCTTGGACAGCTTTATGAACTACAAGAAGTAGCAACATTTCTAGAATCACAGCAGAAGGCAGATCTCCATGACAAATTCCAGTCCGAAGGCTTTCTGCTGTCTCTAGCTTACCTGGTGGACATCTTCGAAGCGCTGAATGCAATCACCCTTAAACTACAAGGGAAAAACATCAACATCATCATGCACCACTGCACCATTCGAGACTTCATGGCCAAACTGGACCTCTGAAAATGTCGAATTCAGGATGGAAATACAGCCAGTTTTAGTAACTTGGATTCTGTCCTCACTGACAGTTACCTTGATTCTGAGTTAAAGAAACAAACAATCACTCATCTGACTAACCTGAGGGCAGAATTCATCAGATACAGGGTGACCCTCCAAAAAACTCCCACATTTCGAAAGGCTGTAGCACTGACAGTAGTGAGGCGGGAGGGGTGGGGCTAGGGTCTGTTGGTAGCCCAACCCCAACCGTCCTCAGTTGCCAACATGGCATGGTCGAGAGCACACCATGCATTCAGTGTCGAAGCGTTCTTCATAAACAACCATTCCGTGATTGCCATGCAGAGGGCCTTTCGAAATCGTTTCAGTATTCCACGGAACCGAAACATTCCAGATCGGAAAACCATCTTGCAGTGGGTTGAGAACTTCAGGGTAACAGGCTCACCTTTAAAAAGAAAATCATCTGGTCGACCTAGGAGCACTCGTGCACCTGAGAATATTGAAGCATTAAGGCAATCTGTTGCGCAGTCTCCGAGACATTCTGCGCGGAAGCATGCTTTAGCTGTAGGGATATCTCGGGAAACTGCAAGGTGAATCTTACCCAAAGACCTTCACTTCCATCCATACAAAATGATGGTTGTTCAAGAACTCAATATGAGAGACTGGATATGGTGCAGGGAATTATGCGAGAACATTCTTCAATGTATTCCGGAAGATGCTGCTCTCTTGTGCAGTGACGAAACTAATTTTCATTTGAGTGGCTCTGTAAACAAAAAAATTTTCACTATTGGTCTGAAGACAACCCTCGCATGCTACACAAAAGACCGCTGCACTCTGATCAAGTGACTGTGTGGTGCGCTGTTGCCAATGTTGGCATCGTGGGTCCTTATTTCTTTGAAAAAGGGTGGTGTAACTGTTACGATAACTTCTGACCGTTACAATGATATGCTTAAAAACTTTCTAAGGCCACAAATCGAACACCTTGAGCTTGAAGAACATGATGTGTGGTTTCAGGAAGATGGAGCTACAGCACACACACAGCTCGAAGATCATTGCAAGTGCTGAGGGAAATGTTTCCGGATCGGGTGATCTTGTTGTGTGGCGATGTTGGAGGGCTTGCCCATTCCCTGACCTTGCTCCTTGTGATTTTCATTATGGGGCTACCTTAAATCACGAGTGTATACTCATCGACCCCAAACTCTTGAAGCCCTTAAGGTTGCTGCTGAGCAGGAGATAGCCGCTGTTCCACCCAACATGACCCGTCGAGCCATGGCAGCCTTCAGAAATTGCCTCCAAGTGTGTATAGACAATGACAGCCACCATTTGAAAGATGTCATCTTTAAAATATGATAAATAAAAACTACATATTACACATATGACAGAAAGTACAGCTTCATTAGCAGTAACTTGGAAAAAGTAGTGTTCATGTGTAGTAGGTTACAACCAATAAAAAAAAAAAAAAAAAAAACCTTTGAAGATTTTACAGTCTGTACATAAAAAAAAAAAAAAAAAAAAAAAAGAAATTGGGAGCATAGTCTTTAGGCAAAGGGGGAGAAAACACTGTTCTTTTTTCATTTGCAGTAAAAGTAGGTACCGACCGGAAGAGTAATCTAGCTTTGTCGTCCTATTACTCGAAAACTATTGGGAGTATCGACCTCCTGAATGAACCTTGATAAAGAGCAGTAAATTCTACACATGCTCATTACCAGAATATAAGCCTTTGGGAGCATTTTTGGTAGGAAAAGGCGGGGGAACAGACTTCGTTTTTTTCCTTGCTTCCTGTAAAAATCAAAAGCACTCGGAGGAATAATCTCACATTGGCAGCCAATTACTCGAAAACTATTGGACGTATCGATTTCCTGTAAGAACCATGATAAAGAGCAGTAAATTCTACGTATGTTCATTTGCAGAATATAAGCCTTTGGGAGCATTTTCTGTTGGAAAAGTTGGAGGAACAGACTTTGTTCTTTTCCTTGCTAGCAGTAAAGTCGAAAGCACTCGGAGGAGTAATTTCAGTTTGTCGGAAAATTACTCGAAAAGTATTGGACGAATCGATATCCTGTAAGAACCATGATAAAGAGCAGTAAATTCTACTTATGTACAAGACATAACAATGTAACATCTATGATAAGAATTCGTTGTTACGTGGGAGGGAATATAGCAAATGCTGTGCATGCATCACGAAAGTGACTCACGAACGTGAGTTCCCGGTCGTTTTTGGTGATTTACTCAAAAACTATGAGGCGTATCGAAACCAACTGGTGCTCATTCGAAAGCTTGTGAAATTCTGCATAATATTATGCAATAAAAACATAAGATGTGAGAGAAAAGTTCAGAATGAGAGCTCATTGATTTTTTTCAAGAATGACTTTCAGTTTTTGGCTATTTTCTCGAACATTACAAATCCTATCACAACCGGATTTGTCTCTTTAGAAAGCTGATGAAATTCTTTATCAAAACTTCAAATAACATTTTCTGTATGATGGAAATCATTCGAATGATGATGCTGAAAAGTGAAATTGACAGGGCAAAATGTTTATTCATGGCCGGCTAATGTTGTTTTATTCGAGTTTTCTTGCTTTTTGTGGTGCTTATCAGCTAGAACAAACATCGGCGAATAACATGACATTGGTTTCATGGCAATATATTGATGTTTGGATGGCAAAAATAAGGCGAGAATACCTGTTATTTGCCGTGCGCGGGCTGCCGGGCCAGGAGGCCAGGCAGATATAATCGTGTGCCAGAAACTTACCAAAACTTATCGTGCGTGAGAGGGTTAATAATCAGGTGTTGTTTATCATCACATGATGTTTGTTAACCATGGTAAACATTCGATTTTTTTACCACATTCGTGGTCACTATTGTTTACCAGTTTTTGGAAATTATAAAAAGAAATACCTGAGTTGTTTACAAGGTATGGACTTAAAATCTAATCTTAACACTACCGTCTGAAGAAAAGAAAAACTAAAAAAACAAATTGTGTATTTCTCCATGGGTAACTAAAGACAACTATTAAAATAATTTAGTTGCATGATTGTAATGGATGGATCCCGATGTCCGTTGACCAATGGGCAGTGGGGGGGGGGCGTAGCAAGCCGACTCCCAGTCTCCTGGCAGCAAAACATCAATTTTTTCCAAGCACTAAAAATGTCTAGTACTGTAACACATTCGTGGGCACTTTTGTAGCCAACACCTGTGTTATACGAAAAACCTAGCCAAGGAGCACGCACCAACTACCTTCATCTGACACAGTTCATCATTTAAGGAAGCTACTGTGAACACCACCCACTTGGGTGGCAAGGGCCATGTGGCCAAAGTTAGCATGGGTCACAATAGTGTCCTCGAATGTGTTCCAGGGTTGATCATGTGATGGTGTTTATGATCATGTAGAGTTTATGATCATGTTGTGTTTGCTGTTGATCATATGGTTGTGATTATCATCATGTTCTGGTGTTTATGATCATGTGTTTCTTAATGATCATGTTCTGGCATTTATGATCATACGGTGATGTTTATCTTAGCTTACACGTGCCTTATGTTTTGCTCACAGATTTGCATTGTCCACTGCACATCAGATAATTCCCAAAGAGTGTAAAGAAGCGGAAGTATCTTAAATTATATTCGATTTGGATTCGTGTCCCTCCAAAAGGGTGACACAGAGGTCCCCTAGTGTGTGATATGTTACAAAACTCTGAGCAATGATGGAATGCGACCCTCATGCTTGGAACACCACTTGAAGACAACAGATCCTGCTCTAGCTGACAAGCCCAAGGCATTCTTTGAAACAAAAAGACAATCCTTGAAGAAAGCTAAGATGGATGGCACTGGGGCATTTCGGCAACAAACTTCAAAGGTTGTTGAGGCTTCCTATGAGATCGCCTTGTTGACTGCAAAGTGAAAGAAGAGCCATAACGTCGAGGAGTCTCTCATAAAACCAAGTCTACTGCATGCAGCAGAACTTATTCTGGGAAAAGATAGTGCAAACAAGTTTTCCCAAATTTCTTTATCAAACTATAGCGTCAAGGGAAGAATCGATGAAAATCTAAAGACATCAAAGATCTAATTCTTGACGAAGTAAGAGCTTCTCCCGTATTTGCCATCCAGTGTGACGAAACGACTGACATCGCTCAGCGTTCTCAGCTACTGATGTATGCTCGTTTCTTGTCAGGCAACCATGTAAAAGAGGAAATGATCTGCCACCCCATTGAAAGTTATACAACAGCAGCAGCAATTTTTACATGATATCAAACTTCTTTCAGGAAAATCAACTCTCCTGGGACTCGCTGGTAGGGGTGTGTACTGATGGAGCTCCAGCCATGTTTGGTCTGCAGTATGGATTCATAACAAGGGTGAAAGAAAGAAGTCCATCTGTTGTTGGTACACACTGCATACTTCATCGTGAAGTCTTACCATCCAGAACTCTAACTGCTGAAATGAGGGATGTCCTGAACGTGGCTATCAAGGTAGTCAACTTTATCAAAACTGGAGCCTTAAACAGTCGTCTCTTCAAACTGCTGTGTAAGGATATGGAATCTAAACATCATGCCTTGCTTTTTCACACAAATGTACGATGGCTTTCAAAGGGAAACATGCTTGGACAGCTTTATGAACTACAAGAAGTAGCAACATTTCTAGAATCACAGCAGAAGGCAGATCTCCATGACAAATTCCAGTCCGAAGGCTTTCTGCTGTCTCTAGCTTACCTGGTGGACATCTTCGAAGCGCTGAATGCAATCACCCTTAAACTACAAGGGAAAAACATCAACATCATCATGCACCACTGCACCATTCGAGACTTCATGGCCAAACTGGACCTCTGAAAATGTCGAATTCAGGATGGAAATACAGCCAGTTTTAGTAACTTGGATTCTGTCCTCACTGACAGTTACCTTGATTCTGAGTTAAAGAAACAAACAATCACTCATCTGACTAACCTGAGGGCAGAATTCATCAGATACAGGGTGACCCCCCAAAAAACTCCCACATTTCGAAAGGCTGTAGCACTGACAGTAGTGAGGTGGGAGGGGTGGGGCTAGGGTCTGTTGGTAGCCCAACCCCAACCGTCCTCAGTTGCCAACATGGCATGGTCGAGAGCACACCATGCATTCAGTGTCGAAGCGTTCTTCATAAACAACCATTCCGTGATTGCCATGCAGAGGGCCTTTCGAAATCGTTTCAGTATTCCACGGAACCGAAACATTCCAGATCGGAAAACCATCTTGCAGTGGGTTGAGAACTTCAGGGTAACAGGCTCACCTTTAAAAAGAAAATCATCTGGTCGACCTAGGAGCACTCGTGCACCTGAGAATATTGAAGCATTAAGGCAATCTGTTGCGCAGTCTCCGAGACATTCTGCGCGGAAGCATGCTTTAGCTGTAGGGATATCTCGGGAAACTGCAAGGTGAATCTTACCCAAAGACCTTCACTTCCATCCATACAAAATGATGGTTGTTCAAGAACTCAATATGAGAGACTGGATATGGTGCAGGGAATTATGCGAGAACATTCTTCAATGTATTCCGGAAGATGCTGCTCTCTTGTGCAGTGACGAAACTAATTTTCATTTGAGTGGCTCTGTAAACAAAAAAATTTTCACTATTGGTCTGAAGACAACCCTCGCATGCTACACAAAAGACCGCTACACTCTGATCAAGTGACTGTGTGGTGCGCTGTTGCCAATGTTGGCATCGTGGGTCCTTATTTCTTTGAAAAAGGGTGGTGTAACTGTTACGATAACTTCTGACCGTTACAATGATATGCTTAAAAACTTTCTAAGGCCACAAATCGAACACCTTGAGCTTGAAGAACATGATGTGTGGTTTCAGGAAGATGGAGCTACAGCACACACACAGCTCGAAGATCATTGCAAGTGCTGAGGGAAATGTTTCCGGATCGGGTGATCTTGTTGTGTGGCGATGTTGGAGGGCTTGCCCATTCCCCTGACCTTGCTCCTTGTGATTTTCATTATGGGGCTACCTTAAATCACGAGTGTATACTCATCGACCCCAAACTCTTGAAGCCCTTAAGGTTGCTGCTGAGCAGGAGATAGCCGCTGTTCCACCCAACATGACCCGTCGAGCCATGGCAGCCTTCAGAAATTGCCTCCAAGTGTGTATAGACAATGACAGCCACCATTTGAAAGATGTCATCTTTAAAATATGATAAATAAAAACTACATATTACACATATGACAGAAAGTACAGCTTCATTAGCAGTAACTTGGAAAAAGTAGTGTTCATGTGTAGTAGGTTACAACCAATAAAAAAAAAAAAAAAAAAAACAACCTTTGAAGATTTTACAGTCTGTACAAAAAAAAAAAAAAAAAAAAAAAAAAAAAGAAATTGGGAGCATAGTCTTTAGGCAAAGGGGGAGAAAACACTGTTCTTTTTTCATTTGCAGTAAAAGTAGGTACCGACCGGAAGAGTAATCTAGCTTTGTCGTCCTATTACTCGAAAACTATTGGGAGTATCGACAACCTGAATGAACCTTGATAAAGAGCAGTAAATTCTACACATGTTCATTACCAGAATATAAGCCTTTGGGAGCATTTTTGGTAGGAAAAGGCGGGGGAACAGACTTCGTTTTTTTCCTTGCTTCCTGTAAAAATGAAAAGCACTCGGAGGAATAATCTCACATTGGCAGCCAATTACTCGAAAACTATTGGACGTATCGATTTCCTGTAAGAACCATGATAAAGAGCAGTAAATTCTACGTATGTTCATTTGCAGAATATAAGCCTTTGGGAGCATTTTCTGTTGGAAAAGTTGGAGGAACAGACTTTCTTCTTTTCCTTGCTAGCAGTAAAGTCGAAAGCACTCGGAGGAGTAATTTCAGTTTGTCGGAAAATTACTCGAAAAGTATTGGACGAATCGATATCCTGTAAGAACCATGATAAAGAGCAGTAAATTCTACTTATGTACAAGACATAACAATGTAACATCTATGATAAGAATTCGTTGTTACGTGGGAGGGAATATAGCAAATGCTGTGCATGCATCACGAAAGTGACTCACGAACGTGAGTTCCCGGTCGTTTTTGGTGATTTACTCAAAAACTATGAGGCGTATCGAAACCAACTGGTGCTCATTCGAAAGCTTGTGAAATTCTGCATAATATTATGCAATAAAAACATAAGATGTGAGAGAAAAGTTCAGAATGAGAGCTCATTGATTTTTTCAAGAATGACTTTCAGTTTTTGGCTATTTTCTCGAACATTACAAATCCTATCACAACCGGATTTGTCTCTTTAGAAAGCTGATGAAATTCTTTATCAAAACTTCAAATAACATTTTCTGTATGATGGAAATCATTCGAATGATGATGCTGAAAAGTGAAATTGACAGGGCAAAATGTTTATTCATGGCCGGCTAATGTTGTTTTATTCGAGTTTTCTTGCTTTTTGTGGTGCTTATCAGCTAGAACAAACATAGGCGAATAACATGACATTGGTTTCATGGCAATATATTGATGTTTGGATGGCAAAAATAAGGCGAGAATACCTGTTATTTGCCGTGCGCGGGCTGCCGGGCCAGGAGGCCAGGCAGATATAATCGTGTGCCAGAAACTTACCAAAACTTATCGTGCGTGAGAGGGTTAATAATCAGGTGTTGTTTATCATCACATGATGTTTGTTAACCATGGTAAACATTCGATTTTTTTACCACATTCGTGGTCACTATTGTTTACCAGTTTTTGGAAATTATAAAAAGAAATACCTGAGTTGTTTACAAGGTATGGACTTAAAATCTAATCTTAACACTACCGTCTGAAGAAAAGAAAAACTAAAAAAACAAATTGTGTATTTCTCCATGGGTAACTAAAGACAACTATTAAAATAATTTAGTTGCATGATTGTAATGGATGGATCCCGATGTCCGTTGACCAATGGGCAGTGGGGGGGGGGGGCGTAGCAAGCCGACTCCCAGTCTCCTGGCAGCAAAAC
Organism: Coenobita brevimanus; assembly: GCF_032717465.1. Taxonomy (NCBI): domain Eukaryota; kingdom Metazoa; phylum Arthropoda; class Malacostraca; order Decapoda; family Coenobitidae; genus Coenobita; species Coenobita brevimanus. The sequence continues at coordinate 48,163,807 of NC_136993.1, read as the reverse complement.
ATCAATTTTTTCCAAGCACTAAAAATGTCTAGTACTGTAACACATTCGTGGGCACTTTTGTAGCCAACACCTGTGTTATACGAAAAACCTAGCCAAGGAGCACGCACCAACTACCTTCATCTGACACAGTTCATCATTTAACCCGTGCCGTCCCGAGGACGTACTTCCACGTCCTCACGTTTTGTCACAGCTAATCCCGAGGACGTACTTCAACGTCCTGCAATTGCAAGGTTCATAATTTCCACAATTTTCAATTTTTGCGAGTCATTTTTGGTACGTATACACGGGACACCTGCCTCAACAAGATGCCAGGCAGAGACAATGTCTTACCCAGCATGACCTCCTCCCCCCCCCTGCATGCCCTTTTCTCAGCAATTCACCTGTTATCAGTGACCTGGCCAGTATAGCCATGTCATGCCACGGTACGAAATTCAGGGCCAGAGTGATTCTCCAATCAATGACAATGTGGGGGACAAACTTTACATAGCATTAGAGGAAGAAACAGTTAGAAATGATGATCAGGTAATGTGGCAAAAAAAAGGTCAGGTATTAGTGAGTGAAACAATGCTTATAATGCCTATATTACTGCTTGAAAACCAATATACTCTTGTACTACATATAAATTCGTAACAGTAAATAAATAAATACCGTTTATGAGTGGTGTGAAATAGTTATCCTCCCATAGAACTCGTTTTCTTTGGTGCTAGCCTGATAGAAAACCCAGTAAGGTAAGGAGGCTCTCCTACCTGTAATGAGTATTTTAAACCTCAGGTGAGCGATTTCTCTATGAATTTTCGATGTTTCTCATCAAAAGCGAAAGTTTTAGCAAAAAAAAAAAGGGTCGAAAAATGGCCGGGATTGGGGGGTACCAGTGGTCAAAAAGTGGTCGGGATGGGGCGGGTTAATGAAGCTACTGTGAACACCACCCACTTGGGTGGCAAGGGCCATGTGGCCAAAGTTAGCATGGGTCACAATAGTGTCCTCGAATGTGTTCCAGGGTTGATCATGTGATGGTGTTTATGATCATGTAGAGTTTATGATCATGTGTTTGCTGTTGATCATATGGTTGTGATTATCATCATGTTCTGGTGTTTATGATCATGTGTTTCTTAATGATCATGTTCTGGCATTTATGATCATACGGTGATGTTTATCTTAGCTTACACGTGCCTTATGTTTTGCTCACAGATTTGCATTGTCCACTGCACATCAGATAATTCCCAAAGAGTGTAAAGAAGCGGAAGTATCTTAAATTATATTCGATTTGGATTCGTGTCCCTCCAAAAGGGTGACACAGAGGTCCCCTAGTGTGTGATATGTTACAAAACTCTGAGCAATGATGGAATGCGACCCTCATGCTTGGAACACCACTTGAAGACAACAGATCCTGCTCTAGCTGACAAGCCCAAGGCATTCTTTGAAACAAAAAGACAATCCTTGAAGAAAGCTAAGATGGATGGCACTGGGGCATTTCGGCAACAAACTTCAAAGGTTGTTGAGGCTTCCTATGAGATCGCCTTGTTGACTGCAAAGTGAAAGAAGAGCCATAACGTCGAGGAGTCTCTCATAAAACCAAGTCTACTGCATGCAGCAGAACTTATTCTGGGAAAAGATAGTGCAAACAAGTTTTCCCAAATTTCTTTATCAAACTATAGCGTCAAGGGAAGAATCGATGAAAATCTAAAGACATCAAAGATCTAATTCTTGACGAAGTAAGAGCTTCTCCCGTATTTGCCATCCAGTGTGACGAAACGACTGACATCGCTCAGCGTTCTCAGCTACTGATGTATGCTCGTTTCTTGTCAGGCAACCATGTAAAAGAGGAAATGATCTGCCACCCCATTGAAAGTTATACAACAGCAGCAGCAATTTTTACATGATATCAAACTTCTTTCAGGAAAATCAACTCTCCTGGGACTCGCTGGTAGGGGTGTGTACTGATGGAGCTCCAGCCATGTTTGGTCTGTAGTATGGATTCATAACAAGGGTGAAAGAAAGAAGTCCATCTGTTGTTGGTACACACTGCATACTTCATCGTGAAGTCTTACCATCCAGAACTCTAACTGCTGAAATGAGGGATGTCCTGAACGTGGCTATCAAGGTAGTCAACTTTATCAAAACTGGAGCCTTAAACAGTCGTCTCTTCAAACTGCTGTGTAAGGATATGGAATCTAAACATCATGCCTTGCTTTTTCACACAAATGTACGATGGCTTTCAAAGGGAAACATGCTTGGACAGCTTTATGAACTACAAGAAGTAGCAACATTTCTAGAATCACAGCAGAAGGCAGCTCTCCATGACAAATTCCAGTCCGAAGGCTTTCTGCTGTCTCTAGCTTACCTGGTGGACATCTTCGAAGCGCTGAATGCAATCACCCTTAAACTACAAGGGAAAAACATCAACATCATCTTGCACCACTGCACCATTCGAGACTTCATGGCCAAACTGGACCTCTGAAAATGTCGAATTCAGGATGGAAATACAGCCAGTTTTAGTAACTTGGATTCTGTCCTCACTGACAGTTACCTTGATTCTGAGTTAAAGAAACAAACAATCACTCATCTGACTAACCTGAGGGCAGAATTCATCAGATACAGGGTGACCCCCCAAAAAACTCCCACATTTCGAAAGGCTGTAGCACTGACAGTAGTGAGGCGGGAGGGGTGGGGCTAGGGTCTGTTGGTAGCCCAACCCCAACCGTCCTCAGTTGCCAACATGGCATGGTCGAGAGCACACCATGCATTCAGTGTCGAAGCGTTCTTCATAAACAACCATTCCGTGATTGCCATGCAGAGGGCCTTTCGAAATCGTTTCAGTATTCCACGGAACCGAAACATTCCAGATCGGAAAACCATCTTGCGGTGGGTTGAGAACTTCAGGGTAACAGGCTCACCTTTAAAAAGAAAATCATCTGGTCGACCTAGGAGCACTCGTGCACCTGAGAATATTGAAGCATTAAGGCAATCTGTTGCGCAGTCTCCGAGACATTCTGCGCGGAAGCATGCTTTAGCTGTAGGGATATCTCGGGAAACTGCAAGGTGAATCTTACCCAAAGACCTTCACTTCCATCCATACAAAATGATGGTTGTTCAAGAACTCAATATGAGAGACTGGATATGGTGCAGGGAATTATGCGAGAACATTCTTCAATGTATTCCGGAAGATGCTGCTTTCTTGTGCAGTGACGAAACTAATTTTCATTTGAGTGGCTCTGTAAACAAAAAAATTTTCACTATTGGTCTGAAGACAACCCTCGCATGCTACACAAAAGACCGCTACACTCTGATCAAGTGACTGTGTGGTGCGCTGTTGCCAATGTTGGCATCGTGGGTCCTTATTTCTTTGAAAAAGGGTGGTGTAACTGTTACGATAACTTCTGACCGTTACAATGATATGCTTAAAAACTTTCTAAGGCCACAAATCGAACACCTTGAGCTTGAAGAACATGATGTGTGGTTTCAGGAAGATGGAGCTACAGCACACACACAGCTCGAAGATCATTGCAAGTGCTGAGGGAAATGTTTCCGGATCGGGTGATCTTGTTGTGTGGCGATGTTGGGGGGCTTGCCCATTCCCCTGACCTTGCTCCTTGTGATTTTCATTATGGGGCTACCTTAAATCACGAGTATATACTCATCGACCCCAAACTCTTGAAGCCCTTAAGGTTGCTGCTGAGCAGGAGATAGCCGCTGTTCCACCCAACATGACCCGTCGAGCCATGGCAGCCTTCAGAAATTGCCTCCAAGTGTGTATAGACAATGACAGCCACCATTTGAAAGATGTCATCTTTAAAATATGATAAATAAAAACTACATATTACACATATGACAGAAAGTAGAGCTTCATTAGCAGTAACTTGGAAAAAGTAGTGTTCATGTGTAGTAGGTTACAACCAATAAAAAAAAAAAAAAAAAAAAAACAACCTTTGAAGATTTTACAGTCTGTACATAAAAAAAAAAAAAAAAAAAAAAAGAAATTGGGAGCATAGTCTTTAGGCAAAGGGGGAGAAAACACTGTTCTTTTTTCATTTGCAGTAAAAGTAGGTACCGACCGGAAGAGTAATCTAGCTTTGTCGTCCTATTACTCGAAAACTATTGGGAGTATCGACCTCCTGAATGAACCTTGATAAAGAGCAGTAAATTCTACACATGTTCATTACCAGAATATAAGCCTTTGGGAGCATTTTTGGTAGGAAAAGGCGGGGGAACAGACTTCGTTTTTTTCCTTGCTTCCTGTAAAAATCAAAAGCACTCGGAGGAATAATCTCACATTGGCAGCCAATTACTCGAAAACTATTGGACGTATCGATTTCCTGTAAGAACCATGATAAAGAGCAGTAAATTCTACGTATGTTCATTTGCAGAATATAAGCCTTTGGGAGCATTTTCTGTTGGAAAAGTTGGAGGAACAGACTTTGTTCTTTTCCTTGCTAGCAGTAAAGTCGAAGCACTCGGAGGAGTAATTTCAGTTTGTCGGAAAATTACTCGAAAAGTATTGGACGAATCGATATCCTGTAAGAACCATGATAAAGAGCAGTAAATTCTACTTATGTACAAGACATAACAATGTAACATCTATGATAAGAATTCGTTGTTACGTGGGAGGGAATATAGCAAATGCTGTGCATGCATCACGAAAGTGACTCACGAACGTGAGTTCCCGGTCGTTTTTGGTGATTTACTCAAAAACTATGAGGCGTATCGAAACCAACTGGTGCTCATTCGAAAGCTTGTGAAATTCTGCATAATATTATGCAATAAAAACATAAGATGTGAGAGAAAAGTTCAGAATGAGAGCTCATTGATTTTTTCAAGAATGACTTTCAGTTTTTGGCTATTTTCTCGAACATTACAAATCCTATCACAACCGGATTTGTCTCTTTAGAAAGCTGATGAAATTCTTTATCAAAACTTCAAATAACATTTTCTGTATGATGGAAATCATTCGAATGATGATGCTGAAAAGTGAAATTGACAGGGCAAAATGTTTATTCATGGCCGGCTAATGTTGTTTTATTCGAGTTTTCTTGCTTTTTGTGGTGCTTATCAGCTAGAACAAACATCGGCGAATAAGATGACATTGGTTTCATGGCAATATATTGATGTTTGGATGGCAAAAATAAGGCGAGAATACCTGTTATTTGCCGTGCGCGGGCTGCCGGGCCAGGAGGCCAGGCAGATATAATCGTGTGCCAGAAACTTACCAAAACTTATCGTGCGTGAGAGGGTTAATAATCAGGTGTTGTTTATCATCACATGATGTTTGTTAACCATGGTAAACATTCGATTTTTTTACCACATTCGTGGTCACTATTGTTTACCAGTTTTTGGAAATTATAAAAAGAAATACCTGAGTTGTTTACAAGGTATGGACTTAAAATCTAATCTTAACACTACCGTCTGAAGAAAAGAAAAACTAAAAAAACAAATTGTGTATTTCTCCATGGGTAACTAAAGACAACTATTAAAATAATTTAGTTGCATGATTGTAATGGATGGATCCCGATGTCCGTTGACCAATGGGCAGTGGGGGGGGGGGGGCGTAGCAAGCCGACTCCCAGTCTCCTGGCAGCAAAACATCAATATTTTCCAAGCACTAAAAATGTCTAGTACTGTAACACATTCGTGGGCACTTTTGTAGCCAACACCTGTGTTATACGAAAAACCTAGCCAAGGAGCACGCACCAACTACCTTCATCTGACACAGTTCATCATTTAATGAAGCTACTGTGAACACCACCCACTTGGGTGGCAAGGGCCATGTGGCCAAAGTTAGCATGGGTCACAATAGTGTCCTCGAATGTGTTCCAGGGTTGATCATGTGATGGTGTTTATGATCATGTAGAGTTTATGATCATGTGTTTGCTGTTGATCATATGGTTGTGATTATCATCATGTTCTGGTGTTTATGATCATGTGTTTCTTAATGATCATGTTCTGGCATTTATGATCATACGGTGATGTTTATCTTAGCTTACACGTGCCTTATGTTTTGCTCACAGATTTGCATTGTCCACTGCACATCAGATAATTCCCAAAGAGTGTAAAAGAAGCGGAAGTATCTTAAATTATATTCGATTTGGATTCGTGTCCCTCCAAAAGGGTGACACAGAGGTCCCCTAGTGTGTGATATGTTACAAAACTCTGAGCAATGATGGAATGCGACCCTCATGCTTGGAACACCACTTGAAGACAACAGATCCTGCTCTAGCTGACAAGCCCAAGGCATTCTTTGAAACAAAAAGACAATCCTTGAAGAAAGCTAAGATGGATGGCACTGGGGCATTTCGGCAACAAACTTCAAAGGTTGTTGAGGCTTCCTATGAGATCGCCTTGTTGACTGCAAAGTGAAAGAAGAGCCATAACGTCGAGGAGTCTCTCATAAAACCAAGTCTACTGCATGCAGCAGAACTTATTCTGGGAAAAGATAGTGCAAACAAGTTTTCCCAAATTTCTTTATCAAACTATAGCGTCAAGGGAAGAATCGATGAAAATCTAAAGACATCAAAGATCTAATTCTTGACGAAGTAAGAGCTTCTCCCGTATTTGCCATCCAGTGTGACGAAACGACTGACATCGCTCAGCGTTCTCAGCTACTGATGTATGCTCGTTTCTTGTCAGGCAACCATGTAAAAGAGGAAATGATCTGCCACCCCATTGAAAGTTATACAACAGCAGCAGCAATTTTTACATGATATCAAACTTCTTTCAGGAAAATCAACTCTCCTGGGACTCGCTGGTAGGGGTGTGTACTGATGGAGCTCCAGCCATGTTTGGTCTGCAGTATGGATTCATAACAAGGGTGAAAGAAAGAAGTCCATCTGTTGTTGGTACACACTGCATACTTCATCGTGAAGTCTTACCATCCAGAACTCTAACTGCTGAAATGAGGGATGTCCTGAACGTGGCTATCAAGGTAGTCAACTTTATCAAAACTGGAGCCTTAAACAGTCGTCTCTTCAAACTGCTGTGTAAGGATATGGAATCTAAACATCATGCCTTGCTTTTTCACACAAATGTACGATGGCTTTCAAAGGGAAACATGCTTGGACAGCTTTATGAACTACAAGAAGTAGCAACATTTCTAGAATCACAGCAGAAGGCAGATCTCCATGACAAATTCCAGTCCGAAGGCTTTCTGCTGTCTCTAGCTTACCTGGTGGACATCTTCGAAGCGCTGAATGCAATCACCCTTAAACTACAAGGGAAAAACATCAACATCATCATGCACCACTGCACCATTCGAGACTTCATGGCCAAACTGGACCTCTGAAAATGTCGAATTCAGGATGGAAATACAGCCAGTTTTAGTAACTTGGATTCTGTCCTCACTGACAGTTACCTTGATTCTGAGTTAAAGAAACAATCACTCATCTGACTAACCTGAGGGCAGAATTCATCAGATACAGGGTGACCCCCCAAAAAACTCCCACATTTCGAAAGGCTGTAGCACTGACAGTAGTGAGGCGGGAGGGGTGGGGCTAGGGTCTGTTGGTAGCCCAACCCCAACCGTCCTCAGTTGCCAACATGGCATGGTCGAGAGCACACCATGCATTCAGTGTCGAAGCGTTCTTCATAAACAACCATTCCGTGATTGCCATGCAGAGGGCCTTTCGAAATCGTTTCAGTATTCCACGGAACCGAAACATTCCAGATCGGAAAACCATCTTGCAGTGGGTTGAGAACTTCAGGGTAACAGGCTCACCTTTAAAAAGAAAATCATCTGGTCGACCTAGGAGCACTCGTGCACCTGAGAATATTGAAGCATTAAGGCAATCTGTTGCGCAGTCTCCGAGACATTCTGCGCGGAAGCATGCTTTAGCTGTAGGGATATCTCGGGAAACTGCAAGGTGAATCTTACCCAAAGACCTTCACTTCCATCCATACAAAATGATGGTTGTTCAAGAACTCAATATGAGAGACTGGATATGGTGCAGGGAATTATGCGAGAACATTCTTCAATGTATTCCGGAAGATGCTGCTCTCTTGTGCAGTGACGAAACTAATTTTCATTTGAGTGGCTCTGTAAACAAAAAAATTTTCACTATTGGTCTGAAGACAACCCTCGCATGCTACACAAAAGACCGCTACACTCTGATCAAGTGACTGTGTGGTGCACTGCTGCCAATGTTGGCATCGTGGGTCCTTATTTCTTTGAAAAAGGGTGGTGTAACTGTTACGATAACTTCTGACCGTTACAATGATATGCTTAAAAACTTTCTAAGGCCACAAATCGAACACCTTGAGCTTGAAGAACATGATGTGTGGTTTCAGGAAGATGGAGCTACAGCACACACACAGCTCGAAGATCATTGCAAGTGCTGAGGGAAATGTTTCCGGATCGGGTGATCTTGTTGCGTGGCGATGTTGGAGGGCTTGCCCATTCCCCTGACCTTGCTCCTTGTGATTTTCATTATGGGGCTACCTTAAATCACGAGTGTATACTCATCGACCCCAAACTCTTGAAGCCCTTAAGGTTGCTACTGAGCAGGAGATAGCCGCTGTTCCACCCAACATGACCCGTCGAGCCATGGCAGCCTTCAGAAATTGCCTCCAAGTGTGTATAGACAATGACAGCCACCATTTGAAAGATGTCATCTTTAAAATATGATAAATAAAAACTATTGAATGAAGTTTCATTTGTGCAAATATTATTTTGATTATCTTTAACCATATTTTTTCTTCATTTACCTATAAATGAGGGTTTTTTTTCTGGGTCACCCTGTACTTCCCAGATATTGATGAGAAGCTTGAAGCCTGGATTTTCATCAGGAACCTTTTTCAGTGTGAAGTAGCTGATGTTTCAGATGAAGTGCAAGAAGAGTTTCTTGAGTTAAAGCTCAACTCCTCAGCTGAGGAAGACTTCAAAGAACAGGATCTTGAGACGTTCTGGGTCAAGTAACTTCGTGTTTATCCTTTGATCTCACATCAAGCACTTTGGATTCTGACAATGTTTGGATCTACGTATCTTTAGGAAGCTGCATTTCCTATGCTCATTGCTGTCAAGACCAAGTAAAGAACCGGCTGAATGTTGAAGGGGGCTTAAGTTGTGCACTCTCTGGGATCCGACCACGCATTCAAGATCTGGTAGCTAAGAAGCAGTGTCAAATATCTCACTAAATCTGTAAGAAAGTAACTTCATTAATTATGCTGGTTTTATACACAGAATTCATGTTCAATAAAAAGATTAAACACATCATTTCTTTTCAGTTTTTAACCCGCGGCATCCTGTCGACGTTCTTTAACGTCCACACGTTTTGTCATTGCCAATCACGTTGACGTACATAAATGCGAAAAAATTGCAAGGTCCCTAATTTGCACAATTTTCAATTTTCGCTAGTCATTTTTGGTACGTATACACGTGACACCTTCCTCAACAAGATGCCAGGCAGGGACAATGCCTTACCCAGCATGACCTCCTCCCCCCCCCTGCATGCCATTGTCTCAGCAATTCACCTGTTATCAGTGACCTGGCCAGTATAGCCATGTCATGCCACGGTACGAAATTCAGGGCCAGAGTGATTCCCCGATCAATGACAATGTGGAGGACAAACTTTACATAGCATTAGAGGAAGAAACAGTTAGAAATGATGATCAGGTAATGTGGCAAAAAAAGGTCAGGTATTAGTGAGTGAAACAATGCTTATAATGCCTATATTACTGCTTGAAAACCAATATACTCTTGTACTACATATAAATTCGTGCCAAGTAAATAAATAAATACCGTTTATGAGTGGTCCTCCCATAGAACTCGTTTTCTTTGGTGCCAGCCTGATGGAAAACCCAGTAAGGTAAGCAGGTACTCCTACCTGTAATGAGTATTTTAAACCTCAGATGAGCGATTTCTCTATGAACTTTCGATGTTTCTCACCAAAAGCTAAGGTTTGAGCAAAAAAAAAAAAAAAATCCTAAAATGTCGGGATTGGGGGGAGTCAGTGGTGGAAAAGTGGTCGGGATGGGGCAGGTTAAAATCTGGGAGGGAATGTTCTCAAGTTGGTTGAGGATGTGAGGGGGGCCTGGAGGAAAGGACCAATTGCTAGAGGAGGCGTGGTAGTAAAAAGGTTAAGAACTGCTTCTGTAGACGGAGGAAGAGGAACAGACGAGAGAACTTGGTGGACCATTGAATATTGCCAGTTTACTAGGACTAAATGGTGGAACCGGTGGTCAAGTCGGCAGAGAAGTGGTCGCAGGTTCCATAGGATGCAAGTTCGATTCCCATATGGGGCAAGGAATAGCATACGAGTATAAAATTTCGTTAAATAACAAACTTCCTTGATCTACCATAAGACCTGCAAGCATGTCGTAAGAACACCCTCATAAATACTAATACACCAGTCCTGTATAAGACAACCCTAGAATGGATGATGGGTGTTAGCGCCAAAATGGTGACATGTGGAGGTGTATGGTTACAGGATGTCATAAAAATGAATGTTTCATGGCAAAAGTGATAATCTGCTCATTTGATATTCTCTGGTTTCATCCTATATCAAAGAAATAACAGGAAATTCACCTTATAAACCCTATCAGGCCCAGTCATGCGATTCGCGTTTCATGGGGGTTGATTTCAAGATAATCAGTCACTCGAATTGCGTTTCTAAGCACAAAAAAAAAAGTTTCTGGCGAAATCGCGTCAAATATTGACACATTGTAGCGACTACTACTCTTTCCAATGGTAAGGCATTGGCAACACTGAGCTGCCTCACTGGGCCCAGCATGTAGCGATATACCTCAGTCTCTTCCAAGCAGCCAGACGGAGGATTGTGTTGTGTCTTCAGTCCCTTTAAACTCCTACTAATTCTCCCCCTCCTGCCTGAGCCGAAGCCTCTATGGACTCAGTGTGATAATGCAATATTTGTGAGCATATTTGTATGTGATATTGTCGATGGAACATAGATATATGTCACGAAAAGGAATTGTGTCCGTTATGAAGCGTTAGGCTTACGAGCCGATATGCGTGTTCACTGTTGCGGGGTTTCTCGTCTCGCCCTCCCCAAGGCCCATGGCGTGATTACAAATACGTATATAATGAAGCCAATGCCTAAAGTGTATTTTGTGTGAAAGATATTGTGGCTGGCTTGGTGAAATTATGGAACCATAGTGTGGAATGGGGCAGGCATCACGTACAGTTTTTATAGTCGGGAAGGAAGAATTAGAGGTGTTTAGTGATGGAATTATTGTGATTCTGATAGTGAAAATGCATATGGAATTGTGTGAAATATACGTCAAACATGCTGCGGGTGTTCGTGAAGGAGTGTGGTGTGTGCCAATACAATAGAGTCACAGCGAGTGTTCACAGAGAAATATTTCATGTTTTCACTGACTTAGTTAAAACAAAATGCAAGTGCCAGAGACAAGAAATATGCCACAGCCACATATACATATGTATGTCGTGCAGCGAATGTTCGTGGAGAAATCTATTGTGTGGATCGCATGTGTTTTAGGCAAATGTATCGCAAGGAAAGAAGAAAATATGCCGCAGCCACAGACACACACACACACACACTTACCCACACCCACACCCACACCCTCACCCACATGCACACGCTCACCCACACGCACACGCTCACCCACACATGCACACGCTCACCCACACACACACACGCTCACACACTACATAACTCCTCATCTTCAAGCTACTGCCAGCATCTCAACACCTCTGGAGGAAGTGAGTTATCCGTATTTTGTTGATCTGCATATTGACCTATTTCTATAGGTCAATATTTTTTACACAAATAAATAATGTTTTTTACATACACACATATGAGATGCAAGAAAGTTCAGGTTTGTCAGAACCTAGCAAAAAGACTAGTGGTCATGTCGAGTTTCTGACAGCATTATCAAAAACCTTATATTTTACGTGTATACTTTGAGTAAAAGAAGAAAATAATAAAACGTAACGAGCGAAAATATGTAGCCCTGGGTGAGGTAAGGAAAGAGTGTTTTTTATCTCGCGTGCTGGTGAGGAAGAGTATTCTACGTTTGTCGTCCAATTACTCCAAAATTATTGAACGTATCGATTTCCCGTAAGAACCATGATAAAGAGCAGTAAATTCTACGTATGTTCATTTGCAGAATATAAGCCTCTGGGAGCATTTTCTGTTGGAAAAGTTGGGGGAACAGACTTTCGGTAAGGTCGAAAGTGCTCGGAGGAGTAATCTCACTTTGTTGGCCAATTACTCGAAAATTATTGGACGTTTCGATTTCCTATAAGAACCATGATAAAGAGCAGTAAATTCTACGTATGTACACGACATAACAATGTAATATCTATGATAAGAATTCGTTGTTACATAGGCGGGAATATTGCATATGCTGTGCGCACATCAAGAAAGTGATGTACGGACGTGAGTTCCCAGTCGTTTTTGGCGATTTACTCGAGAAATATGAGGCGTATGGGAACCAAGAGGTGCTCATTCGAAAGCTGGTGAAATTCTTCATAATATTATGCAATAAAAACACAACATCTGCGAGAAAATTTCCATGTTAGAGCTCCTTGATTTTTTTTCAAAAATGGCTTTCGGTTTTTGGCTACTTTCTCGAAAACTACAAATCATATTAACACCGGATTTCTCTCTTTAGAAAGCTGATGAAATTCTCTATCAAAACTTATAATAACATTTTCCTGTATGATGGAAAACACTCGAATGGTGATGTTGGGAAGTGAACGTGAAGTAGCGAAATTTTATTCACGGCCGCCTAATGTTGTTTTATTCGTGTTTTCCTGTTTTTTTGTGGTGCTTATCAGCTAGAACAAACATCGATGAATAAGATGACATAGGTTTCATGGCAGTATATTGATGTTTGGGTAGCGGAAATAAGGAGAGAATACATGTTATTTGCCGCGCGCGAGCAGCCGGGCCGGGCGGCTTCGCAAAAAAAGTCGTGCGCCGGAAAACTTACTGAAACTTATGGTGCGCGAGAGGGTAAATATAAATATATTACAAATAAACAAAATAAGTTAACTCAATACACATGCCACTAACACACAACATACTCATTCTCACAACAATGATATCATTCAATAATACAAGCACACAATAGTCCAAGTATGCAACTCAGTAAAACAACCACCTTCACATAACAGTATACTCCGGTTTTGCAGTTGAGCAGTTGATCAATGGAAATCAGTTCATGCCAACATAGTAAATAATACATTTATTATTCGGACAAAAGGTACTGCAGACCAGGAAGGAGACTGATAGCTAGGTCCCATGGGCTCATCAATATAGTCTCCAGCAGACAGCGTCAACCCAGCATGACTGAACCTCAATCTATCTATCTATTACCAGTCGCCTTAATCCCAGACGGGGTGGCCACAAACAAATCGCCTCCATGTCGCCCTGTCCCCTGCCATTTCACTGTCCTGCTCCCAACTCACACACTCCTCTCTCATATACCTCTCCACTCAGTCAGTATATCTCATCCTTGGCCTCCCCCTCCCTCTTTCCCCCTCCACTTCACTCACACTCTCCTCGTCTGTCTCAAATAACTCATTTCCACTGCTCTCACTCTTGACTTGTGTCCCTCCAGCAAGGTCCAAGGTTCGCTTCCATACGTTAGAGTTGGTCTCACAATACTGTCATGTAGTAACTTTTTCACTTCCATGCTCACTTCCCTGTTTCTTATAACTGCTTTCAAGGAACAAGCAACCTTTCTTCCTTGTTGAACCCTTTCAAGCACTTCACCCTCCAAACTTCCATCCCTACTCATCACACTACCCAAGCACTTAAACGTACCCACATTTTCCATTTCCTCCTCATCCAACCTCACTGTACATTCACTGACTTCACTTTTCTCGAAGACCACAGCTTTACTCTTCTCTACATTTACCTTTAGATTTCGTTTCTGACACACTCTCCCAAACTCATCCACCGAGCCTTGCAGCTCCCTTTCGTCTTCACTTAACAACACAGTATCATCTGCAAACAACAGTACAGAGAGTTTCTAAACACTGTTCTCTCTCATTAGGGCCACTCCAACATCTGAACCTCTTTGCCCTAAAATCCTATAGACACCACTCCCGGACCAGATACAGTACAATCACATAGGTATGAGCAAGCATCTTGATCAGAAACCCTGATTATGCTGCTAGGATTTTACAGTGAGCTTTGGGCATCGTTACTGTTACCCAAACGCATGGCACTTTATGTAGGTCGTTTTATGAATCCTACTTCATTTCTTCCTCTTGTGTTGACTTTTTGTCTATGTAAAGTCGTGGAAAGGATGGTTAATAATAGGCCTCTTTTTGTTTTAGTTTTGAAAAATTCGTTAAATGATCGGCATGTGGCTTCCATAAAATTATTTTACTATATCATTTAATGAATTTGGAGCATTGTGTATTGTAAGCATCTGTCAATAAAGATCCCATGACAGAAGTGTTCTTGGACATCCATAAAGTCTATGACATGACGTGGTGACACTGTATACAAATGAAGCTCTACAATATTGACTTAAAAATTAATGTGCCCATTCTTCTTTTCAGATTACAGAGGGACAGAACTTTCTCTAGGAATCTGTCCCATTACATAATAGTAGATGTTTTTACCCATTAAAACGGAGTGCCTAAGGGCAACGTGCTTAGCCCTACTTTGTTTAATATTACGATTAATGATATTGTCATCAGCTCCCATCCCGAGGAATCTTAAATACTTACACCATGCTGACAGCTGTACAATGTGACGCTCCTTCTGTAATGTGCAACATTTGGCTAGGCAGATTCAATTAGACCTTGACTCCGTGGGCCTTACAGTGGGGACTTAAGTTTTCAGTTCTAAAGTGTGCTGCTCTTGTTTTATCACCCATAACGTCCCTGTCTTGCATTTGACTTTGGATAAGCAGCCAATACCTTTTTTCTGGGCATACATATTGACTGATGATTAAGCTTTAAATTTCATTTTAATGATTTTCTTCTTCGTTGTGATAAACCATTTAATGTCCTTAAGTACCTAGCGATTACTACTTGGGAAGCAGACGGAAATACTATTGAGGGTGTTTAAGACCTTAATTGTATTTAAGCTGGACTACAGCTCTCAGGTGCATAGGTCAGCACCTGATGCCACGCTGAGGAGGTTGGATGTGAAACAGAATAAATGTTTGCACATGTTTCTCGGAGCCTTAAAGTGTACAGGTGTAGCTCATAATGGAAGTGGAGGTGAGTTGAATGCACAGGCACAGACACAAGTATTTTCCCAAAGTGTGACGAATGCATAGCGGAAAAATCGAAGCATTTGAAACACGCACTGATATATCGCCAGTTGTATAATTTCTTCAGATAGATGTGGGAAGATAATTGTTTCTTCGACTGTACCTCTCCTTTATATTCGTCAGGATCACCTTCTTTTCTCAAACAGCATATGAACCCTTCCAAATAGTGATATAGGCAATGTGGCCTCTACCCCCCCTGCATCAACACCTACATCCCAGGTGGGGTGTTCGTCTGCCACTTGCCACTCACCTCCACGTACTGACTCAGAAGCTTGGTGTGAACATGAATGACTGTGGTTAGTTGTTTAAAAATATACTGCCTTGGAAGCCACCCAACTTCAGTGTTGATTTTTCATGGCTCCCTGCATCGAAGACAAAGGCTCCGGGGTCGGAGGTCCATTACTTGATTGATAACATCATCAGGCATGACACCTGATGATGTTCCACCAAATGTGTACCGATGACTTCAAGACGAGTGAAGGTGTGGTGCTAATTTGTGATTGAATATGTCCTCAAGTTTTAGTTGCCGACTTATACATCTGTGCTTACCTTTGAACTTTTTGCCACTAGCAAAACCATAGAATATGCTCTAAATTCTCGTTATGACTCATTTGTCATTTATTCAGACGCTACATCAAACATTTGGGGACTTATTTCTTGCACTGCTGATTCTCATGAGATGCAGGGCCGCATTATTAGTAAACTGCATTCATGCAACAAGTCCTTCACACTGATCTGGGTGACTGGTCATTGTCGTGTTTACGACACAGCAGGCTGAATTACTTGCAAAGTCAATTGTGGAACTCGCAGAGACTCGAAACGTTCCTCATGATCTACGGTCGAGTCTCTTCCTCAGAAAGCAATCATTAAATCTTTGGGGGCAAGGTCAGTGGACTAGACTGAATATTCTAACGTTCAAGCCACTCCTTGACGACTGTGATACTGTACATCGTCCCAGTCGCCTTGAGGAAAGATTTTTGACATGGTTAAGGATGAGCTGCATGTCCATTACCAAAATATTGCCATATATTGAGAGAAGGTTATTCACTAATTCATACAGAAAAAACACCTAACCAAAAATCGTAACACCAATAAACCCACCGGACAAATCGCCACCCTATAGAAAGGTCTAAAAATGCAAATACCTAAACCAAACTAAAGAGCCAATGTGCTTACACTAATGGGTAAAATACCTCAACCGACAGAACACAAGCGACTGCAAATATGTAATGTTTCTCTATAATACACTCCTTCTCATCACCTGCTGACTCTCAGGCGAGGCACAGGCATTACTATACGGAACAGCAATATTTGAAGGAGAACCAAGCAAGTCAAGAGCTGTTTCATATACATCAACAATTAAGAAAACTAAAAAAAAATAAATAAAAACGGATACAAAACATTAAGACATGTACAGTACAAAAATAGAATTACATCACCCAATTGAACCCATTCAACTGTATGTAACCAGTACCTCTTTGTATTACACATTTGCACTCATCAACGGGAATCTGTCAGGCGAGGCACATATTTAAATATTGGGGACATCAGTATAAGAAACAAAACCGTCATAAGCAGGAACTGTTCCAAATAAATCAACTGTCAACCCTAATTAAATCATACAAAATATACAAATGTTCACTCGGAAAAGAAATAACCAACATAGTAAAATGGTTACACTACTCTGACCAAACCAGTCTCCCTCATGAAAGCCATCAGTTTATTAATCATAATGAGCTCCCCATCACCGAAGATGGTGTGAAAGGTGAAGGGATGTCTGCTGCGCTGCAGTATTTAACCCCTTAACCGCGGGGCGTCACTTTCGTGACGCTCGGCTACAATGGATCATACCGCGGGGCGTCACTTTTGTGATTCTGTGTTATTTTGAATTATCCCGGGCTCTCAAGTGGTGGCTTGTATCATATATCAGTCCTGCCAATGTCCAACACTAGTCAGCACTCCAAATCTCATCTGTACTCCCATCCATTGTTGACATTTTAGCTATTTTATCCCCTTCCTGACTCCCCTCCCTACCTGCCCTCCATTACCCTCTCCTCTCACCTCCCACGCCGCGCTTTTTACGGAAATTTCCCCCTTCTCTTTCCACAGATTTCATCCATTGAAATAAGCCCTATGCCCTATATTTTTACCCAATAATATATACCAAAAAAAAAAAGGTAAGTGATAGCGTTATACTCCAGAAATTGCCTAATTATCACCTGACAACACCTCACGTGCATTCATTCGCTACATTACCACGGTAATTTCCCCTTTGATTTATGCCTTGTAATCGATGTCTGTAATAAAAAAATATATCAGAAAGGAAGGGAGAATCCTAATTGACATTTACATTCACCTGGAACTATCTATTTCTTTATTTATTGCCGAGATTTTCTACCTATAAAAAATTAGCATGTAAGTTAGCAGCAGTAAGCCTAAAGTGTCATTGTCAACCCTTCCCTTCTCAGATAATTTACACCCTTCGTGACTCCCCTCCCTACCTGCCCTCCATTACCCCCTCCTCTCACCTCCCACGCCGCGCTGCGCTACGGAAATTTCCCCCTTCTTTTTCCAGAGATTTCATCCATTGAAATAAGCCCTATGCCCAATATTTTTACCCAATAATATATACCAAAAAAAAAAAACAGGTAAGTGATTGTGTTATACTCCAGAAATTGCCTAATTATCACCTGACAAAACCTCACGTGCATTCATTCGCTACATTACCACGGTAATTTCCCCTTTGATTTATGCCTTGTAATCGATGTCTGTAATAAAAATATATATCAGAAAGGAAGGGAGAATCCTAATTGACATTTACATTCACCTGGAACTACCTATTTCTTAATTTATTGCCGAGATTTTCTACCTATAAAAAATTAGCCTGTAAGTTAGCAGCAGTCAGCCTAAAGTGTCAATGTCAACCCTTCCCTTCTCAGATAAGCCACGGCATTTAGTTCCTTGTCCTCCACTGCAGAGACATGTCGCACTCGCGCCCCGCCATTCCTGCCGCTTCTGCGCCCATTGCAAAGGGCCTCGTGACCTCTACCTCCAAGAAAAGTGTTGAGGCAAGCAGGAAAGGCCTCAGTGACTCTGCAGTGGCACAAGAACTTGCTGAATTGTCGATGATAATAATAGACAGCGATTTTGACGATTCCGGTGAATCGTGTGATGAGCTGGGTGAAGTTATCGTGGAAGAAACAGCGACAACAAGTGCTCCTACCAGTGAATCTGTGTCTAGCTCCAAGGGAAAGGAGCCTTTAGTGCAGGAAGGAAAAGAATTTGGGAAGGGAGTGAAAAGGCGGTGTGTTATCCCTAGAACAATGCCCCCACGTGACCCAGCCCGCCATGAGTCACAAGAGCATTCACCTCCCCGTTCCCCAAGCCCCGCTTTACTCATCTCGTCATCATCGTCGGCTGAGTTATCTCCGGAGTCTTCGTCGTCGGAGTCACCACCAGCATCAACAGTGAAGGCCGGCCGTAGAGGTAGAGGTAGATCTAAGAGAGTGAGAAGTAGTGTAGCTAGTAGGGTAAGGGCTGCTAGTGCTGTACGGCAACCTAGGGTCAGTGCGAGTGACCTTGACCGAGATAAGCCTCCCTCTCAGCCAACCTCCACCACCACCACCACCACCATCCCTCCACCGCCACGCCAGGGAATCCTGGACGTCTTCGCGTGGACGGAAGGGTCAGATTTTGTCCCCGAAAACCTAGTTTTCGATGAGAGCTCGTCAGGAGTTCAGCCTGCCTTCACTATGGACAAAAATGCTGAGTGTGTTGACTACCTTTTGGCCTTCCTAGATGACGAAGTCATGCAGCACATATGTGATGAGACCAACAGGTTCGAATCACAACGTGCTGCTAGTGGTACAGGTGCAGCCAAGATGCAACAGTGGACCATGCTGGGAGTGCAGGAGCTGTATGTGTTCTTTGCCCTCGTGCTTCTTATGCCACACTCCAAGAAGCATGAGTTGGAAGAATACTGGTCCATGGACCCCTTACTACCCTCACCGACCTTCAACAAGTACATGGCCAGAGATCGCTTCCGGAACATCATGGGAAACCTGCACTTTGCCGATAATGATGTACCTTCCCAAACCGACCCACTCTGGAAGATCTGGGAGATTCTGAACAGAATGAAGGATAAGTTCATGTCATTCTTCCACCCATTTCAGAAGGTTGTCATTCATGAGTCCTTGGTTCTGTTCAGAGGACGTCTTCGGTTTGTCCAGTACATTCCAAGCAAACGCCATCGCTTTGGAATTAAGTTCTTTGTACTGTGCGACTGTAAGACGGGGTACATCCTTGACTTCGTCATATATTCAGCCAGCACTGTCGATCTCGATAAAACACACCCCTTGGCTTCTCAGGCTGTGTAGTGAAAGTGCTCCTAGAAAAGTATTTTGGTGGGAATCATGTGCTGTATACAGACAACTACTATACAGCACCGAAACTTGCCAAATACCTTTCTGAGCATGGCATTGGCTCCTGTGCACTGTGAAAAGTAATGTCGTGCCAACTTCCCCAAATTCCCAGAGGCGGGAAACTCTTGCAGCGAGGAGATGTGCACCTACGCAAGTCTGAGAAGATGCCGGCAATACGGTGGCATGACAAGAGAGTCGTGCACATGCTCACCACCGTACATAAGGGGGAGATGAGAGACAGTGGGAAGGTCGACCGTAGGACAGGCGAACCTGTGATGAAACCTGATGCTGTGTTGGACTATAATATAAACATGCGGCTGGTGGACAAGTCCGACATGATGATTGGTGAGATCGACTGCCTCAGGAAGAATACTAGGTGGTACAGGAAAGTTTTTCTGCATCTCATAGATATGACGATGCTGAACGCCTTCATCCTGTACAAGATGAAGGTAAAGCCACCCAAGTCCTTCTCCCTGAGGTTGTTCGCCAGGACTTGTGTCCAGCAGCTGCTGGAAAAATATGGTAAGGTGCAAGCAGCGACTCCAAGGCGCCATCCAGTTACACTTCCCGACCGACTTGAGCAGAGGGCGTATATGGATCGGCACAGACTTGAACTAATGCCTGCCACAGGGAAAAGGAAGGCTGCGATTCGCAGGTGTCAGGTATGTGCGCATACCACACGCCGCACACCTGAGCATAAACGCACCTCTTGGCAGTGCGCTGAATGCCAGGTTCCCCTGCTTCTTCGATTATCACAGCCAGAAGCAGTTCTAATAGTGCAAGTGTGGAAGCAGAATTATTTGGAAATAATGTGTAAATAATGTGTAAATAGCAGGTGAAAGCAATGGATGTTCAGTTCATATGATTGAACAGTGTATTATAGTTTCATCTTACTGAAAGTGAGAGTGAATAACATATTGTAAGTAAAATAGAAGGGTAAATATTGAAAATAGAATAGAAAATGTAAATAGTAATGTAAGTAATTAGTAATATAAGAATATGAGTACAAATAATTTATGTTATAACAGTGAGAGTGAATCCGTGGCTCTCTACGTATTTTACTGACTGAAAAATAGAATGACTTCAGTGACAATAAAATAATACGACTGAAGGAAACTTATGGAGAAAGACTCCAGATATATATAAGTGTGATATAGTAATAGAAATATAAAGTGTGAGGGGTTTTATGAATAATAAATGATAGAGTGCCTAGAGCGAACTAGCGCAAGTGCGGCGATCAGACGCGCTCGTAATTTCCATTGTTTTCACACTGTTTTTTTTTTAGTATGGATCCCAAACTACTTGAAAATGGTAGAATAGTGTTTATAGTGTTTGTATCTGGCTGTGGTAATCATATAACGGGTTGTCGGGAAGTGTAAAGTGGAGACTTAGTTACCCTACTTCAGAGGTCTCCACAAGTCCTACGGAAACTGACGAAGGCTCAACAATCATTCCAGGAGAAAGCTGAAGGTATGTGCTATAAGCATATTTAATTTTATTATTCTAGGACTAATAACTGATTTTTAGCAAATATTTTTTGAGAGTCTGTCGGAGCCCAAATAACCCCGCAGGACACGCAAGTAATTGGTAAACAAGCCCGCTGTGTAGGGGTTAAGGGAAGCATGTTCACAAATAAATCGCCGACAGTGCAGGATGTTATGGCCAGTAGATAACACCACACCACAAATGTCCCAGTACGTTAATTTAGGTTGGGTTAATTAAAATGAACGGCAAGTTATGTCAGGTAGGTAAGTATAGGCTTAGCGTTCATCTAAATTAACTTAACCTAACCTTACCTAAATTTAACCTAGATTATCTTAGCCCAGTGATTCTCAAACTATGGGTCGCGACCCAAAAATGGGTCGTGAGAGGAATTTTGATGGGTCGCAGGGACATAGAATAGGCCTAATGCTTTCAATGTATTTTATTTACTTAACTGAAATTGCAATTATACTTATCACACTATTAGCATTTTCATAATAACTACGATAGTTTATATACCAGTTACACACTCTCTGTCTGTCTGTCTGTCTTTCTGTCTGTCTCTGTCTCTCTCTCCCTCTCTCTCTCTCTGTCTCTCTTATTTTTTTTACCCCGTGGGTCGCGAAGTCATGAAATATTCCAAATAGGGTCACCCACTAAAAAGTTTGAGAACCACTGTCTTAGCCGAACCTAACTGCTGCCTAAATTAACTTAGCCTAAATTATCCCGACTCAATTTACATTCCTTTCACGAACGTACTAGGTATTTCACGAATTTATTGATTTCACAGTCTGTCTGAACACACGCACACATACACATTAGAAATAACACATTATACCAGTATTATACTGTTAAGATGCGAGATTTGCCAGTTGGGTGGTCGAGAAGTTTTCCAGTGTTTACAGTAGCCAGCTCAGGTACGAGTCAGAGTTGCCAATTAGCCTGTTGTTTGTGAGCGTAGTTATTTCGTAAGGTGTGCATTAATTTTTGTGATCTTTTTCTCAATAATGTTTTATTTATGTGATGGTTTGTTATATTATGTTATTTATGCTTGTATTCTAAATAATTTAGAGTGTTGTGCAGTGTGGGAGAGCTCTGGCACGTTTTGATGTCTCCTAGTTGGTAACTGTTTTAACTGTTACCCTGTCGAGAGTGTGCTGGAATTTTCTAGAACAATGCAAATTTATATAAAGATGGGGAGGAGACTAGAGCAAAGTCAGTCGGTTTTCAGTTCAGTTTGAGTGTAGTGCTGTGTCAGTGATGTGTGTATATTTTCATAACTTGTGAAAACAGAGGCAAACAGTGAAATGTTATTGAGGTTTGTACATCATTGGTACTTGTGAAAAAACAGTGAAGTGTTGTTAAGCATTACGTATGATTGCAGTTAGTAAAGTTTCTATAGCTCCAGTGCTTGTGAGAATAGTGAAGTGAAGTTGGAAAGCATTCAGTGTAATTATTTTGAAAATAAAGACAGTGAACTTACGAAGCCAGTGTTTATTTACGATGCCTGAGCTGACCAGTGTATTGTACACCTGAAGGCTGACCATAGGAAGAACAACTCACTGGACAACGTCTTTCCTGTACCGTACTACTGCTGTTGGAGCCTGTGGCAATGTGGGGTGGGAACGTAACACTGGTGTCAGAAGTGCGCATAATATAGGTGCTGCAGTAAGTCTGATCTTCGACATGGAACAAGGTGGTGTACAGACAAGATTCCGAGCTGAGCAGGAGGAGGAGGTGACCCTGGCTGCAATTTAGAGGCTATTACAAGCTTCAAAGAAAGATATTAAAGAACAATTACAAGCACAAAGTGTCCAATTACCAGCACAGAATGAAAGACTACAGGCACAGAATGAAGGACAGAAAGAACTCCAAGAACATTTACAGGCTCAAAGCAAGGAACAGAAAGAGCTCAGGAATTAAATCAAAGAAAATTACAGGCACAGAATGAAGAGCAGAAAGAACGTTATGAACAGCTTCAGGAGGCATCACAGGAACAACAGAGGGAATTACAGCTGAGAATGCAAGGACTGCTACATTCTTTCATTGAAGTGAAGGAAGAACAGCAACAGTTTAAGAAGGAAGTAGATGCCAAGCTAGAGCAGCAGAAGTATGAGGTAAGCAATGTGATGGAGTGTAAACAACACGTATATGACCAGTTGAAGTCAGTTATTGAGGAAATAGTGACAGAATGCAAACAGCATGTAGATGACCAGTTGAAGACAATTAGTGAGGGAATTGTGATGGAGTACAGGCAGCATTTAGATAACCAGTTGAAGCATGTAGTTGACCATGTGTAGATAATTAGCGAGAAAATTGAGGCTGTAGAGCAATGATTCTCGAACTATGGGTCGCGACCCAAAAGTGGGTCACGAGAGGAATTTTGATGGGTTTTGGGGACATAGAATAAACCTAATGCTTTCAGTGTGTTTCATTTACTTAACTGAAATTGTTATTACCCTTATCACACTATTAGCATTTTCATAATAACTGCGATAGTTTATATACCAGTTACACACTCTCTGTCTGTCTGTCTCTCTCATTTTTTTTACCCCGTGGGTCGCGAAGTCATGAAATATTCCAAATAGGGTCACCCACTAAAAAGTCTGAGAATCACTGTCTTAGCCGAACCTAACCGCTGCCTAAATTAACCTAGCCTAAGTTATCCCAACTCAATTTACACTCATTTCACGAACGTACTAGGTATTTCATGAATTTATTGATTTCACAGTCTGTCTGAACACTCGCACACACGCACAAGAAATAACACATTAGACCAGTATTATGTTGTTAAGATGCGAGATTTGCCAGTTGGGTGGTCGAGAAGTCTCCCAATGTTTACAGTAGCTAGCTCCGGTACGAGTCAGAGTTGCCAGTTAGCCTGATGTTTCTGATCATAGTTATTTCGTAAGGTGTGCATTAACTTTTGTGCTCTTTTTCTCAATAATGTTTTATTTATGTGATGGTTTGTTATATTATGTTATTTACGCTTGTATTCTAAATAATTTAGAGTGTTGTGCAGTGTGGGAGAGCTCTGGCACGTTTTGATGTCTCCTAGTTGGTAACTGTTTTAACTGTGACCCCGTTGAGAATGTGCTGGAATATTCTAGAACAATGCAAGTTTATATAAGGATGGGGAGGAGACTAACCCCTTAAGCGTGGGCATGTCGGAGGCGGTTCATGCACCTCACGTGGGAATATTTGCGCTCCAACTGACTTTTTAAAAATATTTGCCAAAAATCAGTTATTAGACCTAGAATATTATAACTGAATATGCTTATGGCACGTACCTTCAGCTTTTTCCTGGGATGTTTGTTGAGCCATCGTCACTACCGTAGGACTTGTGGAGACTTCCGAAGTTGGGTAATGAAGTCTCCACTTTACACTTCCCCACACCCCGTAATATGATTACCACAGCCTGATATTATCACTAGAACGACTATTCTATGATTTTCAAGTAGTTTTGAATCGATACACCAAAAAAAAAACACTGTTAAAGAAATGAAAATTACGAGCGTGTACGAGCTTCCCATTTGCACTCGTTCGCCTCTGGTATTCTGTCATTTATTATTCATAAACACACTCACACTTTATATTCCTATTACTTTTTTACACACACACATATATATATATATATATATATATATATATATATATATATATATACAGTATTTATCCATAAATTTCCTTCAGTAGTAGTAGTAGTATATTTTCACTCCAGGCATTTTACTTTCTCATTCAGTAAACTTGCATAGAGAGCAAAGCTTTCACTGTCGTTACTCCAAGTATTTGTACTCATATTCTTATATTAGTAATTATTTACATTTCTATTTTACTTACACTATGTTATATACCGTCACTTCCAGTAACTAAGGGCTCCTTTCCCTTGGAGTCAGGATGAACTTGGGACACTGAAGCACTCGTAGTTTATCACCATTTCCTCCATTGGCTCATTACACGATTCACCAGAAAGATTGTAGTCACTGTCCAACATTATCATGGATAAATTAGCCAGTTCACGCTCCACAGCAGAGTCACCCCTTCCTACACGAGGTTTAGTAGGGGTAGAGGTCACAGGGCCCTCTAGAAGCAGCGGAAATGGAGGGGCACGAGTGCTATGTGCTATCATCTCAAGAGACAACACTGAACTGAATGACGAGGCGGATATGGGGCCGCCAAGGGTTGACAACATCAGCGAGGTGACAGCTGTTAATTTATATGCTGTGAAATGATTGGCAGGAAATAATGTAGTTCCAGGTGAATGTAAATATCACTTAGGCTTCTCCCTTCCTTTCTTATATATACTTTTATTATGAGAACAGGTCATACAGCATATTTCAAGGGGAAATAAACAGGGAAAATTTGCAAACGAGTGCATGTGGGGTGTTGCCAGGTGATAATTAGCCAATTCCAGGTGTATGGCACTATCAATTACCTTTATTCCTTTATATATATATATATTATTTTGGATGAGAATAAGGCATAGGGCTCATTCCAATGGATGAAATGAGTGGAAAAATCCGAGCAAGATTTGACTAGAGTGGTGCAGCTGGGGCAGGCGGGAGGAGAGGGTAATGGAGGGGAGTCAAGAATAGGGAAAAATGGATGGAAGTACAGATGACAATAGCAGCACTGACTATTGATAGACACTGGCAGTATTGACAGATGATACAAGCAAACACTTCAAAGCCAGGGCGAATTCAAAATAACACAGAATCACAAAAGTGATGCCCAGCGGTATGATCCATTGCACCCGAGCATCACGAAAGTGACACCCCGCGGTTAAGGGGCTAAAGCAAAGTCAGTCAGTTTTCAGTTCAGTTTGAGTGTAGTGCAGTGTCAGTGATGTGTGTGTATTTTCAGTACTTGTGAAAACAGAGGCAAACAGTGAAATATCATTGAAGTTTGTACATCAACAGTACTTGTGAAAAAACAGTGAAGTGCTGTTAAACATTATGTATGATTGCAGTTAGTAAAGTTTCTATAGCTCTGGTGCTTAGAATAGTAAAGTGAAATTGAAAAGCATCCCATGTAATTATTTGGAAAATAAAGTCAGTGAACTTATGAAGCCAATGTTTATTTACGATGCCTGAGCTGACCTGTGTACTGTGCACCTGAAGGCTGACCATAGGAAGAACAACTCACTGGACAACATCTTTCCTGTACTGTACGACTGCTACTGAAGCCTGTGGCAGTGTGGGGTGGGGACGTAACACTGGTGTTAGGAGTGTGGATAATTTAGGTGCTGCAGTGAGTCTAATCTTCGACATGGAACAAGGTGGTGTGCAGACAAGATTCCGAGCTGAGCAGGAGGAGGAGGTGACCCTGGCTGCAATTATGTAGCTATTACAAGCTTCAAAGAAAGAAAATACAGAACAATTAAAAGCACAAAGTGTCCAATTACCAGCACAGAATGAAAGACGACAAGCGAGAATGAAAGACTACAGGCACAGAATGAAGGACAGAAAGAACTCCAAGAACATTTACAGCCTCAAAGTAGGGAACAAAAAAGCTCAGGAATTAAATCAAAGAAAATTACAGGCACAGAATGAAGAACAGAAAGAACATTATGAACAGCTTCAGGAGGCATTACAGGAATAACAGAGGGAAATACAGCTGAGAATGCAAGGACTGCTACATGCTTTTATTGGAGAAGTGAAGGAAGAACAGCAACAGTTTAAGAAGGAAGTAGATGCCAAGCTAGAGCAGCAGAAGTATGAGGTAAGCAATAATGTGATGGAGTGTAAACAACATGTATATGACCAAAGTCAGTTAGTAGGCACATAGTGACAGAGTGCAAACAGCATGTAGATGATCAGTTGAAGACAATTAGTGAGGGAATTGTGATGGAGTGCAGGCAGCATGTAAATAACCACCTGAAGCGTGTAGTTGACCATGTGCAGATAATTAGTGAGAAAATTGAGACTGCAGAGCAGTGATTCTCAAACTATGGGTTGCGACCCAAAAGTGGGTCGTGAGAGGAATTTTGATGGGTTACAGGGACACAGATTGGCCTAATGCTTTCAATGTATTTTATTTACTTAACTGAATTTGTAATTAACCTTATCAGGCTATTAGCATTTTCATAATAACTACGATAGGTTGTATACCAGTTACACCCTCTCTCTCTCTCTCTCTCTCTCTCTCTCTCTCTCTCTCTCTCTCTCTCATTCTTTTACCCTGTGGGTCGCAAAGTCATGGAATATTCCAAATAGGGTCACCCATTAAAAAGTTTGGGAACTGCTGTCATAGAGAAATATTGCACTGCTGAGACTAAGTTTAGTGTACAAGGGGGATATGAAAGGAAAGGACAGTGTATGGTGAATCCTGATGGATCCCAGGCATCTTAAGGTAGCATTGCAGGGATGAATAATCAGAAGGCAGAAGTTTTAAGTCTATCTATCTATCTATTTATCGCCAGAAGCCTCAATACCGTTCGGGGTGGCCACAAACAAATCGCCTTCACGTCGCCCTGTCCGATGCCATTTCACTGCCCCGCTTCCAACTCACATCCCCTTCTCTCATATACCTCTCCACCCCATCCCTCCATCTCATCCTCGGCCTCCCCCTCCCTCTTCCCCCCTCCACCTCACTCACATACACTCTCTTCATCAGTCTTTCACCCTCCATCCTTTCGACATGGCCAAACCACCTCAGTGTATTCCTCCTACCGCTTCCTATCACATCCACATCCACACCACAAAGCTCCTTTATATTCTCATTTGTCAGCCTGTCTCTCCATGTGACTCCACAGGCTCCTCTTAAATAACTCATTTCCACTGCTCTCACTCTTGACTTGTGTCCTTCCAGCAACGTCCAAGCTTCACCTCCATACGTTAGAGTTGGTATCACAATACTGTCATGTAGTAACTTTGCACTTCCATACTCACTTCCCTGCTTCTTATCATTGCTCTCAAGGAACCAGCAACCTTTCTTCCCTGCTGTACCCTTTCAAGCACTTCACCCTCCAAACCTCCATCCTTACTCATCACACTGCCCAAGTACTTAAACGAACTCACATTTTCCAATTCCTCACCATCCAACCTCGCTGTACATTCACTGACTTCACCTGTCTCAAAGACCATAGCTTTACTCTTCCCTACATTCACCTTAGATTCCGTTTCTTACACACTCTCCCAAACTCATCCACCAAGCCCTGCAGCTCCCCTTCGTCTTCACTCAACAACACAGTATCATCTGCAAACAACAGTACAGGGAGTTTCCAAACACTACCCTTTCTCACCAGGGCCACTCCAACATCCTCTACCCTACCTTGTACCTCTTTTATTACCCCATCCATGAACAGATTGAACAACCATGGAGACATGACACATCACTGTTTCAACCCAACCTTCAAAGAGAAAAATTCACTCAGTTCACCATCCACACGCAATGCAGCCTTAGCACCATCATACATACTCTTCACAGCATTCAACAACTTCCCATCTACTCCATATATTCTTAACACTTTCCACAATCCATGTCTATCCACCCTGTCATATGCTTTCTCCAAATCCATGAAAGCCGCATACAACTTCTTTCCCTTCTCTAGAAACTTTTCCACTAAAGATCTAAGAATGAATATCTGATCTACAAAACCTCTTCCCTTCCTAAAGCCTCCCTGTTTTTCTTCAACTAATTCCTCTGTTCTTTCTCTAACTCTGTCAATAAGTATCCTACCATACACTTTTCCTATTATACTAAGAAGACTGATGCTCCTATGATTACCTCACACTTCTTTTTCCCGTTTTCCTTTGTACAAGTGAGTAATTATACCTGACTTCCAATCCTCCGGAACTCTATCTTCCTCCCAGGCTAATCTGCACATTTTCCACATCCATTCTACTACTATCTCTCCCCCATACTTCAGCATTTCACCACACTATCAATTCCTGGGGCTTTCTCCAGTTTAACTTTCTTCATTGCTTCCACAACTTCTATCAACTGATTTCTTCCTGTTTTCTCACCTCCCTCCTCCTCCCAGCCATTCCCCAGCCACTTATACTCGCATTACTTCCATCCTCTATGTTCAACAGTCCCTTAAAATGTTTTCTCCATCTGCTCACTTTTTCTCCCATCTCCACTAGTAATCTACCATTTTTATCTTTCACTCTCCTGCTAACTTCACTTCCACCCTGTCTTACTCTTTTCACCTCTTTCCAGAACATTTTCTTACAGTCCCTCCACTTTACACTGAAGTTCCTTCCAAATTCCTCGTTTGCTTTCTTCTTACTCTCTCTTACTAATATTTTCACCTCTCTCTTTCTTTCTACATAGAACTCTCTCTTCCGTCTCTCAACTTCTTCCACTCCCTTATTTCTCATCCATTCATTGTATGGTTTAATCTTTTGTGCCACAGCCTGTCTTACCTCTTCATTCCACCACGCTGTTCCTTGCACATCCCTCTGTCTTCTCTTCATCTCACACACCACATCACATGCTGCACATATTTCTTCTGTAAATATCCCGCACACACCTTCCACGTCCCCCATCTGCTCCAATTCATATTTTCCCAATGGTTCCTCCACTTCTCTCTTATACTCTGCTTTTCTCTTATCCTCTTGTAACCTTTCCACTCTCGTTACAAATACTCCTTCTTCCCGACCCTCCCTTCTTCTATTTCTCCATCCTAATTGGACCTTGATTCTGGCCACCACCAAGTAGTGGTCAGAAAGTCCACTCCCCCAACCTCTATGAGCTCTTGCATCCATTACACATTTTCGCATCTTTTCATCCACACACACACACACACACATAATCAATCATTGCCTTCCTTTCATTCAGTTCACCACCCACCCTTCTTATCACTCGCCATGTATACCTGTGGATCATATTGTGCCTGAAGAGGGTATTGGCTATCACCAACCCCCTCCCAGCACAAATGTCCACTAATGCACTGCCATTCTCATCTATCTCAGCAGGCACACCCCACTCGCCAACTATTCCATCTGCCTTCACATTCCCTACTTTACCATTCATATCACCGATCAAAAACGCTCTTTCATTCCTTCCAAACTTTTCCATGCAAACTTCTACATTTGTCCAGAACTCTTCTCTCACTCTGTTTGCACGATCTTCCATTGGCGCATACACACACACACACACACACACACACACACACACACACACACACACACACAATCTCTCACATTTGTATTCCAACTTTCAATCTTACCCACACAATCCTTGACCCAACTGATCCATACTCTCTTATGCTCTTCTTCCATCTTTTACTCACAAGTATACATACTCCTTCTTTTGCCCTGTCATTCTCACCTACTCCTGCACATATACCCCATCCATACTCCCATTCTCTCACACTCCCACCTCTCCATTTCGTTTCAGCTATTCTGCATACATCAACTTTCGCCCCCTCAAGCACCTGGACAATCTCTCTCTCTTTCATCTCATCATTCGCTCCCCTTACATTCCAAGTTCCGATAACCATGTCCTTTGTCCAGTCCTTGGTCGTCATCTTTTGGTCTGTCCTTGTCCGAGGCTTCTTTTTTGTCTTTTTAGTTAGTTGTTTTCTGGGGAGGGGCACTAACCCTCCGCCAACCCTTTTAGTCGCCTTTTACGACAAGCAGGGATACTGGGGGAGTATTCTTGAAAACCCCCCCTACCCCCAGGGGGTTTTAAGTCCTGGTCTTAATTATGAAGCCCCAGTTTTTTGGCTCCAAACCAGTGAAGTGCATGGCTATAATGGGGGTCCAATTAAAAAGAAACCTCAGGAATTAGATGGTAGAGTATCTTGGGAAGCTTACCATGCACAGTTCCAGTTACTTGCGAATCAGAATGGTTGGGATGATAGGCAGAGGGCAGTGCAACTTGATACTAACCTTAAGGGTGCCACAGTGGAAATTCTGGGCCAGATGTCAATGATGGAGAGGAACAGTTACCACTTTGTAGTAAAAGTGCTGGAGAGCAGATATGGAACCATGTACTTGACTGAAGTTTACAGAGCAAGATTCCAGAGCCATGTACGTGTTCGAGGAGAATCCCTACAGCAGCTTGTTCTTGACCTGGAGAGTATCATATCAGGCATACCCTGGAACTGCACCTAACCTGTTGGCTATTCTTCTGAGGGACCAGTTCATCGATGCTCTGATAGTGCAGAGTTGAAAGTGCATGTGAAGCAGGCACAACCAAGAAGCATGCAAGAAGCACTAGCTAGGGCTCTAGAATTTGAGTCCTACATCATGTCCAGTACGTCCACCTTTCAGGCAGGTCGTAGTGCAGGATTCAAGGCAAGAAAGGCACAGGTATGGGAAGTGGAAAATTTTGAAAGAAGGTGCTGGTACTGTGAAAAACCAGGACATCGGAAAGTGGATTGCAAGAAGTGGAAGAGAGAACAGGAGAAGATCAGAGGAGGTTGCTGGTTCTGTGGGAAGCTGGGACACAAGAAGGTGGATTGTTACAAATGTAAGAAGGAGCAAGAATGGAACAGCCCAAGGAAATCTCAGATTGCAAAAAGTAGGTGTTGGACATGTGGTGAGGTGAGACACTTCAGTTATGAGTGTCCAATTGAAAAGGATGAGGGTAAATTAGTGAAGGCTGGTGATAAGAGGTAACAACCAGCCAGTTTTTCCCAAGAAGCTCCACCACTGAAGAAATGCAGGATAACCTTGATGAATAGAGCGAGAAGACGGAAGAACAGACAGCAAGGAGTGTAGTAGAAATGGGGTCTGGGTAAGAAATGCTGCCATACTGTACTGACAGGGCCAGCGTCAGATGAAGAAAAGCTGTAGAGGGTGCAGATTTACAACTGGTGCTAGAGTGGCTGCAGCAGAGTGCAGTGCGACCATCATGGGAAAAAGTTTCCAGGTTAAGCCCTGTGACCAAGAGCTACTGGAGTCAGTGGGACCTTCTTCGGTAGAACAACGGACTACTGGAGCGTCAGTGGGTGACAGCCGATGCCCTCGGCATGCATTGGCAACTGGTGGTTCCGAAGAAGAAGAGGTCCGAGATCATGGATGAGTCCCATAACCAGATCACTAGTGGGCACCTGGGAGTGAAGAAAACTCTTAGCTGGCTGCAACAGAGGTTCTACTGAATTAGCATGCGTCGGGATGTTGAAGAGTGGTGTCGTGCCTGTGATGTGTGTTGTGCCAAGAAGGGACCCAAGAAACGTGGTTGTGCCCCTCTTCAGCTGTACCAGGGGAGTGCACCAATGGAAAGAGTCACGATGGACGTTGCTGAACCTCTACCACTCACTGACAGAGGAAACCGGTATATATGTGTCGCCATGGACTACTTCACTTTGTGGCTAGAAGCCTATGTCATCCCTGATAAAGAGGCTGTGACTGTTGCTCAGGTGTGGGTTGACCAGTTTTTTTGTCATTTTGGGATGCCACAAGAGCTACATTCAGACCAGGGTAGAAATTTTGAGTCTGCTGTGTTCCATGAGCGTTGCACGTTACTGGGGATCAAAAAGACCAGGACGACCCCACTAAGGCCGCAGTCAGATGGGATGGTGGAGAAATTCAAGTGGACTCTGGGACAAGAACTGGCCAAGTACTGCATAGAGGAACAAACAGAATGGGACCAGATATTACCTGCGTTGCTAGTGGCATATCAGTCTGCGTCCCATGAGTCTACCAACTACACTTCTGCAAAACTTATGTTGGGCCACGAGTTATGCTTACCTATTGAATTGTTAGTGGGAAGACCACATGGTGAAAAGCTGCCTACAGATACCACCGGCTATGCGAAGCACCTTCAGGAAAGGCTGGCTGAGGTACATCATCAAGTGCATGGAGCCCTCAGATTTTCAGAAGTGATGAAATGCAAGTATGATGTCAAGGCAAATGAGGTGAGCTTCAAGGATGGTGACCAAATTTAGTTATACAATCCTCAGCAAAAGAAAGGACAGTCTCCGAAGCTGCAGAGCCTGTGGGATGGGCCTTACACTGTGCTGGATTGCCTATTCAGAATATCGGATTCGTGATGGCAGGAATTCTCGCCCAAAGGTGGTACACATGAGTCGTCTGCGGCAGTACCATGGGCCAGGACAATACAGCTGGGACGTCTCCAAGGAATCGTGGTCTCCCCCAGCCAAGGGTGTTGAGGAGGACCACGGAGTTGAAGTGCAAAAGGATAGTCCTTTCTCAATGAAGAAGTGAATCAGGAAGAGGACCATGATCTTCCAGGAGGAGTGAACCATGTGGAGGAACAAGGACATCGTCAGAAGCATCATAGAAGAAGACCTGATAAGATGAGGGATTATTTCGTGCATAGTTAGATGTTTCATTAGGATTAAGGTTTATGTTTTTATATATTGTGCTGTTTTATCAGGACGGCAAAGGACTAGGGAGGGGGTAGTGTTAACCCTTTAAACGCGACCATGAGCAGTCGACCCCCCCCGAGAAGCTGGGTTGTATCGTGGTCTGAGTACCTGTAGGAAAATATTAGCCAAAAATCAGAGATTAACCTAGTACATTGTATTTGGTATGGCAGATAGTACTTACATCCAGCTTTCTCCAGAGATAGGTGTTGAGCCTTTGTGGACTACCCAAGGACTTGTGGAGACTTGCAAAGTTGGGTAACCAAATCTTCACTTTCACACCTCCAGCAACCCAGTTTCTCCTCTACCACAGCCTCATTCTGTCACAGTAAACTTTATACTACAACGTAAAGGTAGTTTGGAATCCGTATTTGTACAATAAGCACTGAAAATAAGGCTAAAATCAATGAAGCGTACGGCCGACATGCAGCGCGGCGGCGGTCTTCCCATCACTCAACAAACATTTCCATTTTCACAGCTAAAAACATGTATACTACATTATTTTCAGTCACATTACTTCCCAAAAGATCACCGCGGCGCGCTTTTTATTCTGCCTTACGCCCGTCACTTTATTCTCGTTCCTGTCAGCCGCTTGCACTGACTCGGAAGAGCTAGAACTCGCCATAATGTCACTTTGAAAGCCTGCGGTAAACTGATGCTAAACAGGGGCAAACCGTCCGAAAAAAAGCTAGTGTTACAACTGGGGAAACAAGCGTTTCCTATTAGCATAAACTGCTTGTGAGAGGAGAGTGCAGATTTTTAGTTCTGAGCAGTCAGAGCGCTGCCATGTATCACAACCAGGCTAGCCGGGCCGTGGTGGAGGGGGAGGGAGGAAAAATGCGATATTTGGCAACAACGGAGGTCAGTAGTACAAAGGTAAAGTATGCTAATTGTAGCTAAAGAGTGGTGGTACTGATAGACAATACCAGCTGGAACATCCTTGCCCACGTTTATTCAAAATTAACTCGAATCATATATGCGACGCTCCGCCGTTATGTCCTTTTTGGCGAGCATCGCAAACGCGACGATCTGCGTTTAACCCTTTAACCGCGGGTGTCACCTCAGAATGACATTGCAAAAACTGGACCAAACCGCAGGTGTCATTCTGGAATGTTTGTGAATATTTTGAATACCGCGCGTTTTTTCCACGCGCCAATTGTTTCAAGGGAGAGTAGCTATTAAGTTCTTTCACTCCAGCCGACCCCCACCTCCCTCCTCCCACCCCCCGGGCCCCCCACCCCACCCCTGACCAAACACGCATCAGTATCTGTCTAGTGTGTGACAACGCCACTGATGTGGCAGTGAAGTGCAGGCAATTACAGTGCCTTTTACCTGCCTCAGTGAACACAGAGTGGGTGTTTATCGTATGTGCAGTGTCATATATGTTTATAGTATTATTATCAGAATGAGGTTGGCATTTGGTAATGGTGTGTGAGCGAAAAATAGTGATTTTAGATCGCTTACTTCTAATGGCACTGCTCATCCAGTGATAGTCAACGAAATCATGAAACCTACATCACTGCAAAGCCGAAGGTTAGTACTTTCTAATGGTACCTTATTTTTCGCTCTAGATTTATTCTGTGCAGAGTTATAAAGGTTTAAAGTTTGTTTACATTTTGGCTGGAACCCCCGCGGGGGGGGGGGGCAGTCCGGTAAAACAATGCCCGCGGTTAAAGGGTTAAGGGGTTAAGAAGCCAGCCTTGGTCGAGAAGTTTCCCGAGTCAGAGTTGCTAGCTAGCCTGCTGTTTGTGAGCATAATTGTTTCGTAAGTTATGCATTAACTGTTGTGCTCTTTTTCTCAGTAATGTTTTATTTTTGTGATAGTTTATTAAGCTATGTTATTTAGTTTAAGTTTGTATTCTAAAGAATTTAGAGTGTTGTGCAGTGTGGGATAGCTCTGACATGTTTTGATCTCTCCTAGTTGGTAACTGTTTTAAGTGTTGCCTCGTCGAGTGTGTGCTGGAATTTTCTAGAAAAATGCAAGCTTATAAAGGGATGGGGAGGATTCTAGAGCAAAGGCAGTCGGTTTTCAGTTCAGTTTGAGTGTAGTGCAGTGTCCGAGAAGTGTGTATATTACCGGTACGTGTGAAAACACCGGCAAACAGTGAAATGTTACTGAAGTTTGTACATCATCAGTACCTGTGAAAATCTCTATCTATATACCTAGGCTGCTTCCTCCAAGGAAAGGGAGGTAGCCGAGACAGGACGACACACACCCCATTTACTCATCCATTCAAACACATTCATTCGCATCTTAGCCTCAAAGGGGAAAACGGACAGATCCTCACCGCACCACACTGCACAAGGGTCAACTGCGCAATGCAATCAGTGACATCCTCAGCAGGGCCCGACAGCAGAGCCGGTTTACCCCTGCCACATCATAACAGACTCATCCCCTTACCCGCACCTGACCTGAAATAGCTGATCAGACCAAATGCGGGAGAATATCCCCTCAGGGCTGCGTCATCATTTATTCATTCACAATTTCTCTCCATTTATTTCTGTCACGCACAACCACACTTCCTTGCTCAACAGACATCCCTCTCGCATCAAGTGCTTTCTTTACACAGTCCATCCATCCTATTCGTGGTCTTCCTCTCAGCCTTACACCTCTCACATCAGATTTAGTTATCTTTTTCACCAGTCGCTCATTATCCATTCTCTCCTTATGCCCAAACCATCACAACACCCTCAGCTCAACTCTACCAGCCATCTCCCAAACAACTCCAGTTCTCCTTCGCACTTCATCATTCCGCACCCGATCCATACGCGTCACTCCACACATATTCCTCAGGCACCTCATCTCCATTACATTCAAACTTTTCCTCTCTGCTACACCCATATTCCATGTTTCAGCTCCATATAATGCAGTCGGTACCACAACACTCTCATACAGCCTTCTCTTTACATCCATTCTAAGCGAACGACATCTAAACACTTTTTTCATTCCTCCCAGCACCTTTCCTACTTCATTTATTCTAAACTTCACTTCTGCATCTATTCTTCCATCCACAGCAACATGTGACCCTAGATATTTAAAACATTCTACCTCCTCAAGCAACTCGCCATTCATAACTATATCCATCCCCCTACCATATACCAACCTCGTACACTTCATCACTTTACTCTTATTCTCATTTACTTTCAATTTACTCCTTTCACACACCCTTCCAAACTCCTCTACCAACTGTCTCAATCTCTCCTCTGAATCAGCCACCAGTGCAGTATCATTTGCAAACAGCAGCTGCTTCAGATTCCACTCTCCACCATCAACATTAACCAGACTCAGACCTCCACCTAAAACTCATGCATTCATCTCCCTTACAACACCATCCATGTAAATATTAAACAACCTATGAAAAAAAAAAACAGTGAAGTGTTGTTAAGCATTAAGTGTGATTGCTGTCAGTAAAGTCTGTATAGCTCCAGTGCTTGTGAGAATAGTGAAGTGAAGTTTGCAAGCATTCAGTGTAATTATTTGGAAAATAAAGACAGTGGACTTAGGAAGCCAGTGTTTATTTACGACGCCTGAGCTGATTCTGTGTACTGTGCCCCTAAAGGCTGACCATTGGAAGAACAACTCACTGGGCAACGTCCTTCCTGTACTGTACTACCGCTGCTGGAACCTGTGGTAGTGTTGGATGAGGATGTAACAATATATTATATATATATATATATATATATAGATAGATAGATAGATAGATATATATAGATAGATAGATACACAGATAGATAGATAGATATGTATATATAATGACTGGCAAATCAGTCAGTTTCTTAAACCCACTGGAGCCCAGTGTCCCCAGTACTGGACAGAACTGGGAATTTTCAAATCTTAATAAAGTAGGGAATCCCCGGGTAGGGACCTATGAGCTTCGTGACTGTGAACTGATAGGCGGAGGGGGGTACACTTAGTACCCTCCCAGTACAATGCCTTGCCCACCAACTCTGGTATCCTAAACTATATATATATATATATATATATATATATATATATATATATATATATATATATATATATGTACTGTAATTCAGTTAAACGTCTAGCAGCGGCGGTGACTGCACCCTGCCATGATCAGCATGCTGTGAGGTTGTTGACTGCTTCTTTGAATATATTCCATACAACTTACACCTGTGTACGACTGTGGTACTGATGGACAAACACTGGCTGAAGAAGGGTGTGATGATTTGGTGTTGAATGTTTTACATTTTCATATGGTTTGCATGTTTATTAATAATAATAATAATAATAATAATGATAATAATAATAATAAAATATCTCTGATTTACCGTTAATCAACGGCACTGCGAAAAAAAAAAAATTAAATGAAACCTACTTTTGCTATCAAAAACTATTTTCAGTATCTTTTAAACTCAGTATCTTCAATGACATTTTCCTAATCAGTTTGATCTGTAAGTTTTTGATAAGTTCGGTTTACTGACCTGAAATGTTTCAGATACCGGTACTGCTTCCTCAATGGGATCAGTATGCGATGATGTGTAATGCCGTGGGGTAACATCTAACCTTACTAATACAAGAATACAATGGATAAGAATTACTTTACCTGAATGTGTTAAGATGATGAAAACAGTTTGGAGATTTGTAGACTAAAACTCCTACGTCCTCTGTCTGAAGAGGTTTATTACTTGTGTAATTATGGATCATTCCGACACTTTTCACTAATATTCAAAGTTTGCGTGGGTTTAAGATGGCATCGTTGAGTTTCAAAAGAACTGTCCACTACCATGTTTCTTACTGCAGAGAATGCATTGATATGCATAACTTTATTTATAGTCTACTACAGTCTGTATGCTTGAATCAGATTTAGTTCACTTGCCTCAAATCCTTCATATACGGCTTTGACAGTAGGGTCAGTGTGCGTTAAAAAGTAGTGGCAAGGAGCCCCCGTCATCATCCACACTTCAACACCCCATTTCCAGCCTGGGATATTTAGCATGTCTTGAAATGTCTCCACCGGCTTATCCTTGTCCTGGACGGTGAGGTGAGCGATCAGGGCAGACTTGAACCCCGTTGTTATGATGAGGCAGAACACCAGCCACCAGCCAACCAACATCTACAACATGGTCAAATATAAATCAGTCATTATAACAAATCCGTG
The DNA here is from genome assembly GCF_032717465.1 of Coenobita brevimanus. Lineage (NCBI taxonomy): Eukaryota > Metazoa > Arthropoda > Malacostraca > Decapoda > Coenobitidae > Coenobita > Coenobita brevimanus. Next base: position 48,125,297 of record NC_136993.1, on the reverse strand, counting down.
TACTGTACATACTGCTTTGCAAGTGTATTAAGCATCAATTATAAAATACTATAGACCCCTTGTTCATCCGTTCAGTATGATGAAACAAGATTAACTTATATATATTAACTCAAAACTATTTTACATGAGGGGAAAGCCTTTTACAGTGAAGTACGAGTACATGAAAACAAGCTCCATATAGTTCGTATACTGTAAAAGATCTCTAAATAAAAGTATACTATACTCGAAATGTCAGAAATGTCCAAGGGTAGCTGATGAGGATGATATACTATGCATTTTTTAATATTTAAGTGATTACCTGTCCAGAGACATTAACGGATGGATCCTTAGGCGGTTCTTCCAAGAGGATGGCCCAGCCATATAGGAATGTGATGATGAACTGTACAGTTTTACCTCCTGCCAACTGCACCCACAGCCTCTGCAGCATCCATAACACCACTGCCCACACCAGCAGACTCACCAGGATGCCCAACCACACCATGGCTGACAGTTTGGGAGATTTCTTGCATATTAGTGATAATAATAATAATAATAATAATAATAATAATAATTCATATCAATATAATCAAGATTTCTTTCCTCAAATGTTTGGTTTCTGAGGCTGATGGAGCAACAAATAACATATACACAATGGAAATCCTAAATTTCTGAACGAGTGTAGTTGCAGGAGTGGGTAAACATGGCAACGCTAGAACCAACACTCCTTGCAAAAGAAGGGACTCCAGTAGCTATCCATATTAGAAGGGTTGATATACACCATACCAGTAAAGTGCGCTTTGTGAGCGCGTGATGAGCGAGTGAGTGCCATGTTATCACAATTTCCCTCAGACATAAAATTATGGGAGGAATCTCCGATATTTAACTGACAGAAGTGATGTAAAAAAAAAGTTTTATGACTGAAAATCTATTTTAATGTGATATCGTAACTGATTCGTTCACATTTAGAGCCTAGCAGTCCCTTGGAGAACTCGGGATTCCAAGAGGTTCCTATGCCATTATGGGTGAATTTTTAGTTGATAAAATTGATTGAATGAATGTATCACATGCAGAAAGAATTTAAACTCTACTTCACATAGTAAAATTATTAGCTTCTGCTTAGCGTGACAGTTGGGTTGGGCCATGCCACCTATTGCCAAACATACCTGAGAGTAAATATCATTCACTCACATCGCTCTCACGTTCGTAATCATTGTTAGAGTTTGATACAACACTTTTAAAAACATCGTATCAATTATTAACAACGTAATTTTGCAAATTGTACACAACTGTACTCGGCTAATGGCATAAAATAACAAGAATCACAAGTACATAGTGGCATAAAAAATTTACGTGTGAAAGGAAAGATGCTAATTGGCCATAAATTATGCTGAAGATTAACGTTGTCAGCTATTGTTCCACTAGAAAAAAAAAAACAAAAAAAAAAGGTTTTTGTACAAAACTTTTGGTAAATTCTTATTTCTCTGATAACACAATCTACTGTAGACACAATCGGGTCTAGAGTAATTAAGTGCAAGAATATCTTGCAACAGCATTTACATTATTAATTGTAGAAAAATGTAATTCATGTTTTATCTCTCTATTCCATATTTCATTTTGCCTCTGATGATAAATTCGAGCTTCTTCAAAATTGTCTTATCCCTGCAGATTTTTTAAAAACTATCTTAATTAAGGACTTTATACAAAGGCATGCATCACTACCTGGTGTTAAAACAAGGTAAAATTCCATGGTAACCTCCTGTACACAAAGTTGGCTGATATACTTTCTTGACAAGCAGAAAGTCTCTCCACTTACCCATTTCCATATTAAAACATTGTTTTGTCCTTTCTTCTGTCACTGCTTCTGTCTCCCTTTCCCTTTTGCACCTGCCACCCCTCCCACCCACCCACCACCACACCACACACACTCATTGCACTTCCCTCCACTACACCCAGAACTCCACCGATGGTCATATAAATGCTCACGTGCTGTGGAAGATGTGTTGGGTTAAGTGAGAGTGCAGTTTTATATAAGGTCAGAGAGGTGGTTTTGCCAGCATGGCGAAACAGTGACAGTTTGACGAACATATGAGTGATGGGCAAAGGACGGTTAGAACTTTAGTGATAGTTACCTGTGAATGGTCTGACAAGGGCGAGGTGTTGTGGTAGAGGAGGTGGCTTCAGTGACACCACAGTCATGAGGTCGGATGGGTAAGTCCTCAGGTAATCCAACATGGTCAGCCGCTCTCGTAAAGGGGACACAACGGTGCAGAAATCTACCTCGTGTCTCTGAAGTCGACCCATCATTCCATCATGCACCCCATTTTTCAGGTTACCCCACAAACGGTCTATTTCCTCACGAACAACGTAACTGAATGAAATTACTGATTTAATACCGTTTACCCAAGAAACAGTATGACAAATGAAAGGGTTGAAGAAAATTTAAAATTATTTCCTCAGTTTTGAATAAAAATTTATGTACAGTTTGTTCTTGCTATCTCCATACTACCTTTCTTAGCTCAGAAATCAAGGGAGGGGTTAGATATGGATTAGCAATACTTTCACTACTGCTGTGAAGAAAATGGCATCACAACCTGTGGTACCAGTCTAAAAATTAAATCATTCTTAGACTGTTACCACAGGTTATGATGCCATTTTCATCACTCCAGTAAGAAAGTGGTAATGATTTATATCTAATCCCTCCTTTGACTTCGAATAGTCTCTTCTGAGTTAACCCACTGCGTCCCGTTGACGTATATATACGTCCACACATTTTGTCACTGTTAGTCCCATTGATATATATAAACTAGCATCAATTGCAAGGTCCCTAATTTGCACAATTTTCAATTTTCGCGGGTGATTTTTGATACATATACAGGTGACACATTCCTCTACAAGATGCCAGGTAGGGACAATATCTTACCCTGCATTACCTCCCCCCCACATGCCATTGTCTTGGCAAATCACCTGTTACCAGTGACCTGGCCAGTAATGACATGTCATGCCACGGTACAAAATTTAGGGCCAGAGTGATTCCCTAATCGATGACAATGTGGAGGACAAAGTTTATGTAGCATTAGAGGAAGAAACAGTCAGAAATGATGATCACGTAATGTCGCCAAAAAAGGTCAGGTATGTTGATGTGTTTGGTGAGTGAAACAATGCTTATTTTGCATATATTACTGTCTGAAAACCAATATACTCTCGTACTACATATAAATTCGTTCCAAATAAATAAATAAATACCATTAATGAGTGGTGTGGAATAGTTACCCTCCCATAGAACTCGTTCTTTTTGGAGCCAGCCTGATAGAAAACCCAGTAAGGTAAGGGGTACTGCTACCTGTATCGAGTATTTTAAACTTCAAGTGAGTGATTTCTCTATGAATTTTCGTTGTTTCTCACCAAAAGCGAAGTTTTGAAAAAAAAAAAAATCCAAAATTGGTCGGGATTGGGGGGAGTCAGTGGTGGAAAATTGGTCGAGACTGGGTGGGTTAAGGAATGTGGTATGGAGATGGTGGGAACAGGGTGGAAATGAGTTTTTATTCAAAATGGAAAATTCTTCCGAGACAAACATAGACTTTACTACTTTGGGGTCACTGAGAACGAAAATAATGCTTATAATGTCTGATCGGCTCTACAGTACTTCTTAAGATATTCTATTTGCTCAGCATTTACAATCATTGACTTGAATAGCATAAGGTACTTCAGTAAGAATTGGACTTGGTTCTTATTTCAAACAAGAAATGATCCATACACGGGCAAGAATTTGGCTGAATGTATATATAAAAGTTTTACTGAGTTTGGACAGCTTTGGCTGTTTTGCCAAAATAATGCGTGATGCCACCTGAAATTGTTATTGTGTCATTAATTCCATCATTTCATTCTAAGACATCAATCATTATGCAGGTTACATCACAGAAAATTTTGTCCTACACAAACTCTGCGGATCAAATGGTGTTATTCTTTATATATATATATATATATATATATATATATATATATATATATATATATATATATATGTGTGTGTGTGTGTGTGTGTGTGTGTGTGTGTGTGTGTAAGGAAAAAGATTCCATAACACCCATCTAGCAGTAAACTCTCCTCTTTCTGTCCAGCTCTCTAATGCCAGAGTTAACCGTTGCTCCTGGTTCTTCATGTATGCGACAGTTCAACTCTGGAAGTATCTATATCCGTATTTGCTACTACCGCATGACATTCAGTCAAGGCATCTCGAAATTAAAGGATCTTGAGTATGGCCCTCTGTTACCTTGTTTTAAATTTTTTCTTGGAGGGAACAGTTTACGGACTTCTAGCATATGGTTTCTTTTTCCTTACACACAAAAACACACACACACACACACACACACACACACACACACACACACACACACACACACACACACACACACACACACACACACACACACACACATATATATATATATATATATATATATATATATATATATATATATATATATATATGTGTGTGTGTGTGTGTGTGTGTGTGTGTGTGTGTGTAAGGAAAAAGAAACCATATGCTAGAAGTCCGTAAACTGTTCCCTCCAAGAAAAAATTTAAAACAAGGTAACAGAGGGCCATACTCAAGATCCTTTAATTTCGAGATGCCTTGACTGAATGTCATGCGGTAGTAGCAAATACGGATATAGATACTTCCAGAGTTGAACTGTCACGTACATGAAGGACCAGGAGCAACGGTTAACTTTGGCATTAAAGAGCTGGACAGAAAGAGGAGAGTTTACTGCTAGATGGGTGTTATGGAAATGTCTTAGTGGTGGAGGGATGCAAACAGACGGTTCAGAAGAATAGTGACCATTGAAGTAGCGACTGAAAAGAGATAAAGATGCAATAGTACAACAAAGAGATGCAGGTTGAAGGGAGCCAGTAAGAGAAGGAGAGCTAATAACACGAACAGCCTTCGACTCAGCCTTGTTGAGAACTACTGAACGTGGGGAGGACACATGAGTTTTACTCCACACAGGGGCAAATAAAGCCCAAGTACAAAGTCAACAACTGTGAAGCGGTAAAGTAGGTACGGATTTGGCTTAGTATACCTTATCTCTTGGAAGCAGATTATACATGAGAGATAAAATGATCTTTCCAAGATAAATTCCAAGAGAATGAAATTCCAAGAGAAGTATGACCAAACACGATGGAAGATTGAGTTGGACATTTTTAAATTTCGAGGATATTCCTGTAGCAGATTTTAATGAATCGAAAGATGTAAGAACTGCGTTTCTGATGCATTAAAAATAATAAGATTAATTTTACTCCAATCAGATCCAAGCCATCTTCTCATCCCTTGTCTGTTGAAGCAACTGCATAGATGGACTCTGTGGGAAGGGGATGGAAAGGTGAAGTACAAACATATGAGTTGAGAAAGTTAAATATTCAGCTTAGAAGGTCATTGATAAATAGAAAGAAGAGAGTTGGTGATAGGACTGAGCCCTGAGGAACACTACTATTGATAGCTCTAGGAGAAGAACAGCGGCCATCTAGAACAGCAGCTTTAGAACGACGAGAAAGGAAGCAAGAGATGAAGGCTCAGACAGAAGGACAAAAACATAAGAGGGCAACTTGGATATTAATGATTTATATCAAACTCAATCAAAAGCCTTTGAGATGTCAAGTGCAATGGCAAAGCTTTCGCCAAAGTCCCGAGAAGAAGATGACCAGGAGTCTGAAAGGAAAGTGAGAAGATCACCAGCGGAGCATCCCTGGCAGAACCCATACTGACAATCGTAAATAAGATTGTGACTGGAAACAAGCCTTAAAATTATTTTGTAATGAATAGATTCAACAACTTTAAAAATATATCAATCAATCAGTCATTTCCTGGGGCATCTCCCGGGATGCATAGGGCCTCGATGAACTCTCTTCACCAATATCTGTCTCTTGCCATCTCCTTCAGGCCCCACCAACACTCCTTTCCTACTTCTCTTTTCATTGTCCTCAACCAGGTTTCCCTTGGCCTACCTCTACCTCTTCTTCCTCTAGCAGTCCACTCTGGCACATCCTGTATTAATCTGCCTTCTTTTCTATATATGTGCCCCAGCCACTTCCAGCGAGACAGTCTCACATATTCATCAACTGGTTCCACTCTCTTGCTATCCCTTACTCTTTCATTTGTAATTCTGTCTTGCCACTGTACTCCAAAAATCCTTCTCAGTATTTTATTCTAAAATCCTAATACTTTCTTATCTGTTGCAATTGTACTGTACCATGAATCATGCCGGCAAATTAAAATTGGTCTAACCATGGACTTGTAAATTTTTACTTTAGTATGTACCGAAAACCTATTTTTATTCCAAACAGATTTCAACATTCCAACAGCTCGTCAAACCAGTCTTATAGAAATACAAGATGTTAAAGCCGTTGGACGATAGTTAGAGGGTTGGAAATAGTCACCCTTCTTTGGAACAGGCTGAATGAGAGCAAACGTCCAGCAAGAAGGAAAGGTACAAGTTGACAGACAGAGGCAAAAGAGTTTACCTAGGCAGGGTGTTGCACAGAAGCACAGCTCTTGAGGGCAACTGGAGGGACACCTTCAAATCCATATGCCTTTTTAGCATTGAAGCAACTTAAGGTAGAAAACACATACTTGAAGAAATTTTAATGTCAGCCATGAGGAAGTCAGAAGAAGGGAAGTGATGGAACAACAGCACCAGAATCACCTAAAGTGTAATTGGAATGCAAAGTCTGAACGAAGAAATCAGTTTTATCAGTAGAAGAAACAGTGACAGAGTCTTAAGATTGAAAAAAAGGAGGGAAGGATGATGAAGTAAATTTGTTAGAAAGGATATTGATAAGATGCCAGAAGGAGCGGGAAGAATTTGAGATAGAGAGTTCATAGCATTTAGTAAGAATGAAATTATTTTTTGCAGAGCATAGGACAGACTTTGCACGATTCTGGACAGAAACATAAAAGAGATGAAATTCAGGGGAGGGTTGGCTCCAGTAACGTTTGAAGGATCTCTCCTTGTTGTAGAGAGCAGTAGAACAAATGCGATTAAACCATTTTTTTTTTTCAATAGACACAGGATAAGAGAGGAATGTATGCTTCCATGCCCAAGAGAATAACCTCCATAATGTGCAAGTCATACAGAGATGGATCACGGCCATAGAAGCGTTAATCATTTCAGGGAAAATCATGGCGTTATTGGAGTGATAGGACAGGTTAAGATGACGAGGTCATGGTTGGAGGTACGTAACAGAGAAAGTATTTACACCACAACAAGATGGATTAGTGGTAATGAAATGGTCATGTACGCTGAACCTCTCTCCAAGGCAGTCAGGGATGCAGGTGGGGTATTGATCATGGTCATGTATGTTGGAACTCGCTCCAAGGCAGTCAGGGATGCAGGTGGGATATTGAGCAAGCTGCTTTAGTTCATAAAGGACAGAGAAGATGTAGACTTGTTCAGGAGGTGGACCAGTGAAAGAAGAGAGTCAAAGGTGGTGGTGAACACTGAAATGACCTAGAATAGAGATTTAAGAGAAGGAGAAATTGTGAGGATGTGTTCCATCTTTGAAGTAAGATAGTCAAAGAATTTTTATAGCCAACAGAATTAGCAGATAAGTAAACAGCACAGACATATTAGTTAGATTATGACAGAATAGCTGAAGTCAGAGGGGAGAGAAGTCAGAAGATTCAAGTTTAGGAACATGAAAGATATGTTGTTGGGTACATATGAACAACAGCCACTTTTTGGCTTTGAAGTGAGTATAGAGAACGAGTTGAACAGAAAGTGTTGCGATGGTTTGGGCATATGGAGGGAATGGATGAAGAGCAATTGGTGAAAAAGATAACGGAGTCGGATGTGAGAGATGTAAGGCTGAGAGGAAGACCACAAATAGGATGGATAGACAATGTGAAGAGAGCAGTGGATGAGAGTGTGATGCTTGTAGTGAAAGGAAGAGTGGCTGCGCATGCTAGGGATGACTGGAGAAAAATTGTGAATGAATAAATGGTGATGTGGCCCCGAGGGGATATTCTCCCACATTTGGTCTGATCAGCTGATCAGGACAGGTGTGGATAAGGGGATGGGTCCATTATGATGTGGCAGGGAGAACCAGCTGCTGTTGGGCCCTGCATTGGATGTAGCTGATCGCACTGCACAGTTGACCCTCGTGCAGTGTGGTGCAGTGAGACTGTCCCTTCTACCCTTGGGACTAAGATACAAGTAGATATGTGTGTGTGTGTGTGTGTGTGTGTGTGTGTGTGTGTGTGTGTGTGTGTGTGTGTGTGTGTGTGTCGTCCTGACTCGGCTAATCCCCCTTATTTTGGGGGGAAGCAGCCAAGGTATAGATATAGATAGAGAAAGCAGGAGGATATAGAGAAGGGTTTGCTACCAGCCGCCTCAGACAGCTGGGTCTCATTAAGGAAGAGGAGGTGAGGTTTAAAGGAAGAGAGTTGGTGTTCAACAGATAAGAAATTAGAGGAAAGGCAGTGAATGTTAAAGAAAATTAAGAAGTGAGTTAGGCTGTGGTTCCAAGCAACTCTCTTGGCCGTCACTGGGAGAGGGGAGGATGGTGGGAGAACTTATTCCCTCCCGCCACCCTAGGGGACTCTAAGGCTGGGTGCTGAGATGCCATTTTTTTTTTTTTTACATAAGAAAGAAGTGTGGTGTGTATTGTTCAAGTTGTTTGGTGTCGACAGTTGGAGTAAACTGTATAAGAGATTATACTGGTCTATTCTCTGAGTTATTGAAAGACTGAAAGAAAATCAGTAAAGGCGGATGATCAGTTCCGTGGGCTGATGAAATGGGAGCTCTAGCTTTCCCTATCATTGGCCTTCCGTCCATCTTCGGACTACTGCCTTGTTCGACTGGTGGTAAAGTCAACTCCCTCGTTGTAAATTACTGTTTGATTTTGGAAAGGGACATATCTCTGTTTAGCCAGATGAGCAGTGATGCCTCGTACTTGATTTAATAAGGCAAGTAAGTTCTGATATATTTGTGGCGAAATTACATTTGAGTCAAAAGCTCAGTATTACTGCTGTGGTTAGGAAAAACTACCACCTGTAATGTGGTTGTAAAACTGGAGATCAAGACAAGTGCCAGGCTCCAGTTATTTGCTGGAACACTTGTGCAACAAATCTTCGCCAGTGTTTAATTAAGCAAAGGAAATTTATGCCGTTTGCTGATTTGTCGAAAACCAACACATCATTAAAGCAACTGCTACTTCAGTATGGTGCCCCCCATTCGGGAACGGTCTGTCAGAGCAGATAAAGTGGACTGAAAAATATCCAAACATTCTGGCGGCAATTCGCCTAGTACCCCACGAGGATTGGTGCCTGTTCCTGAAGCACCAGAATCCTTCTTATTTGGATCACACGAGGAGGGGAACCTCAAAACATCTTCCTCTGCACCAACAACGTCACTTGACTCAGATTTTGCCCCACCCTCTTCCACTGAATCGCACCTCATAACAGAAGTTGAACTGAATGATCTTGTGAGGGATTTGGAAATGCACAAGAGCAAGATAAAGTTGTTGGGCTGCAGACTACAGCAGTGGATACTCCTAGCATATGATGTTAGGAATTCCATGTTCCTGACCGTCAAAAGAATCTTGTCCAGCATTTCTTCATGGAGGATGATCTTGTAGCCTGCAACAACATCGATGGCCTGATGGCAACACTTAACATCGTCCATAATCCAGCTGAGTAGTGACTTACCACTTATTCATCAAAGACCAGTGCTAATGGTATTTTGCTGCACAATGATAATGTTTTGCCATCCATTTCAGTTGTTCATGCAGTCCATGCAATGGAAAGTTATGACAACATGAAACAACTGTTGAGGTCCATAAACGACGACCGATATCAGTGGCAGCTTTGCGGTGACCTGAAGAATTATTGCCATTTTGCTTGGTCTGAGGAATGGATATACAAAGTACTGCTGTTTGCTCTGTGAATAGGATAGACGTGCAAGATGGTCTCCCTGCACCGAGAGAGACTGGTTGCTCATTCGATAGTCACTGGAGCCAGAGAGGAAGAATGTTCAGCATTCACCACCTTGTCAAAGCCGTGGACAAAATCAAAGAAGCCTTCAAGTATCGCTGTGTGAAATTCCCAGGGTTAAGTCAAACAAAAATAAATAAATGTGTTTTTGTTCTCCTCAGATTCCATAACTTCATCGAAATGATACATTTGAGAGCGCAGTGTGTGGCAAAGGATGCTTGGGAAGCCTTCAAGCTAGTAACAACAACATTTCTTGGCAACAACAAGGCAGACAACTACAGGGAGTTGGTGGAAAACCTCCTTTCGACATACAATAAGCTTGGCTGCAAAAGTCACTCAAGACTTATTTATTTGCACTCTCATTTAGATTTCTTTGCACAAACGTGGAGCAGTGTGCGGTGAGCATGGCGAACGATTTCACCAAGACAGTGCAGCAATGGAGAAGTGGTATCAGGGCAAATGGAGCCCACCAACGCTTGCGGTCTGTTGCTAGGGATGCTCCATTTCATGAACACATGAAACAAGCCCATATTCACAGAAGCTGAGTATTGATTGAACTATGTACGGACAAATAATAAGAGTTTTATATACGTGGTATGTCAGATATATTCATGTAGCCGCCACAAGCAGATGGAAATACATTGGTGTGAAGTTTATGAGTAACAGTGTATTGTCAGTGTTATGTACATATATGGAATATATAAAACTATTTTCGAAATACTAGCAAATCAGCTGCTTTTTTTATCATATTTGATTTCAGTGCATTGAAAATCCATAAGAAACAGCAAATTTTATCTCCAAAGCAGACAACTTTTAAAAACTTTTAGACCAGTCAAAAGTGGTATCTGGAGATGCTGAAGGGGTTATTGTTTCTACTTTGGTGAAAAACTAACAACACTGAGCCAAATGTGTGAGATGAACATAAATATGCTACAGCGGGTTAGAAGTGTTTTCTACATTCCTTGTCTGTTTCTCTTCGTCACTACATTAACCCCTAAAACGCGGGGTGTCGCGTTTGCGACGCTCGCTGAAAAGGACATAACGGCAGAGTGTCGCATTTGCGATTCAAGTTAATTTTGAATAAACGTGGGCAAGGATGTTCCAGCTGGTATTGTCTATCAGTATCACCACTCTTTAGCTACAATTAGCATACTTTACCTTTGTAATACTGACCTCCGTTGTTCCCAAGTATCGCGTTTTTTCCCCCTCCCCCCCCACCACGCCCCAGCCAGCCTGGCTGTGATACATGGCAGCTCTCTGACTGCTCAGAACTGTAAATCTGCGCTCTCCTCTCACAAGCAGTTTATGCTAATAGGAAACGCTTGTTTCCCCAGTTGTAACACTAGCTTTTTTTCGCACGGTTTGCCCCTGTTTAGCGTCAGTTTACCACAGGCTTTCAAAGTGACATTATGGCGAGTTCTAGCTCTTCCAAGTCAGTGCGAGCGGCCGACAGGAACGAGAATAAAGTGACGGGCGTAAGGCAGAATAAAAATCACGCTGCGGTGTTCTTTTGGGGTGTAATATGATTGAAAATAATGTAGTATACGTGTTTTTAGCTGTGAAAATGGAAATGTTTGTTGAGTGATGGGAAGACCGCCGCCGCGCTGCATGTCGGCCATACGCTTTGTTGATTTTAGCCTTATTTTCAGTGTTTATTGTACAAATACGGATTCCAAACTACCTGTACGTTGTAGTATAAAGTTTACTGTGACAGAATGAGGCTGTGGTAGAGGAGAAACTGGGTTGCTGGAGGTGTGAAAGTGAAGATTTGGTTACCCAACTTTGCAAGTCTCCACAAGTCCTTGGGTAGTCCAAGAAGGCTCAACACCTGTCTCTGGAGAAAGCTGAATGTAAGTACTATCTGCCATATCAAGTATAATGTTCTAGGGTTAATCTCTGATTTTTGGATAATATTTTCCTACAGGTACTCAGACCGTGATCGAACGCCGCCACCCAGGGGAGGTCGGCTGTCGATGGCCGCGCATTAGGGGTTAATATCTTCCATAATTCGAGACATACAATAATCGTGGACAAAGTTCAGTCCTCTACAGTTACAGTCAAGATCCTGGTATCGTTATTTTTCAGAAATATTTTACGAGTACATAACATATGGCAAAAGGGCTCAGTTTTATATTTTTTAGGACAGAAATCATCCGTATCACAATAGCTGATTAGAAGAAATAAGCGGCAGTTCGCTTGGGTCAATTCCCTCTCCACGTACTGTACCCCACTCAAAGTTCCGTAATATTAAAACCAGATACACAAAGGTGTAGGTCAACTCATAAATTATTTCCAGGTATTTTTAACGTGGCAGTGTCCGCATTGACTCAATCGGATACGTTTATGTGAAGCTACAGGGCGTGCTGAATGTTTTTGGCATATCTGATAGAGCCATGATTCAGGGGGCTTGAGTGATGAGTGAATGGAAGCGTGGCCCATTGGTTTGGGCAAATTTGGGCTCTCTGGACATTACTATTCCTCACTCTGCCTTAGGGTGGGAAAGGAGGTCCGGATAATGATGATGATGATGATGATGATGATAAGAAGTCACACACTGGGATATCATTGGATTCCACTCCAGTTTACATAATAGCATTAAAGTCTAAGGAGAAACGTCAGACTTTTTTTTTTTTTTTTGTTACTGGTCACTGCTCCTCTGAACTCTTGGCTTGCATCCCTCCACCTCCACGAGGGCGCGTAGCACCCATCGAGCAACTAACTCTCATCCTTTTTCTGTCATACTCTCTAATGCAAGACTTAACCGTTACTCCCAGTCCTTCATTTATGGAACAGGCCAACTCTGGAACTGTCTCCTGTCTGTTTTTCCTATTTCTTATGATCTCCAATCTTTCACACGCGGGGCGTCCAGGCATCTCGACATGAACGGATCTTGAATTTGCCTCTCTGTTGTACTGTTTTTATTAATTTTTTTTCTTGGAATGAATGGTTTGCAGAATCCTGGCCTTTTGTATCTTCTTCCTTGCATTAAAAAAAAAAAAAAAACTTTTCTTTTACAGATATGTTAAAAGGTGAATGCAGGGAAGAGTAAAGTTATGGTCTTCCAAAGGAGTAAGTCAGCGATTGTACAATGAGGTTGGGTGAGGAGGAAATGGAATATGTGAGTGCGTTTCAGTACATGGGGGGGATGATGAGTAAGGATGGAAGTTTGGAAGGTGAAGTGCTTGAAAGGGTACAACAAGGAAGAAAGGTTACTGGTTCCTTGAAAGCAGCGATAAGAAACAGGGAAGTAAGCATGGAAGTTAAAAAGTTACTACTTGATAGTACTGTGATGCCAACTCTAACGTGTGGAAGTGAAGCTTGGACCTTGCTGGAGGGACAGGCGTCAAGAATGAGTGCAGTGGAAATGAGTTATTTGAGAGGAGCATGTTGAGTCACATGGTGAGACAGACTGACAAATGAGGATGTGAAGGACTGTTGTGGCGTGGATGTGGATGTGATAGGAAGTGTTAGGAGAAACACAATGAGGTGATTTGGACATGTGGAGAGGATGAATAGTGAGAGTCTGACGAGGATAGTGTGAGTGAGGTGGAGGGGGGAGAGGGAAGGGGAGGCCAAGGATGAGATGGAGGGATGGAGTGGAGAGTTTTATGAGAGAGGGGGAGAGGGTGTGAGTTGGCAGCAGGGCAGTGAAATGGCGGGGGACTGGGCGGCATGGAGGCAATTTGTCTGTGGCTGCCCCTTACGGGATTGAGGGGTCTGCCAATAGAGAGAGATAAATTAAAATCTTTGCCTGCTTTCGTGTTCCTAGGCATTGTAAAGATGGGAAACATGATTCCCGAGACAGCATTTACCTAGCACCGGTTTTCTCCCTGATGCCTCGAAGACACAGCAGTAACGTAAACTTGCCTGGATATATGAATATCCTCAAGCTCTTGGTTGTTTGACACATGATCTGCTTGACTGGCACGTGATCAACAGGAAAGAATGAGAAGTCAGTCCATAACTTCTTTTAACACTGGGAATGAATATTCGTTTTTAATATTTCTATCTAGCTTCTATATGAGGAAGACTGAAACACACAATTCAGTAGAAAAGAAGGGGCTTTAACTGTGGAATAGCTACCTATATTGATCAAGAGCAGAGGAATTTCACCAAGGAACTGAAGTATAAAGCAAAGTAGACGACGTCCAGATGTTGATGTAACATCTAGAAAATTTACGAAGAACTGTGCCTTCTCTATCTGAGCTCTTATATCCTTTATGAAACCTCAGGCCAGAAAGTTGACCATAGGAACAGACAGTGTATCAGTAAGCAAACAGTTTAAAGAAAAGGACATCAGTACAATCCAATCACCATTTAGCAATGCAGTGCTGTACGAGACAGAATACTAACGTCCCTTGAGAAAGGACAGGTAGACAACCAGCACGGTCAACATTCCTGCCGAGTACACAGAAGAGTTAGTTACGTGAAATTCAACTTCTCGGAGAATTCCTTGATGAGTCTGGCATCCATGGAGTCTTTAAAGGTGGCAGTGCTGTATGGTTCATCAGTGTCCGGGGTGTAGTCCACGTAGGGAAAGTAGCGAGCGGTCACTATCTTCATCCCATGACCGTTCATATTAGGGAACTGATCTGTGAAAGTATATATATATATATATATATATATATATATATATATATATATATATATATATATATATATATATATATAAAGGTCTATCTATCTATCTCAATCTATTTATGTATATGTATACAGTATATATGTATATCTATCTATGTATCTATCTATCTATCTATATACATAGATATACAGTATATATATATATATATATATATATATATATATATATATATATATATATATATATATATATATATATATATATATATATATATATACCGTTTATATCAGTGGGAAGTGGTGATGATGTAATAAGTTGCCAAGAACTGTAGTTGTAATGGTTATGGTGATGATGATAAATGATACACTGTTGACCCTGTTTAGCAGTGGGAAATGTAATGATAATGACGATAATGCTGGAAATGGTGAGAGGTTACGAAGTTGGTAATCAGCGTCTTAAAACTGGTAATGATGATAAGTTACGAATTGTTAAATCTGTCCCTTAATACATATCTGGTGTTGAACTCACTTTGAGATGTATTACACCATGATTTTAAACTGTTTTCATCGTATTTTTTAAGCGTGAGTAATATTTAGAGATAATCTAACTTGTCTCTCGATCATATACATGCATTAATTTTTACACTACTGTATAGTTTTTGATTCCTTCATTGTTTCAAACACCTTCCATCATTCATTCTGGTTCTTATTCTCATATTGTCTCGTATGTGATTTTTTGCATGATGTGTGAAAACATACATTCGAACGAGGGGATGTCATTCCGAAGAAATGTGCTTTTCCTCAATGAAGTTAAATTTCTTCTGAACAGAAACTGAATTCCCGCTTGTCCAGCGTTGCAGTACATACAGCGGCGGTACACCATCAACTGTTGCAGCTCTCTTGGCTCACTCATACCTGAAAAAGAAAATATGTTGGTATATTTTGAGTATAATGTATAATTAGTGGCTGCTACGGTTAAATAGTATATTTTTCACTGTATGTCCGTCTCACGCTTTAGTTGTGTACTTCAAAGAGTATTACATTCACAGAAAAATAACTCATGCAATACTTCTCAGTACCACAGCTGGTGTAAATTTGTCACTGGACATTTGCCCATGGCGGTGCCTTAACCTAAAAGAAGCTCATAAGTGAATGTGGATGTACTCCCTATGACAACAGTACCGTGGCCAGACGGCACAGGGAGTAAGGGGATTTAATCTGTATATGCCCAGAGACAACATTGGTTGGCCTATGACCAACGGTGCGTTGGTTGATGTAACAAGGAGAGGTATTTATAGAAAGTTATGACAAACGTAAGATAAGATGTTACAACTTCTTCACAACCAAGCATCCAGACTATTAATTAATCGTAATAACAGTAGAGTTTTTTTCTTCAGCTCTTAGTTTTTTCAGTAACTTTAGCAACTCATCACATATTCCCGCACTAAAATCTTCAGATGGTAACGCTACAAATGACCTGCGTGGAAAATCGAACATCCTTGCAAGCACTTTTGCCAAAAATCGAACCTTAATGGAAGTCTGTCAGAACCTCCCTGTACTAGAACTTGACTCTCTCGAAATCGCTACACCTAAGATACAGACCAGATACGTAAAAATAATCCATCCTAGAGAATCTACCAACCAACAAAGCTACCAGGTCCAGATGGCATTCCAACAATCATTTTGAAAAAGTGTTCCGTAGAAATTGCTCATGTTTTACTTAAATTATTCGGACTATTCTTTGGTACTTTTTCATGCCTCTTATTCTTGGAAATAAACCAATATCCGCCCAGTTCCAAAGAAAAGAAGTTCATTTGACCTCTCTGATTACAGACCAATAGCTATCACAGCTGCTATTGGTAAAATATTTGAGACTGCAATTAAAAAAAGCATTTTTACACATCTTGAATTCAACAGCTTAATTAGTGAGGGATAGTATGGTTTTCCCCACGAAAGGTCTACTGTTGATATACTCAGTTTCTTGAGACATTCCATCCGTTAGTCAATTGAACATCATTGAAGAAACTCATACAGTAGCCCTTGATATTTTAAAGCTTTTGACAGAAAGTAAAATTTCCCTGCTATCCAAACTCCTTTGATATGGCCTGTCATCTTTTGTTCCACTTATTTCTTCATATCTCAACTACCGACATAAAAGTAAATGGTCTGTTTTTCAGATTCCACTCAGTTAATCCTGGCATACCACAACGATCAGTTCTGGCTCCAACCCTATTCCTAAATCATATTAATGATCGCTTATCTATCACCAATAATCCCATTAACTCATATGCAGATGGCTCAACGTTTCAAAGGTCAACACACTTTAACACCCATTCACAAAAATGTAATAGTACTAACTCTCAACTCAGTACAGCAATCTCCATAAATCAAGACTTATCTAAGATCAGTGAATAAGGACAAAATAACATTGTCTCATTTAATGCCAGGAAAGCAAAATATAATACAGTTCACTAATTGACGGATATTGTCTGATTCCTATATTATCTTCAGTGCTACTGATAATCATATCTCTGACAGTGACGAAATTCTCAGTGTCTCACTTAACAATACCCACAGCTGGACCTCTGACCCCCTTACACTCACTCCTGGAACTGAAAGTGAGGGGTCAGAGATCATGCCACTAATAACATATAATACTGGAAAATTCCATTAGATCACTGATCGTCTACTAACATAGTGTTGACGACTGATTTGGTATCCTAAGTGGCTGTACCAGCCACTAGACACACACAAACAGAGTGTGCAACTAGTTGGCAGTGAAGGTGTTGGCCACTGGGTGAGACTTTATTACTGTGGTTTGTGCAAACTCGGGTGGAATGCTGTATTCTCAGTGGAACCATTGGTAATAGCAGTGGTAGGTCAGGATCACCACTATGGCAGTGGAATGATCTGATGTGTGTGGTTGGGTCTCTGATTTGCTGGTGTAACTCCACTCTAAGAGATAATAGTGTCCTATGCCCAGAGTCAGACATAAAAAAAAAGAAAACAGTGATGGTGGTGAGTTCCCACCAAAATGATGGTATCCCTAGGCTTGAATGAAGGAATATGGCGCACACAATAACAGCAAGGATCAATTATACAAACAAATTGGAAATTTCAGTTTAATATGCATTCTGCAATAAAATTGTGAACAGTTGGAGTGTTGTAACCATCTGTAATAATATGTAGTATGTAAGTATAGCTTGTAAGTGTATTGTGAGTGTGATCTAAGCCTACTAAGGTCTGGCCTGATTCAAATTTTGCTTAACCCTGAGTTTAAGGCTGCACCACAGCCCTAGCCAGTGAGAATCGAGCAGTTAGCAACGGCCTGGGGACGAATAAGGGTGGTGTTCATACCGCTGTGTGGAGATTATAAGGCAGTACTCAATATATTATCAGAAAACCACCTCAGGATTTTGAATTCACCTACAACTGACATCAAGGAGGATTAACATTAACATTTTGTGGCAGCGGTGGAATAGGGTCGAGTGAGCCTCTTGGTCCAGTATTGTCTCCTCCCCTTAACAGCATGGATTGGGCAGAGGTAGTGGTGACGTAACTGGGCGGCAGGCAAGCACTGGGCAGAGCGAGAAGCTGATAGGAGCAGGAGGCTGTGATGTAGCTCGTTGTGAGTGGCCACGCTCCCTGGATGATGTCGGGTCTATGTTGTAAGTGGGGGGACGATGATGTAACGGCGTTGGGCAGCCGTCTGGGACCACTTCCCGCAGTGGGGTTTTGGTTAGAGCTTGTGGAGGCTAAAACTAACCCTGTACAGCATGATAATATAACAGGTCACATAGGACTGGTAGGTGAAGGCAGGTATACTCTGTCCACGATGGTTTGAAGGAAAATGCTCCACCTCTGGGATTTGACGTCAAAATCGCTCCACCTGCAGTCCACTGTGATTGGCTGCTGGGGTGGCACACACACACACACACACACACACACACACACACACACACACACACACACACACACACACACACACACTTAAGACTGAATCAGATCGTGTCTTGCCCTGACTCAATCCTCTCACCCTCTTCTTTACATTCTGTACATTATCCATGATAAACAATATAGTAAATTTTTCTCTCTCTCTCTTTCTCTCTCTCTCTATCTCTCTCGAGTGAAAAAAGGAAACATAAGACGGGTGTTGATAAAGGATTTGATGTAGAGATAAGTTTCATAATATATACGGAAGAGGGAACTTAAAATGATAGGCAGCCAAGAGGCTCACACTGCTCTCACGTCCCAGGGGATTTTCAAGGAAGGCCGAAGGGAATCACAGGTCGCAAGATCCACCTGTCCATACTTGCCACTCATAAATCACTTTCTTCCCTCCGTTGCTCTCTCTCTCTCTCTCTCTCTCTCTCTCTCTCTCTCTCTCTCTCTCTCTCTCTCTCTCTCAACACACCACAACAAAATGTAAGCAAAAACATACATACATACATACCCGGTACATTCATATATATATATATATATATATATATATATATTTATTTATTTATATACAGAGAGAGAGAGAGAGAGAGAGAGAGAGAGAGAGAGAAGTGTTGGAAGAGGACGGGACGAAAGGAATGAGGCACTGTGGGCTGGTACGCTACGTTTAAGAGACAATGAAAAGGGCAAAAAGCTGAGGGAAAATAAAAATAGGGTGATAGAACAGTGGAAGTGGATGGATTGCATATATCGGTAATGACTTTACTGACGTGGAACAAAGTGTACATGTCCTGGAGTATGATAGAGAAAGAGGGGCATGTACACACACACACATACACACACAGTTGGAGTCACAGATAGCAGATGTGCGACGTCGGCGCTCCGAACCAGCACGGCCAGTGGCATCACCTAAATTAGTATCTTTATATTAGTCAAGCTAATATAAAGATAATAATAATTTTTCATTATTAAAAGAAAAAAAATAAGAAGTTTAAACAAGACTTGTTCAAACAGAAAATAGAACCAAGAGGCGAAAGAATGCGCTCAGTCAGCTGAGGTTTGTTTAGACTATAACTGCAGGGGGTATGTAAATACATGTACTCTGTGCTTTTAGTATTGCAAAATGGACACATACTTTAGTAAATCAAATTTGGAAAAGAAAAGGGATAAAGGTAGAAAGCAAGATGATGATTTCTACCAAGAACTGGTTGAAGTGGAGACTCACAATAGACTGGTTGAACGTGTAAACAAACTAGAAATGGCTTTCAAAAATGAAATTGATGAAATAAAGAAGCAGATGCACTTGTAAAAGGAAGAAATAGAAAAACTAGGAAGGGAGGCCAACAAGAAAGACACAACCATCAGTGAACTAACAGTGGAATTGAGTACACTTAGGAAGAAAATTAGTGAAATGGCAAGTACAGTAGTCAATCACGAGAGTGTTATGGAAGAGTTCAAAAATGATACAGAGACAATTAGGCAAGTAAGCAGTCTGCTAGACCAAAGCAGTGATAATGAGGAGAAGATAACACAGAAGAATGAAGCTGTCCAAAGCTACAAAAATGATGTGGAAACCACGTATGCTGAAATGGTGAAAGTAAAGAAAGACTTAGAAACAAAGGTGGAGGAAAAAAACATTAAACAGGAAGTGAAAAGAATAATCCAAAACAATCCAAAGTTAGTCAGAGATTCAGTAGATATAAACAAATCTATAGTAATCACTAGTATAGAAGAGGAAGAAGTAAAAAACAAGATCACAAGAGACAAAAAGGAGATGGCAAATGTAATGAGCTTACTGAAAGAAGTATCAGAGGAAATCTGCAGTCAAGACATAGAGGAACACAAAAGGTTAGGGAAATACGAGAAAAGCAAGACAAGACCTCTAAAGGTGAGTTTCCAGAGTGTAAACACTGTGGAGGAGATACTAAAAAATGCAAAGAATCTTATGGAAAAAGAGTTAAAAAATGTATGGATAAAAAGATGCCTAACACAAGAGAAACTGGAATTACTGAAGGAGAAGAGGGAGGAAGCAAAAAACAAAAAAATGAGGGATGATCAGAAGAGGAGAAGAGCAAATTTTTTTACAAAGTAATAGGATTGCAGGTACGAAAGGTGTACATAAACAGGATGGAATAAAAAGGAGGAAGGTAGTAAAACCATGTCATGACAAGTATATAAACAAGATCATAAAGTTGATGTACTCAAATGTGGATGGAATGGTATCTAAATTACTAGAGATGAATGATTATGTCAGAGAAAATGAACCACAAACAATATACCTAACTGAAACAAAATTAACACCAAGGATATCCAATGACATACTAAACTTAGAGGAATACAATATATGGAGAAGAGACAGAAATTAAAAAAAGGAGGAGGAATTATAATATTAACTAAGAAAAATCTAAAAGTCAACGAAATAAAACTAGATATACCATCACAAGTAGAACTGATTACATTAGAGATCAACACTTCTGAAGGAAAAGTAATTGTAGCCAATTTGTACATGCCACCCAGATCAAACACATGGGAAAGAGACGAATGTGAGGACCTGGCAGAGAGTACAATTCAGAGTTTAAGAACATTACTATATAAAATGGAAGAGAAATCGGAAAGAATTATACTAACCGGAGATATTAATACAAATATAAATTGGAATACTCTAGATATAATTAGCCAAGAAAGCTGTTGGGACCAAAAGCTCCTGGATCTCGTGCAAGAGTTTTTCCTAACGCAACATGTGAGGGAAACCACTAGAAAAAGAGGACTCGATGTACCTTCAGTGCTAGATCTAATATTTACTAGGCAAGAAAATGATATTGACAGTTTAATATATCACCCTCCACTCGGCAAAAGCGATCATGCAGTACTAAATTACAACTTCAGGATAGCATATGACATAGTTAATAGCAATGAAATTTACAAAAAGGGAAATTATCAAGACCTAAAGAAGTATTTCTTAGAAGTTGAATGTGAAAATGAGCTTAAAGGACAAGATTTAAATGCTGTATATTTAAAAATTCTGTGAATTTGATGAAATAGGAGTCCAGAAGTACATCCCACAGCACAAAGAAGCAGATAAGAAAATACAGAAATGGTTTAATACAGAATGTAAAAAATCAAAAGAAAGAAGAGATTTGGTGTGGAATAGATACAGAAGACACAATAGTGAAAGGGCATATAATAATTACAAAACAGGCAAGAAACGATTATACAAGAATAAGGAGGGAAGCCCAAAAACAGTTTGAGGAGGATATAATAAATAAAAGTAGTGATCAACCAAAGCTGTTTTACAGCTACATCAGAAGCAAAACCAAAGTAAAAGATATAATACAATCCATTACGGACGAGGGAATCACTTATACGCAAGAGAAAGATATTTGTGAAGTAGTAAATAAGATTTTCCAATTAGTTTTTACAAAAGAATAAAATGTTGAAAGGGACTATGTGGAACATGCATCTCCAAACATACTACCAGAAATACAAATAGCAGAAAAAGTAATACAGGAGGAGTTAAGTAAATTAGACAGCAGAAAAGCAAGTGGTCCTGATGAAATTTCATGTTGGGTACTACGAGAATGTGCAAAGGAGTTAAGTAAACCATTATTTTTAATTTTCAAGAAATCATTGAGTCAAGGTAAACTACCTGGTATTTGGAAGAAAGCAAATATTGTCCTCTTATTCAAGAAAGGAAATAGACAAAATCCACTCAACTACCGACCAGTATCACTTACCAGTGTTGTAAGCAAGGTATTAGAAAAGCTTATAAGAAAAGCTTGGGTAAATCATCTAGAAAAACACAGTATGATAACATAAAGACAGTTTGGTTTCAGAAAAGGAAAATCATGTGTTACTAATCTGTTGAGCTACTATGACAGAGTAACAAACATAATACACGAAAGAGAAGGATGGGTGGACACTAACTATTTAGATTTCAATAAAGCTTTTGACAGTACCACACCAAAGACTTTTATAGAAACTGTACCATCAAGGAGGAATTCGAGGCAAACTGTTTTGTTGGATCCAAGATTTTCTCATAAAAAGAGAAATGAGAACAGTACTAAGAGGAAACTACTCATCATGGAAAGAAGTGACTAGTGGAGTACCACAGTGTTCAGTGCTGGCACCAATCATGTTTGTAGTGTATATAAATGATATAAACAGTAACACTAGAAATGAGAGCTATCTGAATATGTTTGCACGTGATGCAAAAATACAAAGGAGAATTACTAACACAGACTCTTGTAAAGAGCTACAAGAAGAATTAAATAAACTTCATGAATGGAGTAGTACATGGCAAATGGAATTCAATGTGGACAAGTGTCATGTAATCAAGTTTGGTAAATGTGGAAGAAGACCTGATTGGGATTATAAGTTAGGAAATAAAACCCTACACACATCAGAAAGAGAGAAGGATCTAGGTGTGATTATCAATAACAAACCATCTACGGCTGACCACATCAGCGAGAAGGTACAGAACATGTATACACTGCTTGCAAATATGAGAATAGCATTCACATACATAAATGAAGACATGCTAAGAAGGATAATAACATCATTCACTAGACCAACCCTGGAATATGCATCAGTAGTCTGGAGTCCTCATCTCAAAAAACACATAGACAAGATAGAAAAAGTTCAAAGGGCCACTACAAGATGGATACCAAGCTTAAGGGACCTAAGCTACAAAGAAAGACTAAATAAACTGAATCTACCAACACTACAGGAGAGAAGGAAAAGAGGTGACATGATAATGCTATATAAGTGCATATCAGGGAAGGAGAAAATAGACATAAATGATTAATTAACATATAGAGAAGCATCAGCAAGAGGACACTGCAAAAAACTGCATAAGAAGAGAGGTGATAAAGACGTAAGGAAATTCAGTTTCCCAAACAGAGCAATTGATCAATGGAATGCACTACCGAATGAAATAGTGTGTGCCAAAACAATTCACAAATTTAAGGATATGTACGATAAATATGGTTTAAGACACGGGACAGTACGAGCTTGACTCATTCCTGTAAAGATACAATTAGGTAAAATATAGGTAAATACACACACACACACACACACACACACACACACACACACACACAACCACACGCACAACCACACACACACACACACACACACACACACACACACACACACACACAAACACACACACAACCACACACACACACACACAAAACCACACGCACAACCACACGCACACACACACACACACACACACACACACACACACACACACACATACCAGAATACTGTTTATTGTCCCTTGAGAATTAGCCTCCCTCCTCAGGACACACACACTCTTGGCTGCCTTTCATTTTAACTTTCCTCATCTTTATGTATCATGAAACTTATCTCTACATCAAATCATTTATCAATACCCCTCTTATGGTTTCTTTTTCCACTCATGAGAGAGAGAGAGAGAGAGAGAGAGAGAGCAACGGAAAGAAAAAAGTGGTTTAGGAGTGGCAAGTATGGACAGATGGATCTTGCGACCTGTGATTCCCTTCAGCCCTCCTTGAATATCCCCTGGGACGTGAGAGCAGTGTGAGCCTCTTGGCTGCCTTTCATTTTAAGTTCCCTCTTCCTTAAGTATTATGAAGCTTATCTCTACATCAAATCCTTTATCAATACCCCTCTTATGTTTCCTTTTTTCGCTCGAGAGAGAGAGAGGATAAAAAATATTATATTGTTTATCGTGGATATTGTTATATTGTTTATCGTGGATATTGTACAGAGTGTAAAGAAGAGAGTGAGATGACTGAGCAGGGCACGACACGATCTGATTCAGTCTGAAGTGTGTGTGTGTGTGTGTGTGTGTGTGTGTGTCACCCCACCAGCCAACCATAGTGGACTGAGGGTGGAGCGATTTTGACGTCAAATCCCAGCGGTGGAGGATTTACCTTTAAACCAACTTGTGTTATGAGTCCATATTATATTTGCAAATCATAATTGATAGATAGATAAATAGACAGATAGACAGCTCTATGCGAGCCTGGGAATGGGAAATGATCTTGCAAGTTACACTGAGGAAAAGCTGACGACAGATTAGAAAGTAGCAAGTCAGGAGATGATGCAGTTAGTTGTCAGCGAAACACCAGGAGAACAAAGCCTAGTGACCATACACACACATACACACATACTCACACACAGGCTTCTAGAACTTTCTAACCACAGTGAACACACGTGACACGACCCCTGTTTCACCAGAATTTAAGAAAGAGAGCTCAGAAGAAGAGAGGCCATAGAATCGGCAGGTAGTGGGGAGAAAGGCTTAGCAACTTGGAAGAGAGAGAGAGAGAGAGAGACAGGGAGACAGGGACTCTTCTTACACTCACTCGTGTGCGAGAGACTTGTTAATATTTCTAAGACAAATAAAAATAGTCCCATACTCTTCGTTATCTCTCCTGTCATTGCATGACAAATGGGAACCAAGATTATCAACGTACAAACAACTCGAGTATAACAACCACTCGTCCACAAGGCTATTACATATAACTTCTCTACAAGTAACTACAAAGTATTTTTATGACATTTGGCAGCAGCGAAAAGAACGCACCTCGTCTTCGAATCAACAGTGAATTTCTACAATAGCAGGCGACACTCTACAAGATTAACTTCAATTCTACAGTGAATTCCTACAATATCCAGCCTACAATGCAAATAGCCTACAAGTCTACAAAACAACTCTATAATCTTCACGTAACTTCAAGCAGCAGCAAGAAGAATAAAAAAACAAAGCAAGTAAAGAAAAGGAAATATTAAAGCAACAAGCTAACTAACCCTTATCACTCTCTTCCACCCAACCTCCCTCGCTGACGCAGAGGTCAAGACACGCAGCAAAACACCAGAGCCACATTTATAACGCGACTTACTCACCTTTCTTCACCCAGCTTAAGCATCGCTACTCAGTATTCACCACAGCTACCAGTGTGGGAAGCCGACGTCACCATGTGCTGAGATGACATCACAACGCGAGTCTGCCACGCCAGGCAACATGTGACTGACACCAGGCACTTCTCACCCACTACTCATTACTCATTATTCACAGAGCTCCTACTCATACTCATTTATTTCCACAGTTGAGTTGGAAATTCGACGTTCTATGCTGAGGTTTGCCTGGGACAGCTGTTAACCACCACAAGCACCAGGCCATGGAATTTCCTGAGTAATATCGTCCATCAATGCAGCACTAGAATTATCAAGAGATCTTCAATCAAACCTGCATTTTTCTTCCGAGATCGACTTTTGTATCGACACACCTCTACGATCTGTATCAAGTGGGTAAAATTATACTTACTCGTTTCTTCTCAGTGCTAAAATTAGCTATATTCAACTTTTTTTTACTTATTTCCATATATACACTTATACACTCACTATCTATCATTAATTTCAACTTATTTACTCATCTATTTTGTTAGGACATAAATAAACAAAAGGCGTATTTCAGAACACCATATCTTAATGCCAGGAATATTTTCGCCACCACCCACGTTAATACCAGATGAAACACAATTTGCCACAACAACAGACTCACAATTAAGAGAGCACCAAGGCAACACACCAGATGACACACAATTTGCCACAACAACAGACTCACAATTAAGAGAGCACCAAGGCAACCCACCCCTTGTACAAACCTCACCACAAACTAAAGACCAAGAAACAAATACGGCAGGTTCAGATGATGAGTGGGAAACCCCCTCTAACGTAGCAAGTGCGGACTTTGTTGCTGACTTGCACACGTATGCCAATATACTTAACAGGGTTCACCGGTCTGGTCGTACATATTCCACCATTCCCTCACACAACGATAAACACGTCCAAGTTGAATTAACATAGCAAACAGTGAAAATGAA
This sequence comes from Coenobita brevimanus, assembly GCF_032717465.1. Classification (NCBI taxonomy): domain Eukaryota; kingdom Metazoa; phylum Arthropoda; class Malacostraca; order Decapoda; family Coenobitidae; genus Coenobita; species Coenobita brevimanus. The sequence continues at coordinate 48,098,941 of NC_136993.1, read as the reverse complement.
TCAAGAAACAAATACCGCTGATCTAACAACCACACCTCAAGTGTTTGTGTATCACGAGGATAAAACTGCCCCAAAATTCTCTGGCACAGACAAAGATCGCATTGATGTCATTTCATTAGTCAGTCAGTGTGAACAAATGTGCATCAAGCACCACATACTAGATGAACAAGAGAAAATTGCTATTTTTTCATCTTGCATAAGCCAGAAAAGATGTTCAGCAAGCAATTTACTGTGCTCAGATAAGCTCCATAAGGCTAGGACATATGATGAATTTAAAACTGAATTTTTGAAGAAATTTTCTGGAGGTATGAACTTCTTGCCAGGTATAATTCCAGAATTACATAAAATTGTAGATCTTGTAAGGGAGCACACTACAAACCATGTGCTCAGTGAAATAACAGCTGATGTCTCCACAATCAAAAGAACATTGTTAGTTACTTTGGAAAACTGAAATTGGATAACAGATGATGGAAAGATGTCCCCAGACCTCGTCGTGGACATCATTGGTTACGTAGCTGCCTTGTGTAAATTACCTGACAGGACCCTTAACATCGCCAAGACGATCGCGTACACCCCAGGAATGTGCTTGCTAGACTTAATGAACGAGGTAGAGATGCAGTGTAGTAAAGCAGGTATGGTCGACACACATGCACATTCTGGTAGAATGAGGGTACCTGAGACAGTATCAGCTGTGAAAACATCTACACCGACCCCAAACAGAGGACAAAATCGATCGCGACCCGAAAGCAGGCAGACCAAACAACCAAACATGACAAGGCCTCAATCACAGACGCCGTGCTACAGGCAGTTTCATAAGTTTTCGCGCAGCCCGAGCAGGTCTCGCGCCATAAATAACACTACTTATGGGAAATCACATCGTAGGTCACAGTCAAGGGATTGGTCCATTCTATGTCATTATTGTGCAAAACCAGGACACACAAGGTATGAATGCTTTATCAAAGCAAAAGAGGACAAACAAAAGACACAAGGATTTGGTCCTTACTGTAGGCATCATAGATACCAAGGGCACTGGACCAGTGATTGCAAAACAGTAGAAAAAATTGTTTCTATGTTCAAATCGGGGGAAGACCAAGTCATGACAAAAAACGAACAAACGTAAAGAAAAACAAGTCTAAAATTCACATAGGAGGCATGTTGGGAAATGAGTGTATCTTGATACCAGCTGTATGTGAGGATCAAAACGTTTCCTTATTTTTAGATACAGGCTCTCCAGTGAACTTAATAACACATGAAGAAATAAATAGAATTCCTAAAAATAAAAAGAAAGTAACTTTTCTGGATGAAGCTGATTTAGATTTATACACGGTAGATGGACAACAAATTACAGTGAAAGGTATGTTAAGATTAAATATCAGTTTCACAGAGACTACAAGACCATTCTCTGCATTTTTCTATATCGTTGAAAACTTAGCAATTAAAGCTCATATGTTACTGGGCTTAAGATCCATGAGAGCTGAGAACATAACCATACTCCCACAAATGAATGGAATAGACTTTGACAATGAATTTATAGAGGAAATACCTTCAGAGACCTCACCGATTGGTAAAAGAGAGCCAAAAAGAATTGGTAATATTAAAGGCTTAAACAAACATACACAAACAGATGAGTGTATAGATCCACTCCCACCACCAACCCCATCCTCCAGAATTAGTGACCCAGATAACAGTAATGATTTATCAATTTCTCCAGCCCATCTCACTAATGATTTAGTTATACCACCTAATTCCTACATGAAAGTTACCATAAAGAGCAAATTACGGAATAGTACTGTTCTTGTCTTAGAAAAATTATGTAAAGTAAAGGGATTGTCAGTAGAAAACGCATTATGTCATACGAACGACGAAGGGCAAACTCAGATATTCATAATTAATCACATGAATGGGGAAGTTCAGTTGAAAAAGGGGACTTGCATAGTTAATATTGAAAAATGTCCTGCCCCTGTGAAGGAAATAGTTATAGCTGGAATGACAAGTGAGATAAAATCTACGGATAGAGAAAGAATAAAAGAGAATTTAATTCACTCAGGTGAATTTGATGAAGAAAATGATTTGTTAACCTTGCTGGAAACACACAGGGACACCGTAGCATTGCCCGGAGAACAGTTAGGGTGTACTAACTTGATTAATCACATGATTAATGTGCACCCAGAAACACCACCAATTTTCGTACCAGCTTACCGCATACCACACTCCCAACGTACACTTGCAAATCAGTATGTCCATGAAATGTTAAAACTTGGAATTATTGAGCCTTCAGTCTCCCCGTGGAATGCCCCATTATTCTTCGTGCCCAAACGAAATGGAGAAATGCGTGCGGTAGTAGATTACCGTAAACTAAATAATCACACAATCCCAGACAGATTTCCCATGCCATTGCTAAGCAACGTTCTACAGAATATTGGTCCTGGGAATAATAAATTCTCGACCATCGATCTCCTAAACGGCCATTATCAGATTCCGGTATTGAAGGAGTCACGTAAATACACTGCCTTTTCAACAAACAGAGGCCATTATCAATATACAAGAATGCCGATGGGACTGAGGACAGCTCCAGGCACATTCCAGTGTCTTATGAATTACGTATTGTCCGGAATTTTAGGACAAGGAATATTTGTTTATCTTGACGATATTATAATCGCAACGAAGAATATTAAGGATCATCTCAGGAAATTAAACTTGCTCTTACAAAAGCTTAGTGACGCTGGTTTAAAAATTAAACTTTTCAAATGCAAATTTTGCTTTAAGGAAATAAATTTCTTAGGCCACAAATTAAGTTCTGATGGTATTCACACCACTGATGACAAAATACAGGCAGTGAGAGATTTTCCTGAACCCACTACGACTGACGACATCGAATGGGTTGGTAGACAAGTTTTAGGTCTGGCTGGGTACTATAGGTCATTCGTACCACAGTTCTCTCATATAGCCTTTCCTCTATTCCAACTACTCAAAAAGGATGCTGTATTCCAATGGGAAGAAGAACAAAAAAGGGCATTTAACAACCTAAAAATTAAACTAACAAATGCACCTTGTTTAGCATATCCAGATTACACAAAATCATTTCTTATGTGTACAGACACATCAGTTAAAGGATTAGGGGCTGTACTGATGCAGGAAGATAAAAGAGGAAAAAATCAACCAATTGCATTTGCCAGCAGACAAACAAGAGGTGCAGGGAGAAATTATTGCACTACAGACTTAGAGGCAGTTGCAGTGGTTTTTGCATTACAAAAGTTTCGAGATTTGGTATATGGTTACGAAATTCACTTATTCACCGACCATAAACCACTGGTGGGTATGTTTAAAGAAAAACTCCTTTCTGGGAGGAGAGCAAGATGGAAATGTACACTTAAAAACTACAATGTACAAGTTCATTATATACAAGGTAAAATGAACATAGTAGCTGACACATTATCTAGGAACCCGAACACAATTCAGGTCGCGGCGTTAGATCTCAAAGGAAATATCCCAAACCACGAGGATATCGCAAAGGCACAAAGACTTGACCCAATATGGTCTAAAGTTATATACAAGTTAGAAAGTGGAGATGACATACAATTACCCAAACTGCATGTCCCACTCGAACAATTCACAATGGTCAATAATACATTATACAAGATTAACTCTAAACAACCAAAACGCCAAAGAAATACTAATCAGTTGGTAGTACCTGATGACATGATACCCCAAGTATTACGAACGATACACGACAGCCCACATGCAGGACATCCTGGAAAGGATAAGACATTCAACCAAGCCAAGCTGTTATATTACTGGCCTTGATTACGAAAAGATATAAACAATCATATAGACAAATGCGAATCATGTGCGAAACACAAAGGATACCCAATCACACCTGCACCGATGGGTAATTACCCTGTACCACATCAGCCATGGGACGTTGTCGCTGTTGATTTACTCAAGATGCCATTATCATACAATAATAACCTATACTTATTCATAGCAACGGATCATTTTTCCCGTTATGTCATTTTAGCTCCAATTAAAGATGAGACAGTAGCAAAGGCAAAAACAGATAATGTAATAAGTCGCTTTACTACCCCAAAGGTACTAATAAGTGATAATGGAGGAGAATTTAATTCTGAGATCTTACAAGAAATGTGTAAACAATACAACATCAAAAAGGTTAACGTTTTAGCCTATCATCCAGCATCGAATGGGTTGGTAGACAGACAAAATAAAAAAGTATTAGATGTGCTACGACACATTCTCAGTGAAAATTATGCAAGCTGGGATGATTGGATTCCCAGAGTAGAAGCCTCAATTAATGGATCTATAAATAAATCCATAGGTGACACACCACATTTCATTATATATGGAACAAATAAAAAATTACCATATGAGCTCCTAGAAGGTGACAGTAATCCCATATGCAATTACGATGATTACTCTAAACTCCGTTTACGTGAATTCCAGGACATTCACAAAAGAGTCAAAAAACAATTAACGAAGTCCAAGGAAGAAATGACGGAGGCATTTAACAAGAAGGCAAGAGATTCACCTATCAGCTTAGGAAACATTGTTTACGGTATCATTCATACGAGAGACAATAAATTATCCCCAAAATTTGAGGGCCCATAAAGAGTAATTAACATAAAAGCAAACAAAGTTTTAATTAAGTCACTTTCAAGTGGCGAGGAGAAACAAGTTCATATTGACCATTTAAAACGAGTTTCAAGGGAATTATCCAATAAATATTCAGCCTCGGATACAACCGAACAGGCGAACGTACCTCAAGAAACCAAGCAAGAAAACAACAATGATTACAAAAAGAATTTAAGGTCATATACCAAACAATCGAACATAGGTGCAACTGTTCCAATCAAATCTACAGTACATCATTTACGAGAATTAAATATCGATTTAAACTCCTTTTATAAATGAAATAACAATAAACCGTAACACACATCATCACTATCATCGACCACAGCATGACCATATTAGGAAATTAATAGATTTTTTTTTCGGTAGGTTACGATGAAGGAACTTATGCTATGGATTCTCCTATACATAGCAAGAGGATATGCGCACTTAGACCCCCAACAGATAGTACGACAAGGATGCCTCATAGCTCCAACGGCCACGACTACAATCGTTAAGGACGTCATGAGAACTGAAATAAGTCTAGATTACTTGTATGAATTACCTACTTATCTAGACAGACTTGCGACGCCGATGCAAACTCTGGACTTCATGATAGGAAATTATGTTTCACAAGCACATAACACAAAGGAAGTGAATGAAATGGTAAAGTTAGCGAAATGGAAACTAGAACAGGCAAAGTCAACTATGCTCATCATGATCCAAGATCTCTCGTCTTATGGAACGGAGGTACTGAGCGACAGGAACAATATCACACGTACTCGCCAAAAGTGCGGTTTGTTCGACCTGGGTGGCGCAGTTTTTGGGAACATCTTTGGATTGGCTACAGAGGATGACCTTAAAGAAATAAACAACAAATTTAATAAGATAGCTCAGGTACTAACATACCAAGATAAATTCATCACAGGACAGAACTCAGCAATGAAGACAATTGTGAAAAATCTGAAAAAGGTAGAAAACATAGCTCTCGAGTGTAGATAAAATAAATGAAATGGAAGGAAACATTACACTTTTCCAACACTTCTCCATCATCAAAGAACATATTGACACGATTCTACTACAATTAGAGAACACTAGAGATCGTTTCAGGGCACTTATGCAAGGAATTTCGAATGCTGGTGATGGCAAGATCACAATTGACTTACTCCCAGTTCATGAGCTACGTCAGATAATTAGTCAAGGCATACATAAACATAAATTGAAGCCGTTGTTCCGCAGTAGAGAATTCATGCAATATTATCCATATTTAGAAGCAACACTAACACCAACATCAGTAGTAGTTCATGTACCATTCATAACTGAAGACCTGTTCACAGTATACCAAATACATCCCTTCCCCTATAAAAATAACAACACTTTGGTCATCATCAACATCAACACAGACACCGAACTCATCATGGTCTCCAAGAGACGGGACACTGTCACTTTCGCAAGTGAATCAACGAGTGAACGAAAGTGCCGCACATCCTTACATGTTGTTCATCTTTGTCCTGCATACATTTTTACGTTTCAGCCTACTGATACAGTCCCTTGTGAAATGGCTATCATCAGAAATGACAATATTCATAATCATTGCAACTTCACTTTTGCTCCAGATAAACTTGTACACCATCAACGCATTAGACACTCACAGTTTTTTTATTTCACTCATAACACATCAGTTTACATAGTCTGTCCAGATATACCGCCATCTTATACTTCAGCCTCAGGATTATACATAGCACCAGACTACCGTGCGGTATTTATACCAGCCTGTGTCTACTTTATCCACCATCAATCACTACGCCATTCTCAATCATACACACAAACATTTCCACCCACTGCCTGATATGGACTTAAACATGAGCACAAGTATTAAGCTGACTTCACCTAAGTTTGAAACTATGCAACTGATCAATGAAACAATGAAGCCCTGGGAAGATTTGAGTTTGAGTATGTTCAACCCATATTATGTGTATAGCCCAGCACCTACTGTCTTTATAATCTTCTGCATTGTATTTGCAGTACTGCTGTTCGCAATGCACAGAATGCATGCAAGAATTGCTAATTTGGAGTCAGTATTTAGTGGGGGGGAGAGTTAATATCCATGTTAACCCCCCTGAATGAAGTGTACATATATATATATATATATATATATATATATATATATATATATATATATATATATATATATATATAATATATATATATATATATATATATATATATATAATACAAAGAAGAATGACCCATGTATGGCATACCAGTACCATTATCATTAAATGAAATATCAATAACTCTTACCATAATCTTAATTTTAAACTTTTTTTTTTTTCTTGTATGTATGCATTTCACTACAATAACCCAAGTACATACTGTATTACAGTTAAATAGTTTACTTTTAATGCATTTATTCAAATATGTATACAACTTGTTTAAAATGTAATATTACTAGATAATTACTCTTTACTATGAATATTATATGTATACAATATTATAATCAATATTATGTACTAATAGATTAGCATGTGTCAATGATAATTGCTGTCGGAGGACCTTCAGCTGCGTGGACCGAGCAATGTTATGAGTCCATATTATATTTACAAATCATAATAGATAGACAGATAAATAGACAGATAGACAGCTCTGTGCGAGCCTGGGAATGGGAAATGATCTTGCAAGTTACACTGAGGAAAAGCTGATGACAGATTAGAAAGTAGCAAGTCAGGAGATGATGCAGTTAGTTGTCAGCGAAACACCAGGAGAACAAAGCCTAGTGACCATACACACACATACACACATACTCACACACAGGCTTCTAGAACTGTCCAACCACAGTGAACACACGTGACACGACCCCTGTTTCACCAGAATTTAGGAAAGAGAGCTCAGAAGAAGAGAGGCCATATAATCGGCAGGTAGTGGGGAGAAAGGCTTAGCAACTTGGAAGAGAGAGAGAGAGAGAGAGAGAGAGAGAGAGAGAGAGACAGGGACTCTACTAACACTCACTCGTGTGCGAGAGACTTGTTAATATTTCTAAGACAAAGAAAAATAGTCCCATACTCATCTTTATTTCTCCTGTCATTGCATGACAAATTGGAACCAAGATTATCAATGTACAAACAACTCAAGTATAACAACCGCTCGTCCACAAGTCTAATATATATAACTTCTCTACAAGTAACTACAAAGTCTTTTTATGACACTTGGACAGAGTATAGTGAGGGCTTGCGTGGCTGTTGTGGTGTGATGGTATGTGTGGTGTTGGTGTGGAGGAAAGTCCCAAAACCACACCAAATCTGCAAGGATGATCCTGTAACCAGGGAAGAACCACACCAAGACTGCAAAAAGGGCTGGAGGCTGGAGCAGAGATAGACTGTGTGTCGTCGTGGGAAAAACTGCAGCGTGGGAAAGTGGACAATACAGCCGAGATTGCCCACAGAAGACGTGAAATCACTATTATCCCACTCGTTTTCCACCAAATGTTAATAATGTTAATCCCCCTTGACATCAGTCGTAGGTGAATTCAAAATCCTGTAGTGGTTTTCTGGTAATATATTGAGTACCACCTTATATTCTCCACACAGCCGTATGAACACCACCCTTATCTGTCCCCAGGCCGCTGCTAACTGCTACCTAACCTAACGCAGGGAACACATCTTACTACAAGTATTTTTCTATCCGCATTTTCATACATTTTTTTTTTATCCCATCACATTAATCGATTCCTTTCTACAGAGACGGCGAGCTGTCTCTATAGATTGTGATAATTTAATCATTTACTCCTATCCGTTCATTGCATTTTTCGCCCCTCATTTTTCATTCATTCAGAATTTCTCGTTCACTCACTCCTGCGTCATTCTTTTTTCTCCCAGTTATATTCATACTCAGCTGTAAATAATGCATTCATATTCACTCATAGTCACTGTATGTAAATAATTTCTTCATATATTAGAAATATTTTCATTTATTCATTCTTTCTTTTATTCATCCATTTGTTCATTTATTTTCATTTATTTGCTTCCTATTCTATTAATGTCCCATTTTATAAGGATAGATCTTTCCCCTATTGAATCTGATAGTGAAACCGATGATACTGTGTGTGATGATAGTGTAACGTATCTTTGTAGAGGCAGAACTTATAAACAAACCGTAAATTCTCTACCTGCTCCTACTACAACTACTCCTATTACTCCTACCACAACCACTAACACCCATATTGACCCTACTACTCGTACTCTAAATCCAGATATATCGACACCGGATACTCTGTCATCTTCCCAATCGATTCTCTTGAAGTCACTCAGCTTTCTCCACAGCCTTTTTCCTTACCTTCTACTACACATTCACCACCACTAACCACGATAGTATATTATTTGCATTCTGCTTTTGCGTTTATTAATAATTATCACCTTCCTTGCCTTTCCAACGTGACCATGTACTGTAAATATATTTCTTCTTTGTTGTATTCAACTTCGTATATTATACTATAAGATTCTTTTTATTATTATACTCCCCTGTAGTCCCCAGTCAACTGTATAACTTATCCAATTACTTTCTTGCCACATTATGACTTAATGCCTCCACCGCTGTGTCAGGAGACATGCTTTTTAATGCGGAGGAAAATTGTTGTAACCATCTGTATTAATATGTAATATGTATGTATAGCATGTAAGTGTAGTGTAAGTGTGATCTAAGTAGGGCACCATTGATCACTTGCTAAGGTTTGGCCAGATTCAAATTATGCTAAACCCTAAGTTTAAAGCTGCACCACAGCCCTAGCTGGTGAGAATCAAGCTGTTAGCAACGGCCTTGGGACGGAAAAGGGTGGTGTTCATACGGGTGTGTGGAGATTATAAGGCAGTACTCAATATATTATCAGAAAACCACTCCAGGATTTTGAATTCACCTACGACTGACATCTAGGGGGATTAACATTATTAAGAGGAATGGTCTATAAGATGTAGTTGTCAATGCAGTTACTCTGACTAAGGTAAATAATTTGATAGTGTATGGAAAGACAAAGAAGAGAAATTTTATTAAAGAACATTTATAAAGAACAGCTGCCCTGTTCATAAAGACTACACGACCATAAAAAAATACTGGAAATGATCGACAGCTGTTATCGCAGGCTCACTGAGTTTCTGCAAGAGTCGTTTAAGTTTCCTTTTTTCACATCTCTGTATATGACACTGAAAACCAGAGTTCAGTGAAGTATATATATATATATATATATATATATATATATATATATATATATATATATATAGATATATATATAGATATAGATATATAGATATATATATATATATATATATATATAAAGATATATATATATATATATATATATATATATATATATATATATATATATATATATATATATATATATATATATATACATATATATATATATATATATATATATATATATATATATATATATATATATATATATATATATATATATATATATATATATATATATATATATATATATATATATATATATATATATACACACATTATATATATATATATATATATATATATATATATATATATATATATATTGTTATATAGCCTATGATTTCATCATCCTTTGTATAATTCTAACATACAGTATGCTGCATGTTTGATCACAATTTGCCTCGTGGCTTTCATAGTGACCAAGCTTCCGTGTTCTACCTCAATTCCCCCTTCTCCTCCCTTATAGTAGAGTAAGTCGTTCTTTCTGTTGTTCAGAGCAGGAGTGTCAACTCTTTGTCCCCTATGGCTTCATTTGCGCATCCTTCTTACAAGTTGTATCAAGCTCTGCTGGCCCCTATATAATGAGCTCAGTCTCTGCATTAATTGCCACTAAGATCTACTCCTCATTTTGTTCACATCTGTGTCCTCCCCTGTACAATTATTTTTGTGAGTGCTCAGGAAGTCTCAACCATCTAGCTGCTGTGTAATTTGAGTATATGTGTTATTACATTTTTTTTCTTGTACTGTATAGCATAAGGTGTCAATTCGTAGGCCTGGTGAGATTTTTGTGATTCATGTGGAGTGTTTGATGTCAGCCATTGTTAATAATATTTGTATCTGTAATAATATATCTTGCATTAACTGAGCATTATCCGGTTTTCCCATTTTATCAGAGCTGACTTAGGTAAATTTACTCTTGCTAATTTCGTGTTAATAGAGGCTATTGCAGTTAACCATATATTTAACCTGTTTTTTGCCATTACATTATGCTTATGAGTCCTGAATGTTTAGTTGTTAGTTTGAGCATTAAACTTTAACTTGTAATTTTACGTAACTCTTTTGTTTTGAACCTGGAACTTTGAGGGACAGTAGTGATTTTAGTATTCTCACTCGAAGCGTTCATTATCTCTCTCTGTTCCGTAACATAAATTTGGCGACCTCGCCAGGATATTCAGGATATTATCATAAGGATATTGTTTGATATTCTGTGACTGTGATTTATTCATGATGTCTACTATTACTACTCTTGATGAAGCCAAAGATTTTTGGTCAAATGTGCAAACAGTGTGTGATGTAGAAAACAGAACAAAGAATGAACTTAAGCTTGTTCCTCAATAATTGGGAATTGCTGTTCGCTCTCATCATTCTAAAGATCAAATTGTTGACATGATTAATGAAAGCTTGTTTAATGTAACTCCTCCAGATAAGCAAAGGCAGATTGAAATAGCTAAGTTACAGTTAGCCCTGCAGGAGGCTCGTGCTAAGAAGGCTGAGTTTCAGGCCCGTGCTAAGGAGGCCGAGTTTCGGGCTCATGTTAAGGAGGCTGAGTTTCAGGCAAACGCTAAGGAGGCTGAGTCTCAGGCTCGTATTCAGGAGGCACAGGCACAGGCTCAGGCACAAATTGAACTTGCTAGGATTCAGGCAGACCATGAGTATCGCATGAATCAAGGTGGAACTGGATCATCTAGCTCTGATGATTTTGATGTGGCTAAGAATGTTAAACTTGTCCCTCCTTTAAATGAATCTGATTTAACAAAGTATTTTCAGTTGTTTGAGAGGGTAGCTACAGGTTTTAATTGGCCCAAAAAGTATTGGCCAGTACTCCTTCAAACTGTTCTCACCGGTAAAGCTCAAGTAACTTATGCATCTTTGCCTCAGGATCAATCTGATAATTATGATGTAGTTAAGAGCTTGATTCTTAAGGCCTAAGAGCTTGTTCCTGAAGCCTATAGAGTAAAATTTAGGACAACTTATAAGCAAGATAAGCAATCCCATGTTGAGTATGCAAAAATCAAAGAAGATCTGTTAGAGCAGTGGATAAATTCTAAGAATGAAGATTCTGATTTTGGTAAATTTAAGCAGATGATTTTGCTGGAGGACTTCAAAAGGTGTATTAACCCGTACAGCGTCGCGGTGGTATATATACCACCTGAGCTCCCAGTGACTAGAGCGTCGCGGTGGTATATATACCACCTCATATTCGCGCACTTGTAGTAAGTCTTTATATGTTGTGACAATGTGAACGCGACCTTCTATGAACACCATTGTTTCATTCCACTGTCTCACTGTACAACCTGACCCCTCCAGGCCTCCCTTACCCCCTCCTTGGCCTACCTAGGCCATCACTCTGAACTGAGCTTTTACGCTGTCAAGATGTCTCAAGCTCGTCGTTCCGGTCTCTCCCAAGAAGAAAAAGACAAAGCTCTAGACGATACTGTATAGTCTAGGATGAGTGAAAGTGTGGTATATACTGATAGCAATGCATCATTAGTGGATAGTGATAGTGAGGATGAGTATTTACCTCCTAATAACGAAAGTGAAACATCAGAATCTAGTGGTACTGGCAAACGAGTAGAACTGATGAAAGGTGAAATAACTTTACCAACAGTAACAGGGGTTGTTTATGTAAGCATTGAATACGAAAACGTAAGCCTAGAATTGTCATAACTGCATTTTTATTTTCCCCCACCAAATATACGTAAAATCTCTGAAGTCTACGGGATGGGAATGAAAAGTAAGCATTCTTATAAACGAAAAAAAAAAAGTATTTCCTTGTTGATTTGAGTGACTTGATCTGTGAAACTCATGTTTTTTTTTTTTTTTTACCTATTTATTAGTATTCCTTTTTTCCAAATACCTTACTTTTCTGTTACAGTAACTTTTCTCTAATTTCTATACCTTTCATCTGCATTTTATGTTACATTTTTCTGCCTACAATATATAATATATCAAGATATGTATATTTTGTGAATAGTTTAGTCTATTGTAAGTATTTTGGTATCTTAGACATGTGTAGTAAATGGATAAGGCTTACGAAAATCGTTGTTGACTAGCTGCGACCGAATTACGTAAGGGCTGTAAAACTCTATGGGGGGGAAAACGTAATTTTCGGCAATGCCCGACATGGGAAGAAAAAACAATCTTCGAGTTGAAAACGAACGTTTTCATGAATGAAACTCACGTTTTTTCAGCATTTCTGACCCATCTAGCCAATGAAATTTTTTTCCATAGTCCCGACGCTGGGCTTGTACATATAAGCCAAATCGGCCGACGCTGTACGGGTTAATAAAGATGTAAGTCTATATCTTGATGAGAAAAGAATAGATAATTTGTCTGTTGCTGCAGTTTTAGCTGATGAATATTTTCTCACTCACAAGAGATATTCTAAAGAAAAAAGGAAAGCTGAGAGTAAGTACGTTGCCTCAACTCAGAGTACAGGTAACAGGAAAGAGAATAAAGATGATGTTTCTCAGGAAGTAAATACCAGCTTCACCTCTAAATTTCGGAAAAGTAAATGTACATATTGTAGTAAGCTTGGTCATACTACGGAGAAATGTTTCAGGAGACAGTGATGTGAAGAAAAAGGAGTCTTTAAATATTAGTCAATTGGTCTAGTGTCCACCCTTGAGAGTTCCCAGAATTCTTTAACCGAGTTAACTGAACCTGCTTTGAGGGGTAAATTAAATTCTCATGATGAAGCTCCTCTTTTGAGCAGTAACATGGGTGACACTCTCTGTGCTAATTTCCTGTCTGATGGTTTTGTCAGTCCTCTGGACAGTAATGACAGGAAATCAGTTAAAATATATCGTGATACAGGTGCTTGCCAAGTCCTTATGCTGACCACTGTTCTAGGCTCTAATGTTAATTCCTCTGATGAAACTGTAATCTTACAAGGTGTAGGGCATAATTACTTTTCTGTCCCTCTGTGCAGAGTGAATTTAGAGTCTGGTTTTGTTAATGGTTCCGTTATGGTTGGGTTAGTTGAGACACTTCCTATGTCAGGTGTAACTTTCTTACTTGGAAATAATATTGGTGGAAGTCAAGTGTGTCCAGCTCCTCAGTTGTCTAGTGAACCGGTGACTGCGACCCAGGATTGTGATATCCCTGACGTGTTCTCTGCATGTGCTGTCACTAAGGCTAAGTCTAAAGTTACTGATGACTTAGAGGATAATGATGGTGATGATGTTATCCTAGCTGACACTTTTCTTGCTAATTTGGACCACTCACCAGTTGAGGCAGTACCCTGTAGTGTTGATAATTTGTCTCGTCAAGAGTTGGTTGAATTGCAGGTTGTTGACCCTGAGTTGAAAGGTCTAGCTAACTCTGCTTGCAGTGAGGAAGAGTCAGCTGGTGCTTCTACTTGTTATTATATAAAGTCAGGAGTACTTATGAGGAAGTGGAGACCCCCAACAGCATCAGCCGACTGTGAATGGGAGGTTGTACATCAAGTTGTCATCCCTCGTGTTTGTAGGCAGGATATCATTAGAGTGGCTCATGATTCCAGTTTGGCAGAACACCTTGGAGTGAGGAAGACTGTGGCACGCATTTTGAAACACTTCTACTGGCCAGGTATCTTCAGAGATGTTTCCTGGTATTGTAAGTCTTGTCACACCTGTCAAGTTGTGGGGAAGTATAATCAGACTGAAAAGGATGCACCTCTAGTTCCCATTCCTCCTTTTGAGACGCCATTCACCCGTGTGTTGGTGGATATTGTGGGCCCTCTTCCTAAGACTTCTTCAGGATTTTCTTATGTGTTGACCCTGATTGATATTGCTACTCGTTATCCTGAAGCCATTCCACTTAGAAATATCTCAGCAAAGAACGTGGTTAAGGAAATGCTATGGTTCTTCACAAAGTTTGGTCTGCCCAAGGAGGTACAGTAAGACCGGGGAAGTAATTTCATGTCAAATGTTTTCAAGCAGTCTCTGAAAGAGTTGGGCATCACCCAGATCACGTCTTCAGCTTACCATCCCCAGACCCAAGGAGCATTGGAGAGATATCATCAAACACTCAAATCGATGCTCAAGAAATACTGTTTGGAACATCAAAAAGACTGGGATAAAGGTCTTCCATTCGTTGTATTTGCCGCAAGAGAATCTCCAAATGAATCACTGGGCTTCTCACCCTTTGAACTACTGTTTGGCCATGAAGTAAGAGGACCCCTTAAGCTACTCAAGGAATGCTGGCTGTCGGAGGAAAATGACGTCAACCTGCTGGAGTATGTGATGAAGTTCAAAGAACGGCTGTCCACTGCTTTACAGCTGGCGAGAGAGAATTTAGGAGCTGGTCAGGAGAAGATGAAGACTTGGTATGATAAGAAGTCCAGGTTAGGCCACTTTCAGCCAGGAGATCAGGTTTTGATTCTGCTACCGGTGCATGGGCAACCTCTTCCAGCCAAGTTTAGTGGTCCTTATTTCGTGGAGAAGAAACTCAGTGATGTCAACTATGTCATCGCCACACCAGATCGTAGAAAGAACAAGCAACTTTGTCACATCAACATGCTAAAGTTATATCACAGGCGGGACGAAAATAACCCAGTCTGCACTGTAGCTGTTCCAACCTAGTCTACAAGTGAAGTTCTCCCATGCAGCATGAGCCTGAGTGATAGTTTGGGGAAGAATCCTGATATCATGAATGATCTCCAGACTAAGCTTTCTCATCTAGCTCCCGAGGAAAGGCAGGAGTTTTCGGCATTACTCTAGGAGTACCCGCAAGTGTTCCATGCCACTCCAGGAAGAACCACCGTGTTGATGCATGATGTCGATGTTGGAGACGTAAAGCCAATTAAACTGTCTCCTTACCGTGTGAACCCAGTGAAAGTTCCTCTCATCCAGAAGGAGCTTGGCTACCTGTTGGACCACAAGATGATTGAGCCCTGTCAGAGCGAGTGGAGTTCTCCTGTCACTCTAGTCCCTAAGCCAGGTGGGTCACAGCGGCTTTGCATCGACTACAGACGTGTTAATCAGATAACCAAAACAGACACTTACCCTCTCCCTCGCGTGGAAGATTGCATAGACAAGATCGGAAAGGCTAGGTACATAAGTAAGTTTGATTTGTTAAAGGGATACTGGCAAGTACCTATGGCTGAACGTACTAGGGAGATCTCATGTTTTGTAACACTAGGAAAGACTTTTGCATGTTCTGTA
Organism: Coenobita brevimanus; assembly: GCF_032717465.1. Lineage (NCBI taxonomy): Eukaryota > Metazoa > Arthropoda > Malacostraca > Decapoda > Coenobitidae > Coenobita > Coenobita brevimanus. The sequence continues at coordinate 48,082,922 of NC_136993.1, read as the reverse complement.
AAGCCGTATGGTATGAAGAATACACCAGCCACTTTTCAGAAGCTCATGAATGTTGTAACAGAGGGTTTGGCAGGGTGTGTTGTTTATATTGATGATGTATTAATCTTCAGTGACAACTGGAAAGATCACCTATGCCATGTCAGTAAATTTCTTGAGCGTTTGGTTCAGGCTAATCTTGTAGCTAATTTGTCAAAGTGTGAGTTTGGTCAAGCTAAAGTTCAGTACCTTGGGTACGTAATTGGTGATGGACACGTTGCACCACCAGGAGGGAAGGTTCATAAGTGATCTTCCCAGACCTAAAAGTAGGAAAGAGCTACAAAGATTTTTGGGAAAGGTAGGTTATTACAGGAAATTTGTTCTTAACTTTTCAGTTCTTGTATCACCACTTACAGACCTACTGAAAAAGGGAGTTAAATTTGTCTGGACCGATAACTGTGAGTCCTCCTTCAGCAAACTTAAAGCTATCCTATTAAGTCAGCCAGTGCTCGCTACTCCAAATTTTGCTAAGTCTTTTAAGATGGCTGTTGACGCAAGTGATACAGGATCTGGGGCTGTTTTGCTGCAAGAGGATGATCAGGGTATTGAACACCCTGTATCTTATTACAGTAAGAAGTTCACTCCACCTCAAAAGAACTACTCAACTATTGAGAAAGAGCTTTTGGCCTTGATTTTGGGTTTACAGCATTTTTGATTTTATTTGTGTTCTGGTTTTGACCCCATAGTCATTTATACAGATCATAACCCCCCGAAATTCCTTAGTAAGTTTAAAGATAAAAATCAGAGATTGACAAGATGGAGTCTACTTCTTCAGGAGTATTCATTAGACATACAACATGTCAAGGAGAAAGAAAATGTTATTGCATTGCTTATCTAGACTTTAGACAGATTGTTTTAGAGTAATAAGAAATTTCCTTTGTAAATTTCTTTTCTTTTTTGTGGGGAGGTGTTACATAGCCTATGATTTCATCATCCTTTGTATAATTCTAACGTACAGTATGCTGCATGTTTGAACATGATTCGCCTCGTGGCTTCCATAGTGACCAAGCTTCCGTGTTCTACCTCACTTCCCCCTTCTCCTCCCTTATAGTAGAGTAAGTCGTTCTTTCTGTTGTTCAGAGCAGGAGTGTCAACTTTTTGTCCCCTATGGCTTCATTTGCGCGTCCTTCTTACAAGTTGTATCAAGCTCTGCCGGCCCCTATATAATGAGCTCAGTCTCTGCATTAATTGCCACTTAGATCTACTCACTTTGTTCACATCTCTGTCCTCTCCTGTACAATTATTTTTGTGAGTGCTCAGGAAGTCTCCAACCATCTAGCTGCTGTGTAATTTGAGTATAAGTTTTATTACATTTTATTTTCTTGTACTGTATAGCATAAGGTGTTAATTCGTAGGCCTGGTGAGGTTTTTGTGATTCATGTGGAATGTTTGATGTCAGCCATTGTTAATAATATTTGTATCTGTAATAATATATCTTGCATTAACTGAGCATTATCCGGTTTTCTCATTTTATCAGGGCTGACTTAGATAAATTTACTCTTGCTAATTTCGTGTTAATAGAGGCTATTGCAGTTAACCATATATTTAACCTGTTTTTTGCCATTACCTTATCCTTATGAGTCCTGAATGTTTAGTTGTTAGTTTGAGCATTAAACTTTAACTTGTAATTTTACCTAATTCTTTTGTTTTGAACCTGGAACTTTGAGGGACAGTAGTGATTTTAGTATTCTCACTTGAAGTGTTCATTATCTCTCTCTGTTCCGTAACAATATATATATATTTATATATATATATATATATATATATATATATATATATATATATATATATATATCATATATCCTGTCCTTGCTAATAATTTAATATCGTGAGGATATGCAGTCCAGCTCCACACCAAAATAACGGACCACGTTTATTGCACCACCCAATTCCAGCAGTTGTAGCAAAGAGATTCGTCTGAGATTATGAGAGGCATTTTCATTCACAGCGATTCGCTTGATTTTTACGGGACCACTATTATACATGGTATATTACTGACACATGCAAGGCAACTGAATACTGTTATAAGAAAATTCGGACTTGCAAATTCTGTAATGCAACAGCCGAATTTTATTTGCGACCTAACGAACTTGACCACATTTCACGAAAACCAACAAAATGAAATGTTGCCGACAATTCCAATGGATTTTTTATCATATGGACCAAAAATAAATATACCCAGAGATACTGCCTTTCAGTAAAGTTCATTATGGACGCCCAATTGGATCCGAAAATTGTCGAAATGAGAAATGTGAACTTTACTACTCTTCTTGCAAAAGTATTCTCAACAGCTTATGTCTTTCTTTAGGTCCTCTTCCTTACCAGTAATTCTCTGCAGATTTTACGACAGTATAAGCTGTGACACTTGGGCCGTTATGAAAAGTATGGTGCAAGAGGGTATGAGGATTTCAACAAAGAAGGTGTCAACACCTGCCATTAAATGTATTATTTCACTTTACTCATGCTATCCCCGGACGATTTTTGGCCGACAATTTTAAAATGAAGAAAAATACAACCTTTAGTAACTGTTTACCATGAGATGTTCTCTTATGCTGAATAAAATCGTCTGTTAATAGCAAGAATATCCGGGAAAAATACCTTATCCTCTTCTGATGGTTTGTTATACGTGCAAAATAAAATGCAGTGGTGCTTCAGGTCCTTCAAAACCTACATCCATAAGGCCCTGTACCTAACTTTTTCTGACGACGTTGAGCCCAGGGAATTTAAAGTTGGAAATCAGCGGTGCAATGGCGAAGTACACAGCATGAAGACTGTTGCGCAGGAGTGGGTGGAGAAGAACCAACTCCATGTCTTTCCTGTCACCTACCACCACAATTCGCGTGTCTGCTTTCTTCCACATTCCAGCTTCTTCAAATAGACTGCATCGTGGAAACGGTGAGATTAGATCTGGTATCTGCTAAGGGAATATGAATGAATATGAAACAGCAAAAATTGAGATTAATGTGTTTGGTTATGCAAAAGGAAGGATTATATTATTTGAAAATATATGAATGACAGAGGTCAGTTTGTCTGTGATGAAGCTCTTTAACCGACACAAAGCAGTTGGTGATGAATTCTATACAGATATTAAGGATGAACAGGAACAGATTCCTGAATCAATGCCGGTGATTCTGGAGAGATAGATTTCACAGAATCGACTCTAAAACATGAGAACCGATTCCCCTCTGGCGATTCGGCCAGTAGCTTGAAAGTGAGAGTTTTCGGACATTGCCTCTGACTCATGTCACTTGTTGCTGGATTCGGAGAGTAAGTAAAGTCGAGGCCAGTGGTGGGCTGTGACAACTCAGTCCGGTGTAGACAAGTCCAGCAGATGGGAGTTGGCCTCAGCGGAAGTGTCCCTGCCTTGCATCGGCCGTAATGTAAGAATCGATTCCAGAATCATAAACGTTCTGTCTCGCGTTATTTATCTCTCAGCTGTAAACGGGACATAGTTAACTGAGAATTATATAAGGAATGTATATTTGTTTAAGAAAAATACCATTATAGATAATTATTATATTTCTGTAAACAGGTTTTTTTTTAAATACCAGTTTATAATAGTTATTTTTTAATAGGCAAGAAGTACGTAAGGCACAGCATTAATTAATTACTCGTGTTTTCAGTCTCCCACAGTGCTATCAGAAATTGCGTTCATCGAGTTACTCTGCCTCGTATGACCGACAGCATTTGCTTACTTTGAGGAATCGATTCTGGAATCCACTCCAGCGAATCCATTGGTACTGGGTATCGGAACCGTCGATTCTGAATTTATCGTTTCTTGTTCAGCGCTTAACAGATATATACAGTATTTCGTCTCATAGTATAGTGAATAACTGTATGACCCATTTCATTATGCATGCTATTGATTGTTTGTTCCTTTTCGTACTGTATCTTCATGTGTTTCTCACTCCTTGCTCAGACTCTGTCTGGTTCGGAGCTCTGGCCAATCTCTCTCTTGGACTGGACTTAGTCTCATTTACTGATGTAGAATTTTGCCAGTTTTACCTTGTTTTCGGCTCTTTTTGGACTTAGTCTCCAGGACAGAGAGTGAATTTCTTTCTCTTTCTGTGCTTTGGTTCTGACTCTGTCCCCGACAGACAGCCACTGCCTGACTGTGAGAGTGTTTGTGTAGTGTGTGTGTGTGTGTGTGTGTGTGTGTGTGTGTGTGTGTGTGTTTTTCTGGCCGCCGTTAGTGTGTCTCTGTGTGGTACGAAGCTGAACCCTAAAGGGGTGCCGTTAGGGCATTTCCATGAAGGGGGCCCATTAGGGGCTGGTTATAGGAAGCACAGAGAGCGGCTCTGTTAGATTAGGGAAGACCCAAAAGGGGCAGTGGCGGGGCCTCCTATCGCCCTTTAGAGGGCGGGGAGCATAGGTAGCCCGTCACTGTAGGGACCTGCCTTTTTTTTTTTTTTTTTTTCCAGGGTGAGTGTGAGTGTATCTGGCTGTGTGACTGTGTGAGTGGTGTCAGTGGGTGTTTGTGTGTCTGTCTGTCTAAGACCATGAAGGGGACCCAGTCCCCTAGGCCTACAGGGCCAGCTAGCTCCCTGCCTGCGAAGCAAAGGCCTTCCCGCCCTGCTCCCATGCCAGGCGCGAAGCAAGAGCATCGTCTGTCTGACAGAAGCTCTCGCTCGACGACGTCAGGCCAGGCCTCTTGTCCACCCCTGTCTCCCAAGCCTCCTAAGCAGAGGCCTCCGGGCCCTTCTACTGTGCCAGGTGCGAAGTGGGAGCGGCACCTTTCAGATGCTAGCTCCAGCTCGTCGACATCTGGCGAGGCCTCTTCCTCATCTCCCTCTCGCAGACCCACGGGAACCATTCCTCGTGCAAGAGGAGCTGCTGCCTCATCTCCCCCTTGCACCTTAGCACGTGCAATCAAGGTTGCACGTGTTCATGAGGCAATGGAGGAGGGAGTTTCGGTTCCTTCTCCTCCTAACACCTCCAGCAGCAAGGCCTCCTCTGCTGCTGCACCCAAGGCTGCCTTTCCCTCCAGGGACCCTCGGCGCCTGGCAACCAAACCTGCTACAACTTCTCCTGCCACTACAAATGCCAGCAACAGTGTATGCACCACTGAGCCTCTCCTGGACATGCATCCTCCTGTTGCAGCTCCCTCTTCTGCTGCTCCTACTCCTGCTCATGATGATGACGGCTTCATTACAGTGATGAGGAAAACACAGCGAGCGTCACAGGGAAACGCCATTACCCCAGCATTGAAGCCTCCAGGGTCCCGACGGCCACCTCCTGCTGCTTGCCCCGCGGTCTCTGTCGCGGCTCCTCCGCCTCCACGGTCTACTTTTCCGGCTTTTCACGTCCCTCTTCAGGAAGGATACGGCACCAGCTACGACGCGGCAGTGGCTCTGGAACAACACCTGCCCAGGCCCGCAGCCATGAATCGGTTTGGCCGCGACGAAAGCTGTGTGCTGATCCCCACCGAAGAGGGATTGTATCTACGCCTGAAGGAGATTGCGGAGGAGGAGGCCCCAATTGTCAGGATTGTGGAGCTACCTCAGGGCACCCAGACTACAAAGGCGGTTGTGATGGGATATCCCCAACGTATGCCAGTGGATATCCTTCTACAACACGACCTCATAGAAGAGGCAGTGAGGTGCGAGAACTGACGAACACGGCAGGAGACGCTGAAGGTTTGTGTGACTCTGCGAGGACCACTCATAGAGTCCATCCATCTGGGCAATGGGGGAATGTTTTACCTCCGCGCCTTCACGCCCGAGCCGCTGCGCTGCTACAGGTGTCACTGTTTCGGACACCATCGCGCCAACTGCAACCGCCCCATCATCTGCGGAGTCTGCAGCGGAGTGCACGACACCGAGCAGTGCCTGAAGCGGCTGAAGGTAAAGGAGCCGACAATTGATAGTGCCCCAACTGCTCGGGGCGACACCATGCCTGGCACCCCAGCTGTCCTGTGAGGGTTCAACGAGTGAACCAGGGTCGGGAGCAGCAGGTTACTTGGGTGTGCGAGAGACAGACCGTCAGTGCCACTCCAGCTCCCCCAGGCACCTTTGTCTGAGGACAGCAGCGCCGCTCAGAAGTACCAAGTCCTCCAGCTCTCGAGACGGACTTCCCACCATTGTCTCCTGCTCTTGCTGCGGGCAAGACCATAGCAGAAATACATCCACAGCCAACGTCTGTCCTGCCATCACCACCCATCCCAGCGCCCAGCCAACCACCCGCTCCTACTCCTACCGTGATGACTTTCACGACGGAGGAGTTCAGGACCCTGGCAACAGAGCTGGCAGTAACTATTGCTCAAGCAATAGTGAAGAGCCTAGACATCCCTCTCCCAATAGAGCCCCTCACCGAGGCAGCCGATATCTTTGTCAACAAGGTCATCGAGAGAAAGAAGGTGAGCCTCTGTGTCCCTCTTTCTCCTCGCCGCCCGGCTCGCTCTGCAGGGAGAACTCGTCCCAGTTCCCGCAGAGCAACTCGCCCATCCAACCTGACCAGGCCCACATGCATGAAAACCCAGCCTTACACCAAGCACCTGCCACGTCAAAGCCCCCATCTGGAGCAAGCGCCAACACCATCTGTGCCCACTACAATGGACACGGCCTCTCCAATGCTGCAGGAGGACGACCATCTGCAATTGTCAGAGGACAGCCAGTAGAGAACTCCCTCAGACTCCTTCAGTGGAATTGTCTGGGAGCGAGACAAAAGCTTCCGCTTTAGCAGGAGGCGGCCACCAGGGACCGTCCTCACATCATTCTTCTGCAGGAGGCCTTGCTCCCGGATAATTCCACCTTTTGTCTTCCGGGTTACACCACCCATCTCCTCCCGTATGTTCGTGGTGTCACACGAGGGTGTGCCGTTCTGATACAGGACCACATCGCATGCACAGATTATGACCCTCCTCCTTTCTGTGGATCTGATGTGGAGGTCCAGGGCATGGTTCTACACCTGGCAACGTCACCCCTGACAGTATATAATGTATACCGGAGCCAGAGAGGCACCTTGGAGTTGGGTGATCTGTTCTCCCAGGCTGCCAGGGGAGCCGTGTATATAGGGGGTGACTTTAACACCCACCACGCCCTTCTATCATCGCCTCTTCAGTCCAATGAAGCAGGACGGCACATTTCCTTACTTCTGGAGAAGATGGGTGGTGTTTCCCTGTTAAATGATGTGGCAGAGGCCACCTATATTGCGGGAGGTCGCCTTGATCTCTCCCTAGTGTCAGCACCACTAGCAGGCTTGGCATCGTGGTCACTCCACCCCCACCTTGCAAGTGATCACTTTGCCCTTATTGCTGACCTGCCTCTCACTCCCCTCCCGCCACCCCCACCTCCTCCACCACGGTGGGACCTATGCAGGGTGGACTGGACGGCCTTTGCCCGTGCTCTCACGGCGGCCTTTGAGACATCCCCTCCTGCCTCAGACCTCGAAAGCAGAGCATATCAGGTAGCAAGTATTTTGGCACAAGCTGCTTCTCTTGCTATGCCGCTGCGGCAGCACTTGACGAGGTGCTAGCGAGACAGCTGGTTCTACTGCGACAGGGTCAAGGAACTGAACCGGAGACTCAATGCGGCACGCAGCAGTTCTGAGGGCGCCGTACATCTCCGCACCGCCGGTACCTGGTTGCTCTCACATGGCATGTGGCTTCCGAGAAGCACCGCCTTAGGGAGGAGGCGTGGATCAGATGGTGTCGTACCCTAGACTCTCACTCCACTCTCCGTGAGATGTGGAGGAGAATCAGGTCCGTCTCTGATCCACGCCCTCCTCGCCTTCCCTCCCATCCTGACCCTGCCGCTGAGGCCAGCCGTCTTGCTCAGCACTTCGCTGACCGCTCTGCCTCTTCTAATCTCCCGCAGTTTGTCAGAGCCCTACAGGCGCTGCTGTCCGCCTCTCGCGCTGCAGCAATTCAGGCAGCATGTGATAGGCCTGACCTGACTGACTGTCCGATCACTAGTGGGGAACACCACAAAAGGCTGCAGCTCAGGGAGGACACTGCGCCGGTGCTCGACAGGCTCACATACTCTCTCCTGTCACATGCTGGAGATTGTGGTAGAGAACATCTACTTGATCTGCTCAACCTCTCGTGGTCTGAGGGGCGTCTGCTGAGGTCGTGGAAGAAGCTGTTATCCACCCAATTCCGAAGCCTCATGATCCCGCCGCCATGCGCCCCATCTCCCTTCTCAACTGTGTTGCTAAGACGGCTGAGAGGGTTGTGCGGGCTCAGCTTGCTTGGCGGCTGGGACCGATGCACCCAGGGATTTACGCCTACCATCCAGGCATGAGTACCACCCACTGCCTCGCGTCATTCCTTGGGGAGCTGAGGGGAGGAAGGGGAATGGCTGTCTCGACCTCGAGAAAGCCTTTGAACTGGCAAGCCCCACTGTAATCCTGGCGGCTCTTGCGGCCAGGGGTGTGGGATTTCTTTAACGAAAGATCTGCAGAGGTCCGATTCCAGGGACACCTTTCCCCTTTTCACCTACATCCTAACGGCACCCCCCAGGGGAGCGTTTTGAGCCCTCTCCTTTTTAACATCCTTATGGAGGGGCTCTTAACTGTAGACTATGGGCCTGGCATTACCCTCCTCTGCTATGCGGATGATCTGGCCCTTGTCTCTACTAGGAGGGACTGCTTCACGCAGGCAGACTCGACCCTTTCTTGGTTGCAAGCCAAGTGTACTGAGCTAGGGCTGAAGATTAATTTTAATAAGACAGTGTCTGCTCTTTGGACTCCGTCCCCCAGACTTTCCTATGCTGCTTGGGGGGCAGCAGCTCTCTCTTGTCACTGTCCATCAGTATCTGGGAGTCTGGCTTGACAGGGGTTTCACTTTTGCCTGCCATGTTCGGTACTTGCGGGAGCGTGCTTCCACCAGACTGGCTGCTCTCCGCTATCTCTCCAAGCGGAGTTTGGGGGCATTGTACTCAGTCCTCTGAACATTTTATATACATGTCATCCGATCCCTGGTGGACTACAGTGCCATCTGTTTGACCGGACTCGCTCCACCAGTCTTTAGATCTCAGGAGGTCATACAGAACAATGAACTCCGTATCATGCTGGGTGCTCCACCCTGGACCCGGATTGTCAATCTCCGTATGGAGAGTGGTTTGCCATCTCTGGCGCATCGTGTTGTGCTATGAGCGGCAGTCATCACTCTGCAGCTGATACGGTGCCGGCCCCACCTGCCTGTCTCTGCCCTCCTACGACCTCTTTTGTGCCGCCCACCCGAGCCTGCCACTCAGCGTGACTGGGCGCGGACTACAACTGCTGTTATCCATGGACTGGGAGCTGCTGCGAGCCTCTGCCAAGATCCTGACTCTCCCTTTTCTGGATACACTGATCCACCACCATGGGATCCCCCTCTTTTTAAATTTGTATGCCCCTCTGAGACCAAACCTCGAATTTCCATTCACGCACTCCTCTGTCAAGAGGGTCTTAGTCGGGTTGCGGCTCTAGATTCACTAGACTCAGCCACTTATTTTACGGATGGTTCAGTATCCTCTGATGGCTCTGCTGGGGCGGCCTTTGTCTCTGGGCTAACAATTGAATCTTGGCGACTCTCCCAGGGTGTATCCGCTTTCCAGACAGAGCTTGCTGCCATCCTGGGTGCATTGCGCCATGCTCATCACCATCATCATCACCGTGTCATAATTCACACAGACTCACTTTCCTCCCTTCAGAGGCTAAGATCTTTCTCCCTTAAGGACAACGTCTTTCTTCTGATGGCGATTTTTACTTTTGCATCCCTTCTCGTCCGTAGGGGTGCCACTATTATTCTCCATTGGCTCCCAGGTCATACTGGAATCATCGGCAATGAGCGTGCTGATGATGCCGCACGCTCAGCTTGCTCACTTCCTAACATCGCATTTCAACTGTGCCCCAGCCTCTCGCACGTCATTAGCACTCTCACTGGTACCATCAGCAGGCAGTCTCGAGAGGAACATTAGCTTTTGGTTGCAGAGGGCTCTCACTCTGCTACATGGTATGCCACCGCCACATCATATTCTCTTTTGTTGCCCTCGAAAGGCATACCCAACTATATTGTAGTGAGGCTCAGGCGTTTGGGTCTGGGGTTTCCATGCTACAAACAAATTTTCGATACAGAGCCAGACCCGTGCACCCATTGTTTGGTCACATCTGAGGAGCCACATTCACTATATTCTTTACTGCCCAGCCACTACCATGCTCAGGTCTCACCCTGACACAACTTTTGCTCGGACTGAGGATGATTTCATAGATGCCGCTGGCATCGTTGCATGTGCTCCTTTAAAATTATTACTCATCACAGTCAGGGAATACCCACCCCCTCAATAATTCAAGCTTGCGCAAGTTAAGCGCATCTCTGATGGGCTCTTTGTTTGCCCGTGTCCCAGCATTGCTGGGACGAATATCCCCCCCCCAAAAAAAAAAAAAAATGTGTTTCTGGGATCTATCTTACCTCACGAAGAGGTGGGAAAGATCAGGATGGTGCAAATATTGAGGGAAATTGTTTATGGAAAATATAAGTGAAAACTGTGAAGTGGACTGAAAAAAGTCTTTGCAACATATTTTCCTTACTGTATTGGAACAGGACACCCATATTACGAATTTATACCTGTTCCTGAGCATTTCTGTGGGACTACCATCATAATCTAATGTTAGTCTTTTGACATAGCTTAGTAGTAAAGATGTCGAGATAGTAGTTTTAGACCAGGTTAAAGCAGACAGCTGAGTGACTGAAGTAAAGCTAATGTTGGGAAATCTGGTAAGTAAAAACGAGGTGGTTCATGGAATGGTTGAGGACGATATGAGGATTACATATCACAGGTTCCTACAACAAATTTCCCAGGCTTTCTAGTTAAACAGAATAACTTACATAAATCCTTCCATTCTGTAAACACACAATACCTGAATGCCTCGTTGGTGTTGTTTATGTTGGTGTCAAGCACAAAGATGACAGATCGGCAGGTGGTCCATCTGTCCCCCCACACCCAGGCTGGAAGAGCTTCTTGACCCGGGGTTCCATCAAATACCATAACCGCAGGACTCACTCGCCTGGATTAAATATAATATTTTCATAACTATACTCCATGAGTTAAGGTAACTTAATTATTCAAGCCATACAGTAGCTGTTTTACACTAGCTAACTTCAGGGAAATTTATTCATCATGCGGATCCAAGCCATAGTCAGAAGAGGCGTGTCCACAAAGCGTCGAAACTGTTTAAATTTCATGTACAAAAAAGTTCCGAGTCATGTTATGCAGCCTTAACTTGCTCTAACACGTCTGTGACTATAATTTTCGTACCCTCTTTCCTCGGATGTGTGTGTGCTGCCATTTAAGTTACCGTTTTTGCAGTGTGGCATTTGCGATGACAGAAAGAAGCAACGAGTGTGCACTGTATTTTGCCTGATATTTGACAAAACAATTTTTGAAACATACGAAATGCTGAAAAAAGCTTATGGAGAACGTGCAATGAGTCGTGCTTAAGTTTTTCTTGGTATCGCCACTTTTAGGATGGAAAAGCATAGTGGAAAATGAGGAATGTTCAGTGATTTTTTTTTTCTCTTACATGTCCGACTCTGGGCAAAGGCTTCAGGGCCTGTTCCCAAGTCCCAGAGGTCGTCCTTGGGGCCCAGTAGTCCTCCTACATCTCCACATGTCACCACTTCGGCGCTAACACCCACCGTCCATATTGAATACATGCTTGGGCTGTCTCATACAGGATTGGTGTACTGGTAATAGCGGGGGTACTTTTATGACATGGCGGCGGGTCATCTGGTAGATCAGAATAGTCTGCTTTTTAAGAAATTCAAATCCTTAAACTGTTCCCTGCCCCGGCCGGGATTCGAACCTGGGTCCACTAGGAGTGCAGGCCGCCTCTCTACCGATTCTGCCACCGCCTCCTCCAACAAGCAGAAATGGCAACACAAATGAAAAAATGAGTGATTTGGGTCAATGGGACATATGTATGAAGATATAAGCATTATGAGATGAAGCCTGAATTTCATTTCGGTCATATCAAGCAATTTTAACTGATGATTTTGGCATGAGATATTGAAGCTTGTGCCATGACCGCTGACGCCTGAGCACAAAGGGTACTGGATGATCACATCCACTGAAATGCGTCGTTGTGCAGATTCTAATGCAGACTTTCTCAAATCTATAATTCCTGGTAATGAATCGTGGATCTATGTCTCTGGTCCTGAAATAAAAGCTCAGTATTCAGTGTGGGAGTCCCCATCATCACAAAGACCCAAGAAAACTCAAGTTTGGAGCAGATCTAAAATACTGCAATTGTCATTGATCAAGATGGCAATGTTAATCATTAGCATGCTCTAGAGGGTCAGACTGAATAAAGAGTATTGCTTGCATATATCTGTATCTAGGATATATATATATATATATATATATATATATATATATATATATATATATATAGAGAGAGAGAGAGAGAGAGAGAGAGAGAGAGAGAGAAAAAAATATATATATATAAAAAAATAAATCTATATATATTTTTATATATTTATAAATATATATATTTTTTTATATATCTATATATATATATATATATATATATATATATATATATATATATATATATATATATATATATATATATATATATATATATATATATATATATAGATGGATAGATAGATAGATAGATAGGTATACAGTATATATATTGTTACATAGCCTATGATTTCATCATCCTTTGTATAATTGTAATGTACAGTATCCTGTATGTTTGATCACGATTCGCCATGTGGCTTCCATAGTGACCAGGCTTGCGTGTTCTACCTCACTCCCCCCTTTCCCCCCTTATAGTAGAGTAAGTCGTTCTTTCTGTTGTTCAGAGCAGGATTGTCAACTCTTTGTCCCCTATGGCTTCATTTGCGTGTCCTTCTTACAAGTTGAATCAAGCTCTGCCTGCCCCTATATAATGAGCTCAGTCTCTGCATTAATTGCCACTTAGATCTACTCCTCATTTTGTTCACATCTCTGTTCTCCTCTGTATAGTGTATTATTATTGTGAGTGCTCAGGAAGTCTCCAGCCATCTAGCTGCTGTATAATTTGAGTATCTGTTGTTACCATTTTTCTTGTAATGTACGGCCTAAGGCGTTAATTTGTAGGCCTGATAAGGTTTTTGTGATTCATGTAGAGTTTTTAATGTCAGCCAGTATTAGTAATATTTTGTATCTGTAATAATATTATACCTTACTTTAACTGAGCATTATTCGGTTCTCTCATTTATCAGGGCTGACTTAGATAAATTTGTTCTTGCTAAATTCGTATTAATAGAGGCTATTGCAGTTAACCATATATTATGTAACCTGTTTTGCCATTACATTATCCTTATGAGTCCTGAATGTTTAATTGTTAGTTTGAGCATTAAACTTTAACTTGTAATTTTACCTAACTCTTTTGTTTTGAACCCGGAACTTTGCGGGACAGTAGTGATTTTAGTATTCTCACTTGAAGTGTTCATTATCTCTCTCTGTTCCATAACATAAATTTGGCGACCTTGCCAGGATATTCAGGATATTATCATAAGGATATTGCTTGATATTTTGTGACTGTGATTTATTCATGATGTCTGCTATTACTACTCTTGATGAAGCCAAAGATTTTTTGTCAAATGTGCAAACAGTGTGTGATGTAGAAAACAGAACAAAGAATGAACTTAAGCTTGTTGCTCAACAATTGGGAATTGCTGTTCACTCTCATCATTCTAAAGATCAAATTGTTGACATGATTAATAAAAGCTTGTTTAATGTAACTCCTCCAGATGAGCAAAGGCAGATTGAAATAGCTAAGTTACAGCTAGCCCTGCAGGAGGCTTGTGCTAAGGAGGCTGAGTTTCAGGCTCATGCTAAGGAGGCCGAGTTTCAGGCTCATGCTAAGGAGGTTGAGTTTCAGGCAAATGCTAAGGAGGCTGAGTCTCAGGCTCGTATTCAGGAGGCACAGGCACAGGCTCAGGCACAAATTGAACTTGCTAGGATTCCGGCAGACCATGAGTATCGCATGAAACAAGGTGGAACTGGATCATCTAGTTCTGATGATTTTGATGTGGCTAAAAATGTTAAACTTGTCCCTCCTTATAATGAATCTGATTTAACAAAGTATTTTCAGTTGTTTGAGAGGGTAGCTACAGGTTTTAATTGGCCAAAAAAGTAGTGACCAGTACTCCTACAGAGTGTTCTCAACGGTAAAGCTCAAGTAACTTATGCGTCTTTGCCTCAGGATCAATCTGATAATTATGATGTAGTTAAGAGCTTGATTCTTAAGGCCTATGAGCTTGTTCCTGAAACCTATAGAGTAAAATTTAGGACAACTTATAAGCAAGATAAGCAATCCCATGTTGAGTATGCAAAAATCAAAGAAGATCTGTTAGAGCAGTGGTTAAATTCTAAGAATGAGGATTCTGATTTTGATAAATTTAAGCAGATGATTTTGCTGGAGGACTTCAAAAGGTGTATTAATAATGATGTAAGCCTATATCTTGATGAGAAAAGAATAGATAATTTGTCTGATGCTGCAGTTTTAGCTGATGAATATGTTCTTACTGACAAGAGATATTCTTAAGAAAAAAGGAAAGCTGAGAGTAAGTACGTTGCCTCTACTCAGAGTACAGGTAACAGGAAAGAGAATAAAGATGATGTTTCTCAGGAAGTAAATACCAGCTCCACCTCTAGATTTCAGAAAAGTAAATGTACTTATTGTAGTAAGCTTGGTCATACTACGGAGAAATGTTTCGGGAGACAGCGTGATGTGAAGAAAAAGGAGTCTTTAAATATTCAGTCAATTGGTCTAGTGTCCACCCTTGAGAGTTCCCAGAATTCTTTAACCGAGTTAACTGAACCTGCTTTGAGGGGTAAATTAAATTCTCATGATGGAGCTCCTCTTTTGAGCAGTAATGTGGGTGACACTCTCAAGAGTTCATGTGCTAATTTCCTGTCTGATGGTTTTGTCAGTCCTCTGGACAATAATGACAGGAAATCAGTTAAAATATATCGTGATACAGGTGCTTGCCAATCCCTTATGCTGACCAGTGTTCTAGGCTCTAATGTTAATTTCTCTGATGAAACTGTAATCTTACAAGGTGTAGGGAATAATTACTTCTCTGTCCCTCTGTGCAGAGTGAATTTAGAGTCTGGTTTTGTTAATGGTTCCGTTATGGTTGGGTTGGTTGAGACACTCCCAATGTCAGGTGTAACTTTCTTACTTGGAAATGATATTGGTGGAAGTCAAGTGTGTCCAGCTCCTCAGTTGTCTAGTGAACCGGTGACTGCGACCCAGGACTGTGATATCCCTGATGTGTTCTCTGCATGTGCTGTCACTAGGGCTAAGTCTAAAGTTACTGGTGACTTAGAGGATAATGATGATGATGATGTTATCCTATCTGACACTTTTCTTGCTAATTTGGACCACTCACCAGATAAGGCAGTACCCCGTAGTGTTGATAATTTGTCTCGTCAAGAGTTGGTTGAGCTGCAGGTTGCTGACCATGAGTTGAAAGGTCTAGCTAACTCTGCTTGCAGTGAGGAAGAGTCAGCTGGTGCTTCTACTTGTTATTATATAAAGTCAGGCGTACTTATGAGAAAGTGGAGACCCCCAACACCATCAGCCGACTGTGAATGGGAGGTTGTACATCAAGTTGTCATCCCTCGTGTTTACAGGCAGGATATCATTAGAGTGGCTCATGATTCCAGTTTGGCAGGACACCTTGGAGTGAGGAAGACTGTGGCACGCATTTTGAAACATTTCTACTGGCCAGGTATCTTCAGAGATGTTTCCTGGTATTGTAAGTCTTGTCACACCTGTCAAGTTGTGGGGAAGTGTAATCAGACCGAAAAGGTTGCACCTCTAGTTCCCATTCCTCCTTTTGAGACGCCATTCACCCATGTGTTGGTGGATATTGTGGGCCCTCGTCCTAAGACTTCTTCAGGATTTTCTTATGTGTTGACCCTGATTGATATAGCTACTCGTTATCCTGAAGCCGTTCCACTTAGAAATATCTCAGCAAAGAACGTGGTTAAGGAAATGCTAGGGTTCTTCACCAAGTTTGGTCTGCCCAAGGAGGTACATTAAGACCGGAGAAGTAATTTCATGTCAAATGTTTTCAAGCAGTCTCTGAAAGGGTTGGGCATCACCCAGATCATGTCTTCAGCTTACCATCCCCAGACCCAAGGAGCGTTGGAGAGATATCAAACACTCAAATCGATGCTCAGGAAATACTGTTTGGAACATCAGAAAGACTGGGATAAAGGTCTTCCATTCATTGTATTTGCCGCAAGAGAATCTCCAAATGAATCACTGGGCTTCTCACTCTTTGAAGTACTGTTTGGCCATGAAGTAAGAGGACCCCTTAAGCTACTCAAGGAATGCTGGCTGTCGGAGGAAGATGACGTCAACCTGCTGGAGTATGTGATGAAGTTCAAAGAACGGCTGTCCACTGCTTTACAGCTGGCGAGAGAGAATTTAGGAGCTGCTCAGAAGATGAAGACTTGGTATGATAAGAAGTCCAGGTTAGGCCACTTTCAGCCAGGAGATCAGGTTTTGATTCTGCTACCAGTACATGGGCAACCTCTTCAAGCCAAGTTTAGTGGTCCTTATTTCGTGGAGAAGAAACTCAGTGATGTCAACTATGTCATCGCCACACCAGATCGTAGAAAGAACAAGCAACTTTGTCACATCAACATGCTAAATTTATATCACAGGCAGGACGAAAATAACCCAGTCTGCACTGTAGCTGTTTCACCCGAATCTGCAAGTGAAGTTCTCCCATGCAGTATGAGCCTGAGTGATATTTTGGGGAAGAATCCTGATATCATGAATGATCTCCAGACTAAGCTTTCTCATCTAGCTCCCGAGGAAAGGCAGGAGTTTTTGGCATTACTGCGGGAGTACCCACAAGTGTTCCGTGCCACTCCAGGAAGAACCACTGTGTTGATGCATGATGTCGATGTTGGGGACGCAAAGCCAATTAAACTACCTCCTTACCGTGTGAACCCAGTGAAAGTTCCTCTCATCCAGAAGGAGCTTGGCTACCTGTTGGACCACAAGATGATTGAGCCCTGTCAGAGCGAGTGGAGTTCTCCTGTCACTCTAGTCCCTAAGCCAGGTGGGTCACAGCGGCTTTGCATCGACTACAGACGTGTTAATCAGATAACCAAAACAGACACTTACCCTCTCCCTCGCTTGGAAGATTGCATAGACAAGATCGGAAAGGCTAGGTACATAAGTAAGTTTGATTTGTTAAAGGGATACTGGCAAGTACGTATGACTGAATGTACTAGGGAGGTCTCATGTTTTGTAACACTAGGAAAGACTTTTGCATGTTCTGTAATACCATATGGTATGAAGAATGCACCAGCCACTTTTCAGAAGCTCATGAATGTTGTAACAGAGGGTTTGGCAGGGTGTGTTGTTTATATTGATCATGTATTAATCTTCAGTGACAACTGCAAAGATCACCTATGCCATGTCAGTAAATTTCTTGAGCGTTTGGTTCAGGCTAATATTGTAGCTAATTTATCAAAGTGTGAGTTTGGTCAAGCTAAAGTTCAGTACCTTGGGTACGTAATTGGTGATGGACACGTTGCACCACCAGGAGGGAAGGTTCAGGTTATAAGTGATCTTCCCAGACCTAAAAGTAGGAAAGAGCTACAAAGATTTTTGGGAATGGTAGGTTATTACAGGAGATTTGTTCTTAACTTTTCAATTCTTGTATCACCACATACAGACCTACTGAAAAAGGGAGTTAAATTTGTCTGGACCGATAAGTGTGAATCCTCTTTCAGTAAACTTAAAGCTATCCTATTAAGTCAGCCAGTGCTCGCTACTCCAAATTTTGCTAAGCCTTTTAAGATGGCTGTTGTCGCAAGTGATACAGGAGCTGGGGCTGTTTTGCTGCAAGAGGATGATCAGGGTATTGAACACCCTGTATCTTATTACAGTAAGAAGTTCACGCCACCTCAAAAGAACTACTCAACTATTGAGAAAGAGCTTTTGGCCTTGATTTTGGGTTTACAGCATTTTTCATTTTATTTGTGTTCTGGTTTTGACCCCATAGTCATTTATACCGATCAAAACCCACTGAAATTCTTTAGAAAGTTTAAAGATAAAAATCAAAGATTGACAAGATGGAGTCTACTTCTTCAGGAGTATTCATTAGACATACAACATGTCAAGGGGAAAGAAAATGTTATTGCAGATTGCTTTAGAGTAATAAGAATTTTTCTTTGTAAATTTCTTTTTCTTTGTGGGGAGGTGTTACATATATATATATATATATATATATATATATATATATATATATATATATATATATATATATATATATTCTAATCGCTGAATTACCCTGACATAATAGAGCCAAAGGCATGTCCGGGTAGTAGTAACATCCACATAATGAACACTATTTCCATACCACACCCCTACCCTTCCTATACCCATCTCCAGCCTATACCTAACTTATTTGTACAGTACCTATGCTTAATTTTGCAGTGTTTTCCGGTCTTTCAGGCATATTTAGACATAGAATCACACATAGATATGTAAAAAATAATGGTAAACCCTTCATTTTTATGGTAGTGTTACCAGGTCATTTTGACATATTTTGGCATCAAAACACACAGGAATATCCTAAATAATTTTTAACACCAAAAAAAAAAAAAAAAAAAAAAAAAAAAAAAACACTGACATTCAAAAAATACCCTACCTAAACACTATGATATGTATAGTATCCCTCCTTATTTTGGTAGTGTTTTTTAGGTCATTCTGGCATATTTTGGCATCAAAACATACATAGGAATATCCTAAATAATTTTCGACACCAGGAAAACCATGAAAAAAAAAATGAAAACCCCAAAAAACCCTACCTAAGCAGTACTGTGTATAGGGTACCCCTCCTTAGTTTGGTAGTTTTTCAGGTCATTCTGGCATATTTTGGCATCAAAACATACATAGGAATATTCTAAATAGATTTCAACACCAAGAAAACCATGCAGAAAAAACACTGAAAACCAAAACAACACCCTACCTTAACACAACTGTATGGACAGAACCTCTTTTTTTTTTTTTTTTTTTTTGCACTGTTTTCTGGTCATTCTGCCACACTGTGACCTCAAAATACACATTGGAATATCCTAAATATATTTTAGCACCAAGGAAAGTATGAAAGAAGCCTAAAGCTACCCGCAGAAAAACATTTGGTTCGGGTACTTACCAACCAGTGCACCGCCGCCAGGCTTCATAACCTACCACCTCCAGCAGGTTGTCCCGTGTGGTCTAGTGGTAAGCATTAGTGCCTAAAAGAGGTCAACAAACTCGTCCTCGTCATCCTCAACCTGCTGGAGCAACCTCCTCATCAGACATGGTCTGGTAACCATGATCGTCGCGGTCGTCGTCCAACCAATCCCGCACATCATCGGCGTCCACCTTCTCTTCTGGCTGTCTAAGGTGATTGTAGAAATCATCCACCCCTTGAAGTTGCGTTCAGCTTCGATTCCCTGCAGGAGACGAGACCAACCACTTTCGAGGGTTTTGACAGAGACTTCCAAGCGCTCACCCAGTTGAACACCGCAGACTTCAGGTCATAACACTGAAGATTCTGCAAAGGTCTACTCCCCACGTGTGTCCTCTACCATGTCCTCATCCTCCAGCACCACCATCATCTCGTTCAGGAACCTCTGGTGGTACAGTCTGTTGGCAGCCACTATAACACCCTGGTCCAATGGCTGAATCAGAGCAGTCACATTAGGTGGCAGAAACATGCACCTAATCTGCCTATCAAAAGCAATTAAATCCTTCTCAGATGGATGTGCAAGAGCATTGTCTAGGAGCAAGAGTGCCTTCACTTGGTCACAAGCAATTCCAAGGACCTCCGTTTGATAATGGATAACCTCCTTGACAAAATGTATGTGGAATCAATCGCTGAAGATATTAGCGGTAAACCAGGCCTTCACAGAATGGTACCACACAACAGGCAAGCTATCCATCAATTCACAGAGACAACATGGTTGTTCTGCATGCCCAACAACAACAGGTTTGAGGTGGTGTGTCCTGTTAGCATTGGCACTGCACAAAACAGAGACATGTTGTTTGGACACTTTCTGACCAGGCACAGACTTCTCCCTTTCCTCAGCCAGGGTTGGGTGGGCAAGGAATTATAGAACAGACCAGTTTTGTCAGCATTATAGACTTGACCAAGGGAAGGCCCTTGTCCCTGAACAGGCTCTGCAATTTCTGGTGAATCGGGTCTACCTCTTTCACTACCGTGTCCAACACTTTGCCATGTGCCTTATGCCCATTAAGTCAATGGCATAACTTGAACCGAATGAGCTAACCCTCGGATGGCTTGAAGTCCAGCACATTGTGCAGGCATGCAAACTTCTCAGCAGCAGCCTTCACCTCGGTCCCATGCACTAGCACACTGGCACCATGTTGCTGACTAAACCACATCAAAGTCGACCAGTTGATAATGGCGTGCCGGGCCTGGGCCATTACCTTCCTGTCGCTGCGACGTGTGCTTTTGCTAAAGTCCTATCTGTACTACATAAGCCTGTCATGTGACTTCATGATATTGAACATTGTTGAATGGGCTAGATCATATTCACGAAGAATGTGTCCTGTGGTCCAGCCCATGTCAACTTTGCCCAGTATCTCACGCTTCTTCTCCAGACTCAGAACCTTCC
The DNA here is from genome assembly GCF_032717465.1 of Coenobita brevimanus. Lineage (NCBI taxonomy): Eukaryota > Metazoa > Arthropoda > Malacostraca > Decapoda > Coenobitidae > Coenobita > Coenobita brevimanus. The sequence goes on along the minus strand of NC_136993.1, from coordinate 48,062,253 downwards.
TGTTCTGCTTCTCAGATGGTGGTGGGGCCACCACCACACACACAAGAATACAGAAGAGCAGGGACATAACCTGAAGAAGGTAGGGAACCACCACAAAAACAACTGCAGTGACAGCCATCGTTACAAGCAGAACCACTCACGAGGGGCAGAAAGGCAGGAACTGAGGTGCGGGCTTCTGTTCACTGGCAAGCAAAACATTACAGTGCTGCCATATCGCACCTAATGGTTGCTTTCGAGGACAGAGGATGCCACATGCAGCAAAGTGACACTTGTCTAAAACATTCACTTCCATTTACCCAGGCAAGGGTTAGTACGTGACGGCAATAGAGGATAACCAGTAGATCACTGCCTCAGGCAGTGTATGACTTACGTGGCCTGCCAGGTGACTGACCATTCAGTAGGGAAGTGAACAGGCACGCGTGATGTGTTTCCCCGCTAATCCTGGAGGCCGAAGGACTCCCACAAGTCGGTGTAGGGCTGGATGGGCAGTTTTACCATACATTTTCTCATGGGTTGTGGTCTGCGTTACATGCGAAGAGGCCACCAGTACTCCTCAGGCTGGAACAATACTCAACTCCCCTGTTCAAAAATAACCATAGAATTTTCACGAAGATATGCTCAACGTCTTTCCCAGGCAAAATTACATAGGATATCTTTACGTAACCTTACTAAACCTAGCTTTTCCTAATAGGGCTGCATGGCTAAGGTGGCTGACTGTGGTATTGAAATGAAGACTCATACCGAATGGAAGTGTATTGTACAGTACAGTACAGTATAGTACTGTACATACTGTACACAAATACAGTAAAGTACTGTGAACAGTGCAGTGCTGTAGTACAATCATATGCATTGGTATAGAAAATACTGTACTGATACTGTTATTGTAATCATAGTGTGTGAAAGAATCCCTTCATGTGTGTGGTGTGTGTGTGTGTGTCTCCCGGTAACCGTGTGATTATCTACCTTCGATAGAGAGGTGGATGGCGACTGTCACTGAACATGTACTCACGGGTTGTGGTCTGTGTTACACATGCGGTGGCCACCTGTACTCTTCAGCTAGAAGCCACGCTCATCTCATCGTTTCAAAAATAACCATAGGATTTTCTAAAAGATAGGCTCAATATGTTAGCCAGGCACTGTTGCCACTTTATCTCTTTTCTATCGCTATTTCAATGGTCACTGCTCCTCTGAACTGTCTGTTTGCATCCCTCCACCTCTACGACGGGCACATAGCACCCATCTAGCATCAAACTCTCATCCCTTTGCTGTCCAACTCTCTAATGCAAGAGTTAACCATTACTCTCTGTCCTTCATTTATGCAACAGGTCAACTCTGGAACTGTCTCCTTCCGTCAGTATTTCCTACTTCCTATTATCTCCAGTCTTTCAAATGCAGTGTATCCAGGCATCTCGAAATGAATGGATCTTGAATTTGGTTCTCTTTTGTATTGTTTTTGTTTCTTTCTTGGAAGGAACGTTAATGCAGGCTCAGCCTTTGGTTCCTTCTTCCTCGCATAAAAAAAAAAAAAACATAGGTTTACTGTACTTTATCTTAGCAAACCTAACCTATCCCAGTATGGCTACTTGCCAAAGGTGGGTGACCATGGCATTGAACCGAATACCTATACTGAATGGAAGTTTACTGTACAGTATTGTAACTGCACATACACGCATACCGTACTGCACTGTGTACTATACAGTAGTGTATTACTATCATATGCACTGGTACAGAAATTACTGTACTGATTCTCTTATTGTCTTCATAGTGTGTGAAGGAATCTTTTTGTGTGTGTGGTGAGTGTGTGTTTCCTGGTGGCTGCATGATTTTCGACCTTTGGTAACATGTACTCGTGGCATGTGGTCTGTGTTACACGCGTGATGGCAGTGTGGAAAGAGCTATCCTGAACATAGGGTGGGGATGTGTACAGACGCTATGACACCACTTGTGGGTTACAGTCATATTGCTAGGGTGCTGGAGGTTGACTGGCAATAATCGGACGAGAGCATCACTTTGACCATTCTAGACGAACATTTTAGCTCTGGTTGTGGGTTACGGACTTCATACTGCTCACTGCTCAAGCTCAGCGGCCACAATACCAAATGTTTGCACATGTCAGCTGGCCGGCCGAATTTATTGGGAACTTTTACTTGCAGATATTAGCAAGTAAATTCAGATAATGGTTTAAGAAAGCCAAGGCCCAGCATCCAGATAATGAACACGTCCGGATGATGAACATCTGGATAATTTGGGGATCACTGTATATATATATATATATATATATATATATATATATATATATATGTCTATCTATCTATATATCTCTATCTATCTATATATGTATGTATATATATATATATATATATATATATATATATATATATATATATATATATATATGTCTATCTATCTATATATGTATGTATATCTATATATATCCATATATTATCTATGTACAGAGAGAGAGAGAGAGAGAGAGAGAGAGAGTGCCGGACGCAGTAAGGGGTGGCCACAAAAAAATTGCCTCCATGTCGCTTTGTTCCCCACTATGTCACTGCCCTGCTCCCAGTTCATACCTCCCTCTCTCATATATATATATATATATAAATATATATATATATATGTCTATCTATCTATCTATCTATCTATATATGTATGTATATCTATATATATCCATATATATCTATGTACAGAGAGAGAGAGAGAGAGAGAGAGAGAGAGAGAGAGAGTGCTGGACGCAGTAAGGGGTGGCCAAAAAAAAAATTGCCTCCATGTCGCTTTGTTCCCCACTATTTCACTGCCCTGCTCCCAGTTCATACCTCCCTCTCTCATATACCTCTCTACTCCATCCCTCCATTTCATCCTTGGCCTCTCCCTCCCTCTCCCCCCCTCCACCTCACTCACATACATTCTCCTCCCCAGTCTATCACTCTTCATCCTCTCCACAATGCCAAACCACCACATTGTGTTTCTCCTAATGCTTCCTATCACATCCACATCCACACCACAACGCTCCTTCACTTCCTCACTTGTCAGTCTTGTCTCTCCATGTGACCCCCATGCTTCTCTCAAATAACTTATTTCCACATTTCTCACTGTTCATTTCTGTCCCTGGAACGAGGTCCAAGCTTCACTCCCATATATTAGAGTTGGTATCACAGTACTGTCATGTAGTAACTTTTTGAATTCCATGTTCACTTCCCTGTTTCTTATCACTGCTTTCGAGGAAGCAGCAACCTTTCTTCCTTGTTGTATGCTTTCAAGCATTTCACCTTCTAAACTTCCATCCTTACTCATCACACTACCCAAGTACTTAAATGTACTCACATTTTCCGTTTCCTCCTCATCCATCCTCACTGCACATTCACTGACTTCGCTTCTCACGAATACCATAATTTTATCCTTCCCTACATTCACCTTTACGTTCCCTTTCTCACACACTCTCCCAAACTCATCCACCAAGCCTTGCAACTCCCCTTCGTCTTCACACAGCAACACAGCATTATCTGCAATCAACAGTACAGGGAGTTTCCAAACACTGCCCTCTCTCACTAGGGCCGCTCCAATGTCCACTGCCCTACCTTGTATCTCTTTTATAACCCTATCCATATACAAATTGAACAACCATGGAGACATTACACATCCCTGTTTCAATTCAACCTCAAATAAAAAAAATTTACTCAGTTCACTATTCACACGCGCAGCAGTCCTAACACCTTCATACATACCCTTCACGGCGTTCAACATCTTCCCATCTACTCCATATGTTCTTAATACTTTCCACAATCCTTGTCTATCCACCCTGTCATATGCTTTCTCCAAATCCATGAAGGACACATACATTTTCTTTTGCTTCTCAAGAAAATTTTCCACTAAGGATCTGAGAATGAATATCTGATCTACAAAACCTCTTCCTTTCCTAAAACCTCCCTGTTCTCCCACTAATTCCTCTGTTATTTCCCTAACTCTGACAAAAAGTATCAGACGATATACATTTTCCATTACACCAAGAAGACAAAGGCCCCTATGATTACCACATACTTCTTGTTTCCGTTGTCCATTGTACAGGGGAATAATTACACATGGCATCCAATCCTCCAGGACCCTACCTTCATCCCAGGCCAAGCTGCACATCTTCCACATCCATTGTACTACTATCTGTCCCTGATGCTTCAGCACTTCACCACACACTCCATCAATTCCTGGGGCTTTCCCCATTATAACTGTCTTCAGTGCTTCCACAGCTTCCATCCTGCTGATTTTTTCCTCTCTTCTCACATCCCTTCGTCTCCCACCCATTCTCCAGCCACTTACACTCGCATTACTTTCATTCTCTATGTTCAACAATTCCCTAGAGTGTTCTGTCCATCTGCTCACCTTTTCTCCCTTCTCCACTAGTAATCTACCATTTTTATCTTTCACTCCCCAGCTAACTTCTTTGGCACCTTCTCTAACTCTCATTATCTCTTTCCAGAACATTTCCTTACATTCCCTCCACTTTACACTTTAATTCCTTCCAAATTCCTCATCCACTCTTTTCTTACTCTCTCTTGCTAATCTTTTCACTTCTCTCTTCCTCTCTACATGTAACTCTTTCTTCCCTCTCTCAACTTCTTGCGCGCCCCTGTTTCTCATCCACTCACTATATGCTTTCTTCACTTGTGCCACAGCCTCTTCACTCCACGTGCTGTTCCCTGCACCCCTTTTCGTCTTCTCTTCACCCCACACACCACCTCACATGCTGCACAGATTTCTTTTGTGAATATCTTGCACACACATTCCACGTCCCCTATCTGCTCCAGTCCATATTTACCCAAGCGCTCCTTCACTTCCCTCTTATTGTCTGCCTTTTTTTTTTCCATCCTCTTGTAACCTTTCCACCCTCCTTGTATGAACTACTTCCTCCTGTCCTTGCCTTCTTCTGTTTCTCCATTTCATTTGGACCTTGATTCTTACCATCACCAAATGGTGGTCAGAAAGTCCACTCCCCCAACCTCAATATACTCTTGCATCCACAATACACCTTCTCATCCTGTAATCCACACACACATAATCAATCACTGCCTTCTGTTCATTCAGTTCACCATCCACCCTTCTCATCACTCGCTACGTATACTTATGGATCATTTTGTACCCAAGGTGGGTATAAGCTACCACCAACTCCTTCCCAGCACAAATGACCACTAAAGCACTGCCATTCTCATCCATCACTGCAGGCACATCCCACTCACCAACTACTCCATCCACCTTCACATTCTCTACTTTTCTATTCATATCTTCAAAAAAACACTCATTCCTTTCAAACTTTTCCATGCACGCTTCCACATGCGTCCAGAACTCTTCTCTCACTCTGCTTGCACAATCTTGCGTTGATGCATACACACACACAATCGCCAACATTTGTAGTCCAACTTTCAATCTTACCCACACAACCCTTGAACCAGCTGATCCATACTCTCCTATCTTCTTCCACCTGTTACTCATAACAATACACACCCCCTTTTGCCCTCTCATTCTCACCTACTCCCTCGAATATACCCCATACATACTCCCATTCTCACACTGTCACCTGTCCATTTAGCTTCAGTTTATCCACATACATCCACTTTCGCACCCTCAAGCACCTGGACAATCTTTCTTCATTTCACCTCATTATTTGCACCCCTTACATTCCATGGTGACATGTAGAGGTGTATGGATACGTAGGAGGACTACTGGGCCTTGGGAGCAGGCTGTGAAGCCTATGTCCAGAGTCGTGCACATATTTAAAAAAAAAGTAGCTATCCGTAACATGTCCTTTGTTCGGTCTTTGCTTGTCCCTTTTTGGTCAGTCCTGGTCCGAGGCTTCTTCTTCGTATTTTTAGTTAGATGTTATCCGAGGAAGGCACAAACCCTCCGCCAACCCACTTGCTGTCACGTAAGGAACACTTTTTGTTTGGTTATAAGGTTACCACCCAGCGTTGTAAATGCTTTCCTGGTTTACAGGAACATTTGGCTTGCCACTGAGTGTAGAGCTACCCTAGAAACAGAGTAGGGGAGGGCGGTGATTGTTCGTTTTTTTTTTTTTTAATATTTATAAAAATTCAGGTTTTAGCAGGAGTGTAATCTGGTTCATGTTAAAATGATGCCACATCATTTGGCTCTTTAGGTTGATAAAATGAAATTCTTAGCTCTTTTCAGCTTTAAGCTATAGTTAGTGAAACACAAGCGACTAAATCGTCCGAACCATCCCTACCAGTGGTGATGGTTCGGACAGTAGGGTGGGATGGTTCAGCCATATGTATTACTCAGCATAGTCTTAAAATTATGTGAGTTATATTGGATAAAAACAAATATTTATTAATTCAAAGATATCTCCTTTTCCTAAAGTATAATATTAAACTTCAGAATCCAAATGAACTACTTGACATCTGTTAAAAATATATACATTTTATAACAGAAATAACCTTCACCAGATTTATTAATAAATGTCTTAACCTCTTACTTTCTGCTACAAAAGTATGCAAAATTAGCTTTCTCTCTGTCTCTGTCTCTGTCTGTCTGCCTGTCTGTCTATCTGTATGTCTCTCTCTCTCTCTCTCTCTCTCTCTCTCTCTCTCTCTCTCTCTCTCTCTCTGAAATATTGACTTCAATTTTCACACTCTAGGTCTTACTTCAGACGGACTAACTTAAGACTTTTAATGCATATTGCAGCCTGCAAAGCTGAAATAGAAGTTGTTTTACCCCTTCCTTCTTTTAACACTTTGAGGAATAGGTTATGTAAACGAAACTATTAATATATATTTCCTGATAACTATTAAGAATGGTGTTTCACTATGTGCTAAAATGTAAATGATCAAAAGTAGCGGTTTCATTTGATAAGGTATGACTCGGTAGTGGTGGAGGGATAGTTAAGACTATGCGAACCATCCCCCTCCTCAACTGTCTGATTCATCCCGAGTCTATGTAATTAATTGACGGGTACTCTCGAGTTTCACACGAGAGATTTCAACATTCGCTTTTCATAGCAATACGTTCTACATGCAACACAGATCCACCCTGATAATGCACAGTTCGATGCTTGGCATATTCATAAAGGTAAAGCTTACGATATACACTCAAGTTACTACATAGGAGATGCAAAAAAAACATAAAATCTGACCTGCATAAAAAAAAGTGAGGGGTTTCTAGCTTGGAGGTTCTGTGTGGTCAAAGTAAACAAACTCTCCCGCTTTCACACAAGATAACACGGCCCTAGGTCCCATACGTTTCTCAGGGAATGCACTGTCTGCACCATCCCACTGTCCGAACCATCACCGCCCTCCCCTAACACTGCACTAAGTGGGTGGATGATGGGCAACTCCACCTATCAAACATATCATCATCATCATCATCATCAGACATAACTAGTCCACTGCCGAACAAAGGTCTCCCCCAACCTTTTCCACGAATTCCTTGAATGAGCCAATCTTTGCCATGTTTTCTCTGCAAATTTCTCTATCTCACTCTCCATCTCCTGTCTGGCCTTTTCTGCCATGCTTACAGTCTCTTGGTGTCCAGTCAGTCAGCCTCTTGCTCCATCGGTTATCACTTATTCTTGTTATATGGCCTGCCCACCTCCATTTATGTCCTTTTATAACTTCTATAATATCTTTGACTTTAGTCTGTTCTCTCACCCAAGTTGGTCTTTTCCTGTCTCTTAAAGATATTCACAACATAGACGTTTCCATTTCTCTCTAAGATCAGATTAATTTATTTTCCATTGATTTTGTCTGTTTCCAGGTTTCACAACCATACGTCATAGCTGGAATTATACATTCGTTATATGCGTTTTGTTTCATACAAACTGGCAAGGTACTTTTCATAATCTCTCTGTGTTTACCAAAAGCTTTCCATACAAATGTAATGCGTCTTTTTATTTCGCTATCATGATCTTTCATTAATTTTAGTATTTGTCCCTTGTAGTTGTACTTGTCAACTTCTTCAAGAATTTCATACCTTATTCTGATGACGCTCTTTGGTGTTTGTGGATTAAACATTATTTTCGTTTTACTCCAGTTCACCTTCAGTCCTACTTTTAGATTTTCTCTGTTTAGGTCATTTAACATTTCTTGCAATGCCCCCGCTGTTTCTGAGATTAGGACAATGTCATCTGCAAATCTTAAATGGTTTAGCTTTTCTTCATCTATGTTCACTCCTTTGTTTTCCCAGTCTAGCTTTCTGAAAATACTTTCTAGGCATGCTGTAATAGTTTTGGTGAAATTGTCTCCCTGACGCACGCCCTTCTCAATCGTAATTTTTTCCGAGTCCTTATGAAATTTACCTGTAAAAGTTTCCTCTTTATATATGTTTTTAAACAGTTTTACAATGTTCTCATTCACTCCTTGTTCTTGCAATGAATTTATAATCGCTATGTACTCCACTGAATCGAAAGCCTTTTCGTAATCAACAAAACCTAAGCACAGTGGCTTATTATATTCTGTAGTTTTCTCAATTAGCTGATTCACTGTGAGTAGATGATCAGTGGTCGAGTATCCGCTTCGGAATCCTTCCTGTTCACGAGGTTGGTTTTCCTCCAAAATTGTTGTCATCCTGTTCGTAAGGACTTTAGTGAAGATTTTGTAAATGACTGATAATAAGCAAATGGGTCGATAGTTACTAAGATCTTTTGAGTTACCTCTTTTGTAGAGTAAATTAACTCTTGCATTACACCATGTTTTGGGAATTTTCATTTGTTTTATACAATGGGTAAATAAGCCTATTTTGTACTTCTACTCCTGATTCCAACAGTAAATCTGTTACTATTCCAGCTTCTCCCAGAGCCGTCCCTCTTTTCATATTTTTAACCTGCCATGTCCCGGAGACGTGAATTCATGTCCTCAAATGATGTGCACTCATATCCCAGAGACGTAAATTAACGTGGCAACATTGCAAGATCCCTAATTTGCACAATTTTCAATTTTCGCGAGTGATTTTTGGCACGTATACACGGGACACCTTCCTCTACAAGAAGCCAGGCAGGGACAATGCCTTACCCAGCATGACCTCCTCCTCCCCTGCATGCCCTTTTCTCAGCAATTCACCTGTTATCAGTGACCTTACCAGTAAAGCCATGTCATGCCACGGTACGAAATTCAGGGCCAGACTGATTCCCCAATCGATGACAATGTGGAGGACAAACATCAGAGGAAGAAACAGTCAGATATGATGATCAGGTAATGTGGCAAAAAAAGGTCAGGAATGGTGATGAGTTAGTGAGTGAAACAATGTTTATAATGCCCATATTACCATTTGAAAACCAATATACTCTCGTACTACATATAAATTCGTACCAAATAAATAAATAAATACCGTTTATGAGTTGTGTGGAATAGTTATCCTCCCATAGAGCTCGTTTTCTTTGCAGCCAGCCTGATAGAAAACCCTGTAAGGTAAGGAGGTACTCCTACCTGGATCGAGTATTTTAAACCTCAGGTGAGCGATTTCTCTATGAATTTTCGATGTTTCTCACCAAAAGCGGATGTTTGAGCCAAAAAAAAAAAAAAAAAGGTCCAAAAATGTCGGGACTGGGGCGTACCACTGCCCAGAAAACGTCGGGATGGGGGGGATTAAGACAAATATTTACTTCGTCCAGTGTTATCTCAAGTATTTCACCTGTGTCAACTGAAAAGTTAGCTATTGGTTCAACTGTCTTTGATGCATCCAGTTCTTTGTAAAATTCTTCAACTCTCTTCCCATTTTATCTTAGCATTTAATGATTTCACCGTTTTGTCTTTTTTTTTAGTGATGTCATTTGTTGCTTTCCAAGTGCCATTTTACTTCGGACATGTTTCAGACTTTTTCCATTTTTGATGGTTTCTTTGAACTAATCCAGGTTTCTCTTTTTTCTTCTGTTTGTCTTTTGTTGATAAGCTTATTAATTTCCTCTTGTTTTATTTCGTCTCTCTTTGTTTTTACTTTCATTTTCTTTCGTTTTTTCATAAGCTCGAGTTTCTTTTCTGAATATTTCTTGACTTTGGTTGTATTAGGTTTTCCTACTACCTCTGCTGATTCTCTTAGCACTTTTGTTGGTGTATCATTCACCTCATCAGTGTCACATTCAGCATTACTTAGAGCCTGAAATCTGTTCTATTTTTCCAACTGAAAGGCTGCTTTGTTTTCGTTTAATATTATTGGGTATATCTTTATGTCTTTAATCATCTTTTTTCTTTCACTTCTGAAACTGAATCTGACTGTGCAATCCACCATTCTATGATCACTACCTATATTTACTTTCTTGATAACTATGACATTTGTGATAGTGTTATTCTTATCTGCTATAATGAAGTCAATTTCATTCTTTGTTTCTCCATTTGGGCTTCTCCAGGTCCTTTCTCCCTGGTCTTTTGTGGAAACACAGAGAGATTATGAAAAGTACCTTGCCAGTTTGTATGAAACAAAACGCATATAACGAATGTATAATTCCAGCTATGACGTATGGTTGTGAAACCTGGAAACAGACAAAATCAATGGAAAATAAATTAATCTGATCTTAGAGAGAAATGGAAACGTCTATGTTGTGAATATCTTTAAGAGACAGGAAAAGACCAACTTGGGTGAGAGAACAGACTAAAGTCAAAGATATTATAGAAGTTATAAAAGGACATAAATGGAGGTGGGCAGGCCATATAACAAGAATAAGTGATAACCGATGGAGCAAGAGGCTGACTGACTGGACACCAAGAGACTGTAAGCATGGCAGAAAAGGCCAGACAGGAGATGGAGAGTGAGATAGAGAAATTTGCAGAGAAAACATGGCAAAGATTGGCTCATTCAAGGAATTCGTGGAAAAGGTTGGGGAAGACCTTTGTTCGGCAAGAAAGAAATAAGGTAAGTGAGAGTGCCATACACCTAGAATTGGCTAATTATCACCTGACAACACCCCATGTGCATTCGTTTGCTAATTTTCGCTGTTTATTTCCCCTTGAAATATGCTGTATCATCTATTTTCGTAATAAAAATATATATAAGAAAGGAAGGGAGAAGCCTAAGTGATATTTACATTCATCTGGAACTACCTAATAACTGCAGGCCACCACACTGTATTCTATGCTAAATAAATCTTCCCTGGAATTTTCCACTGATTTCATCCATTGAAATAAGCCCTATGCCCAATTCTTATACCAAATAATATATACAAAAAAGAAATAAGGTAAGTGATAGTGCCATGCATGTGGAATTGGCTAATTATCACCTGACAACACCTCATGTGCACTCGTTCGCTAATTTTCGCTGTTTATTTCCCCTTGAAATATGCCGTATAATCTATTTTCGTAATAAATATACATATAAGGAGGGAAGGGAGAAGCCTAAGTGATATTTACATTCACCTGGAACTACCTAATTTATATTGTATTGTCTAGATTTCCTGCCAATCATTTTACTGCTATATATTAGCTGCTGTCAAGAGGCTAACGTTGGCAGTAATGCATTTCCCTAGGTAGGCCACCACCCCGGCCCACCCTTATCAGTTCACTCTCATCTTCCAATGTGAAGGTACGTCTGTTTGCTCCTGGTAACTTCAGGCACTTTTCACCCCCATGCAAAGGGCCCTGTGACCTTTACCCCCTACTAAATCTCGTGTGGAAAGAGGTAAAGGGCTGACAATTGATAAAAGAGTGACTACAATCTTTCTATTGAGTAAAACACTGCAAGTGGAAATGTAAATAATGTGTAAACAGCAAGTGAAAGTAATGAATGTAAATATAAGTGAACAGTGGAAAATAGTTTTATAAGTTACTTCAAGTGACAGTGCATAACACAGTGTAAATAAAATTGAAATGTAAATAACGTAAATAAAATAGAGAACGTAAACAGAAATGTAAATGAGTAGTATTATAAGAATACGAGTATATACCCTAGGAGTAATGAAAGTGAAAGTTTCACTCTAGCATGTCTGAATGCTATGAGTTATGAGAGTGAAGGTGAAAGTGACATTCACTCTCAATGCTAATATACAGGACGAGAAAGTGAATGCTACGTATTTTACTGAAAGAAATTAAATCCCTACAGTGACAATAAACTAAAACTACTGAAGAAAAATTTAGGATAAAGACTGTAGATATATATAAGTGTTATATAGTAATAGAAATATAAAGTGTGAGGGGTTTTATGAATAATAAAGATAGAATACCAACAACGAACTAGTGCAAATGGGAAGGTCATACGCGCTCATAATTTTCATTGCTTTCACAGTGGTTTTTATTTGGAGTATGGATCCCAAACTACTTGATAATCATAGAGTAGTGTTTATAGTGTTAGTATCTGGCTGTGGTAATCATATTACAGGTTGTCGGGAAGTGTAAATTGGAGACTTCGTTACCCAACTTCAGAGGTCTCCACAAGTCCTACGGTAATCGACGAAGGCTCAACAAACATCCCAGGAGAAAGCTGAAGGTATATGCCATATGCATATATAATTTTAATATTCTAGGACTAATAACTGATTTTTAGCAAATATTTTTTGAGAGTCTGTTGGAGCCCAAAAAAACCCGCGTGACACGCAAAACATTGGGAAACATGCCCGCGGTGTAAGGGTTAATGATAACAGATTCTTGCTGGTGCATTAACTCCTAGATGGCACAACGGATTTTAAGCTTAATACAAAAAGACTGGCCTAAATATGAATAGCAAAGTGTTTATGCAAACTAGGAGCTATAAGTGAAATAAGCTTAAAATGGAAAATAAAACATGAGTTTACATTACATTAAGCTCAAGAAAAAGAACTTAAATTTATTGATTACAAAGAAATAAATTTACATTACATTTCAAAATGAATTCAAAATAAAGAGATTGCACTCACTCACTCACTCAAAAGCTAAACTCTTAAACCTAGGAAGAAACGAAAAGAAATACTGGTCAAAGAGTGGACTAAGCAGATGACTAGGCGTCGTTGAGGAAGGACACTGCAAACGCTAAGTCTCTCCCCAATCACACTAGGTGGAAATTCAGGAACTGGACAACGGCAGTACTGCTACGCTCTGGGCCCAACCTGCTTTCACGGTGCTCAAACCTTGACTGACTTCAAATCGTGGGAAAGAGGCAAGTGTCCAGCCGCATTGCTAACGGGTAGAATGAGCGAAACACGCCCATAATAAATCGCTCAGCGGAAGTGCTAATGTCTCGCACAAAGACAATCATTTATGACACACTGAAAAATTGCCTGAAAAACACTCCCGACTGGGTGAATACGTAGTGGTTAAACTGAACGATAAACACTGTGATTCCACTAGAGTTCGCGGTTTCCCACTAAAGTTGATGTCATGAGCCGACTTGTGACAACCACTGTACCACGGAGGCTCCATATATATATATATGTAAAAGCTCGAACCCTGGATAGGCATCGTTCGAATTGTGTCACACATGAGGCACTGTTATACCAAAACTGTAACCATGATTTTAAATATTTCCCAAAAAAAAGTTATTGGGCGATTGCCAATTTCTTGCATGCACAAAAAACTCCAATCATTCCACTATATTATGTGACAGGGAAATAAAAATTGATTGGCAGTAAGTATTTTATTTAAAATTCTTTATGAAAGTAACGAATTTTGAAATTGGTTCCTTAAAAAAATTCTGAAAAAATACTTTGAATTTGCTGAGGTGGGTGTAAAGTGGAGGGATTGTTGACGGAAATTGTGGCCCTCGTTTGATGGCGCCTACAGTTATTTAGGGGTCCCAGGACCGGATCTGTGAAGAAAATAAGAAAGGGTATTTTATTTTTTTGCCTCAAAAATCACGCTCAAATTTAGAAAATTTTTTGGGGGGCCTAAATATGGAGGGATCTTCATGAAATTTTGTATGAATGTACCCATACGATCCAGGAACTCCCCTAACACACAAATATTGAAATCTGCATACAATAGATGCCACAAAAAATCAGTATACGGGATCAACTTTTGAGAGGGCCAAGTTTAGTTTGGAAATACTGTAGATTGGTTTTGGTTCTTAAACGTTCATGGATCTTAACCAAAATTTGCATGTAATTGCCCACATGATCTAGGAACACAGCACATATAAGAGTTATGAGTTTGAGATGTGGTGAATGCTACCAAACATTATTTATATGTACGTACCTGTTTGCAGAATGATACCTATTTGAGGTCAAAATTCCAAATATTCTTGGGATACTTTGATACCTCCAGATTACCATGAACTTTCGTACAAGTATTACCCAGTTTTGTACAGGAAGAAAATAAGATGGGCTCTTACCATCATGTGTGGCACCTGAGGCAGACATCACACTTGTGGTGGTTGCAGACTGGACGCTTGCAGGCACCACACATCATCTTCGTTCTGGAAGTGTTGCTTCTCGGACACATGAAGCACCTCTGCCTCTTCCTATCAGCTGGGGGTGGTACATCGGTAAGGGGGGGAGGGTCGGTGTTCACCGCAAACGTCCTGACAATCAAGTTCCTTAGTACCCTGGAGAGTGTAGTGTGCACCTGTATCCAATGTAACGCCCATGGGCGACACAGTTTCTCAGCCAGCTGAAGGCTGAAGTCCAACTTGGCCATCTGGTCTGTACCTGACAAGAAGGAGTGCAGGATGTGCGCATTTGTGACCACCAAGTTGACGATCCCATAGAAGAATGCAAATGGCCATCGGCGGATCTCCCTGCTGCAGCTCCCCCCCGTGGGCAGCCACCTTGTCGTGGTGGGGGGGCTTGCGTGCCCCTGTGATCCCACAAGCCTGCCCGTGGATGTAACGACATCCGGCAGGGTCTCCCACGCGGGTAGGTTGTGGGTGAGGGGTCTGACTAAGCGCTGCCCGAAACGTAGGTTACCCGTAAGGTTCATCGGTGCCGCCCTCCAGAGGGATCGCCTCGGTGCTGTCCCAAGTTGGTTGGTTGGGTGTCTGGGTTGGGGGGTGTTGGGGAAGGGGGTCTTTGCACTGGTGGGAGCAAACTTTCGCATCACAGGGTGTCTTTTTGGGGACACCCTCTGGGGACGAGGTACCCTGCTCTCATCAGACCGCGCTTGGTCCCCTCACTCCCTGGTAGGCGGTTTCCCTTGGCTCCTAGTGCCATTTTGTCTAAAGCATGTATATATGGATACATCCCAAACTTCTTTAACCACTCGTGTGGTCGGTGACCAGCCGGACGAGTTGGCATTACCTGATCTTCTCTCTGGCCGATGACCCTGTACCCCCAGGGTCATCTGCCAAAACTGCGAATGAAGATGCTCTTCCTATTGAGGTGTTACCTAGTGTGTTTGTTAATAACTCTTACACAAAATACGTAGTCCTTAAAATGGATAATGGTACTTCCTTCCGGAACCTGAATTGTTTTCAGATTCACAGTGGTCTAGTTTCAGCATGTGGATTACCCCCAAGATCTCTTTGCAGGGTGATGGTTCTCTATTGCTAGAAGCTAGGAATGAAGAGGAGAGTTCACGCATCCAGTCCCTAACTATGATCGCTGGTTATCATGTATCTGCCTCTCGTCACTTGGTCCTAAACCAGTCCCGAGGGGTTGTGTATTCTCGTGACTTGATCTCATATTCTGTTTCTTCCCTCTTAGAGGGGCTGGCTCCTCAGGGTGTTGTAGGAATACAGATAATTATGAAGAAGGTTGATGGGGTTTTAACCCCCACGCCTACTCTTATCTTGACATTTGACCGTCTTACCTTGCCAGAGGTTATCACTGCTGCGTGGTGGAAGCTAAAGGTTAAACTTTATGTTCCCCGACCTAGAACATGCTATTATTGTCAAAGATTTGGTCATGTCTGCCGTTCTTGCAGGCGCAAAGCGTCTGGCCTTTCTGAGGTCTGTGGAAATTGTGGTGGAATTTCTCATGGTATAGATTAACGTTCTCAACCCTTTAAATGTTTGAACTGTGGAGGAGCACATGCAGCCTCCTCAAGGGACTGCAAAGTATACAAATATGAATGCGAGATTATTTCTGTCTGAACGAAGGAGAAAATTTCCTTTTCTGAGGCAAAGGCCAGGGTAAGGGAGCGGTTCATTCGCCCTGGGGTTACCTTTGCTGCTGCGTTGTCTTGCCATAAAGCTACCCGGCAGGTGCCCCTGCCATCACACAATGCCCCAACAAATTCTCGGGGTTCTACTTCCCGGCCTTCTCGCCCGGGGGGTTCCACTGAGGGAGTGCAGCCTGGAAGCAGCTGTGCTTCCTCCAGGGAGGTGCCTCCTGTCTCTGGGGGTGTCCCCTCTGCGGTGGTTCTTCCAGCATTTGGGAGTGCCTCCCTCATCCCAGTTCCTCCGGTTCCTCCTGTGACAAACACCCATGTCGATGCTACACTTTGCTTTGACACATCCAAAACTCCCGATGTCCTTCCTGTGCATCCTTGTCCTGACATATCCAAAAACAACAGCGTCTCTCATACTTCTGTATCAGCTGCTACTTCCGTACCGACCGCTGCTCCTCTACCATCTGCCCGCTCTGCTACTGTTGCTCACCCTTCTTTACAGTGTGGCACTATAGTTTCTAATGCTTTATGTTCTGGTGCAGAGATGGAGGTTGCATCTGCCAACCTCAAATGAGTGAGGAGTGAGGAGTTTTTGGGTGACTCCCCTCCTCCTAAGGTACTTCTGTACCACATGAGGATTCTGAGGGGGCTCTTCGCTCGACAACCCAGCCAGTGGTGGCGTCTAAGTCTGTGGGTGTTCATGATGGCCCTTCTAGGATTCCCGTCCCTGCCTCTTCCTCAGGTGTGGTGGGGCCTGGGTCTTTAGATACTCATAGAGCTCAGTCGCTTGCTCCCTCTGATCCATCACTCAGTGGCCAACGTTTGGATGATTTGGTTTGGGGGGGGGGTTCGGTTGGCCCCGAGGTGCCAGCTGAACCCTCACATGGGTGTGCGGATGGGGCACGTGGGTCTTCCAAGAAGGTCTCTGTGCTTTGGACTCATTCTGGCGATGGGCGGGACATGTCTCGGGGTAAGGGTACTTCCACTCATGGAAACTCTAAATCTTCATTGCCTTCTCAGTTGGTGAGGCAGAGCTCCACGCCTAGGAAGAAGGGCTTTCACTCCCTTCGCAACGAGGTTGCTACATAGCTTTCTAAGTTCATAATATTTAATACTAATCACTATGGCTCAATCGGTACCAATCTTCAGTGGAACTGTAGAGGTGCCATGGTAAATTGGGAGGAATTGCAGTTAATACTCTCTGCTCTGAACCCACTATGTGTGTGTCTTCAGGAGACAATGGTGGGGGACAGACAGTTCCCTTCCATTAGGGAGTATAAGGCCTTCCATGCATCCCCTCCTGGTGGTCACAGCGGTGGATGTGCAATTTTGTGCCGTTCTGATGTCCCCTTTATTTCCTTTGAGATTCAGTTCCCCTTTCAAGTTCTAACCATACAAATGCACATTGGGAGGTTCTATACCATCTGTTGTCTGTACCTTCCACCTTCCGTTTCTGTTATACGTGCTGATCTTGCAACCCTTATCAGCCAACTTCCACCCCCTTTCCTACTCCTTGGTGACCTTAATGGCCACCATCCTTTGTGGGGTGACACTTTCAAATCCCTGGGGTGATCTTCTTGCCTCTTTGGTTAGGGATTTAGATTTGGTTGTCCTAAATGATGGAAGGCTGACCCATTTTCATGTTCAGACTGGCACGTATTCTGTCACTGACCTTACCATCTCCTCCTCTAACTGTGCCCTTGATTTTTCTTGGGAGGTTTTGGATGATCTACATGGTAGTGACCATTATCCTGTAGTGGTCCAGCCTACTCGTTCTGTTCCTGTAGCCCGTCTGCCACGCTGGTGTCTGGACAGGGCTGATTGGTCTCTCTTTGAGGAACTATGTGTATTTGCCAACAGGGTTACTGATTTTTCAACTATCGATGATGACGAATGTTATTTTACTAAGACCATTTTCTCAGCAGGGGTTCATTCTATCCCACGGACTTCTGGTGTTTTTTCCCGGAGACCTGTGCCATGGTGGAATGATGACTGCTCCATAGCAAAGGGAACTTACAAAGCAGCTGCTCGTCGGTATTTTGCCAATCGTAATGTTGTTTTTCTAAAAATACAGTTTTGCAAAGCACGTGCTCACTATAGATGGGTCATGAAGAATGCTCGCCATAACTTGTGGAGGTCGTATGTTTCTACAGTTACAGCTTCAGCTTCAATGTCTTTGGTGTGGAAAAAGGTGCGCAAGATTTCTGGTAGGTTCTCGCCCCCCTCCCCTCCGGTGTTGCGCCTTCACGGAGAACTTGTGTCTGCACCACATGCAGTAGCCTCTGCTTTTGCATATCAGTATTAGGCTGTCTCCACAAAATATCCTTCTCAGCCATTTGCCACCTTTCATAGGAATCAGGAGAGGCTGGGTCTTGACTTTCGCTCTCGTGGCAGAGCCGTATAATTTAGATTTCTGCCTCCGTGAGCTACGTGCTGCCCTTTCAGAGTGTGGTGACACTGCTCCTGGGCCTGACGATATCTCATACGCTACGCTGCGTCATCTTCCGACTGATTCACTTCAGTTTTTATTGGGCCTTTTTAACAGGGTTTGGAGTGAGGGCTCTATTCCGAGGAGTTGGAAGTTGGGTATTGTCCTCCCCTTTCCCAAGCCTGGTAAAGACCATTCCCAAGTCTCCAACTATCGCCCTATCACTTTAACATCATGTGTGTGCAAGCTGTTCGAAAAGATGGTCAATGTCAGGCTTATGTGGTTTCTGGAGAAGGGTTGCTTTCTCTCTCCATCGCAGAGTGGTTTCCGTAAATTATGGTGCACTTCAGACAACCTTATCAGGCTCTAGACATCAATCTGTGAAGCTTTTGCCTCCAAGCAACATCTTGTGGCTGTGTTTTTTGACCTTGAGAATGCTTATGACACTGCCTGGCGCCATGGCATCCTCCAACAATTTCATGCCTTTGGTTTACGTGGTCGCCTGCCTGTGTTGCTTGGAGACTTCTTGACTGATCGTGTATTTCGGGTCCGTGTGGGTTCTACCCTCTCTGTGCCACTGTCCCAGGAGGAAGGTGTCCCGCAGGGGAGTGTCTTAAGTGTTTCCCTTTTTTCAGTGGCCATTAATGGTATCATTGACACTGTGCCTGCTGGGGTATCCTCATCCCTTTATGTGGATGACTTAGCTATATGGTTTTCTGGCTCCCACATGTCTGCTATTGAGCGGCGTATGCAACTTGCCTTGGACAAGATTTCTGCCTGGGCCACTTCCAAGGGTTTTCGGTTTTCCCCTTCAAAGACTGTGGCTATGCACTTCTGTGGGATGAGAGGGGTACACCCGGACCCTGATCTCCAGCTTTGTGGCAGGAGACTCCGTTGTGTGACAGAGACGAAATTCTTGGACCTGAAATTTGATTGTCGTTTGACATGCGTCTCACACTTGGCAAATCTTAAAACATCATGTATGAAGGCTCTCAGTCTATTGAGGGTTCTGTCCCATACCTCTTGGGGTGCTGATCGAAGGACACTCTTGCATTTGTTTCAGGTATTTGTAACCTCTATGCTGTCATATGGCTGTGAGGTATATTCCTCAGCCACAGAATCAAGACTAAAAACTCTAGATGCTGTCTATCATACTGGTCTTCGCCTTGCAACTGGGGCTTTTCGGTCCTCTCCAATTCCCAGCTTATTGCTGGAAGCTGGTGTGCCTCCCTTAGATCTACTGCATCAGTCTGTTGCAGTACAGTGCTGGCTCCGGATTCGTCGCCTTCCAGACTCACTTGTCTGTGAGGGTGTGACAAAACAGTCTTGTCTTTGGTGTTATAGTAGACACCCTCGCATGCCTCGTCCATTTGGCTATAGGGTTCAGGATATAATGGAGGGGTTTGGTTTGTCGGCAGTACTTGTCAGTCCTGTTCGGATCCCGAGGGTTGCGCCTTGGATATTGCCCAAGGTAACTTTCTGCAGGCTTATTGCAGGTTCAAAGGATTTTGTCGCTCCTCAGTGTCTTTTAAGGTTATTTTTAGAACATTCTTCTAGTCATGGTGGTTCTGTGTCTGTGTATACTGATGGCTCTAAATCCGCATCAGGTGTTGGTTTTGGAGTGGTATTTCCCAATTTTAGCTGTGGAGGTAGCCTTCCTTTGGTTGCCTCAGTTTTTACTGGAAAGTTGTCAGCCATCATTTTAGCCTTGAAGTTGGTGTTTGTTCATCCTGACAATTATTTTACTATTTTTAGCGACTCTCAAGGGGCGATTTTAGCCCTGGACTCTTTTAACTCTTCCCATCCCTTAGTTTTAGCTATTTTGGAGTGGCTGTTCCTCATTCATCATCGAGGGAAGAGAGTGGATTTTTGCTGGGTTCCCGCACATGTTGGTGTGGTGGGCAATGAGACTGCGGATGCATTGGCCAAGGCTGCGGCTACTCAACAGCCCCCAACATGTTATCCGCTTCCTGCATCTGATCTAACACCTTACTTGCAGGACAGAATGCATGTGTGTTGGCAGAGATGCTGGGATGGTGTTGCTCATAATAAGCTGAAAGAGGTCTTCCAGAGAGTGGTTGTGCCAAGGGTTCTTCCTTCCATGCCTTGGCTATTGGAGGTAGCTCTTGCTGGGCTTCACACTGGGCACTCTCGGCTTACACATGGGTTCCTGATGAGTGGCGAGATTCAACCGTACTGTGATGATTGCTTTGTTCTGCTTACTGTCCGTCACTTGCTGGTCGAGTGTCCAAGTTTGGGGGACCTGCGTCGGAGATTCCTCCATAGGGATACAGGGGTAGATGGTGCCTACTGTCTCTCCTCGATGCTTGGTGGAGTCCATAGCGATTTTACTGATGTTTTTGGTTTTCTTCAGGAGGCGGGCCTCCTTCCACTTTTATAAGAAATTATTTTCTCTTTTAACTATTCTTTTATTATTTTCAGTGTATTATTTCTAGAAAATGATATTAACTATGCACTATTTATTTGCCATGTGTTTTAGCTTATTGTCCGGCGGCATGTGACCTTAGCAGTTGCGCCGCCAGTTTCTACTACAATCAGTCAATCAATCCTGCTGCAGCTCGTGCCCCCACTCACTTGATTGAAAGTGCCAACTCCACCCTTGGTGGCGTTGTAAACATTTGCACTTCCGTCTTGTTGTTCTTTATTATGGTTGGCTGATGATGGAGTGTGCTGAGGAGAAGGACTCTCTTGGTCTTGCTGGCACAGTGGCAAAGTAGGGTCACCTTCTTCTTGTGGTTGTACAGTGCCACTGACTGACCCACATCCATCTTGTGATTCAGCACCTCGTTGGGCAGATATGGCTTCCTCTTTATTGTCCCCACAAAGTCCAGATCAGCAGCTCTCAGTGACATGGCCAATGGAAGGGACGAAAACCAGTTGTTGGTGGTCACTGATCTTTCTCGACGTGTGTATGGGCTGGTCAGCTGCATCGTGACTTGTTCCCTCAGTGTCTTTGACTTCTCCACTGGAAAGGTCCCTTTCCCCATGTAGGGGATGTCATTGCACATGTAGTGGCTGTCTGCATCACACACCATCCAGATCTTCACGCCACACCTGAAAGAGATGGAACAGAATTAATAACGATCAAAAGGTAAGAAAAATTAACAGGTAGGGTCATTTGTAACCACCAATAATAACAGGTAAGTAAATTGTAGACAGATGGGTAAGTTCATTTGTAACCACCAGTAATAACAGGTAAGTATATTATAGACTGATGGTTACAACTGGTAAGTATATCAAGATACACCAATGGTATAGGCAGGTAAGTATATCAAGTAGCATAAAAAATAAAGATGGTCAATACTTACTTGGCAGGTTTACTAGGCACATACATGCAGAATGGGCAGTTCCCTCTGAAGCCTAGGAGCTGCTCAACAGTGAGGTGTGGCCCAGGTTCGTCTGTGTTGGCTTCATCAAGGGCCGCATCACTGGCATGACCATCACTGTCAAACAGAATGATGTGGGCCTCGTCCAGGGAGATGTTCCTGCCCGACATTGTCGGCGACAGGAATACACCTGAAAGCACAAAAACGCAATATTAGAAAAATGCATGTCACTGCCTACATGTGGTAACGCTGGGCAAGGCCATGTTACTTGTCAGGTGGTCAAACTATCTGGTGATGATGTCTATAAGTATCGATCAAATCCTTGCAAAACACTGTGATATATTGCAATATATGTGAACAGGTGTATTAAAAAAAACAAAAAAACTTACCATGTTCACAAAGTTGCAACAGCAGGTGCTCTCAGGTGCTGCCAGCCGTAGGTGAGCGGGAAAGCGAGCGGCATACACCCTCCCTCACTCGAAGCACACAATGCACTGACCAGCGGCAGGCCAATAAATCACTTATCTCTCCACGCTGGTCCATATAACTAAAAAAATTAGTTCTGCGCATCACTTTGGCTGTCTTTTTTTCCACACAATGCCTATCCAGGGTTAACTGGAATGCATGGGGATTCTTCCATTCTGGATATGAAATTTTCCGGATAACCGAATGTTACTCTTAGAAATTTTCTGGTAGGTCAAACAAATGAAATAGGACCAAACTTGAGACCGAACATAAAGCAGCAAATATTACCAAAAATTATTTAAAGAAAAATTTAGCATTTTTATTGGCCAAAATAATTTTGAAAACATAGCTGCATATATTACTTTATCCGTACTGTACAGAAATAATAAAGAATTATAGGGGATCATCAGGATCATGAGATGAGGATTCAGACAGTGGAAAAGGAGAAGTGGAAGGAACAAGATCAGGAGCTAAAGAAGTGGGAGGAAAGCCGATCTGAATCGACGACAACCGGTA
The DNA here is from genome assembly GCF_032717465.1 of Coenobita brevimanus. Classification (NCBI taxonomy): domain Eukaryota; kingdom Metazoa; phylum Arthropoda; class Malacostraca; order Decapoda; family Coenobitidae; genus Coenobita; species Coenobita brevimanus. Next base: position 48,039,556 of record NC_136993.1, on the reverse strand, counting down.
TTCGGAATATTTTCGACCCCATGTTGTATCGAATTTCCGTTCTGGTTATACGGATGTGCCGATGCATCGGATGCCGGTTAATCAAGCTTTTACTTGTGTGTGTGTGTGTGTGTATATATATATATATATATATATATATATATATATATATATATATATATATATAGGCGATGCTTCATTGCATTAGCCTGTTATAGGGGAATCTCCATTTCTCTGATCCAGTACCGAAGATCAGAGACAAGTAATCTGTCGTGGACTTTGTTATCCCGAAAACAAGGTGACGTACAAGTGAAGATACCGCGGGCCGACAACTACATACTCACACGCAAAGTTATATACAGCAATATTTGTTAACCACAATGCCATCCCTTATAACTGTTTCCAAAGTGCAAAGGCCCATTTCTTTTCCATGCCACTGTATGCATCACAATTAGTCCTGGTTTAGGGCCCATTGTCAGTTGAATCATTCTTTCGTTTGGAAGTTTTTCAAAGTCAGTCACACTCCGTATACAGGATCAAAAGACTATATCACTGCATACATATCAGGACCCCATACACGATGACTGTTATGAAGTGTCTGTTGATTCAAAATCGTATTGGTAGATTTGCGTAAATGAGTTACCCATATGTATATTGTAGTTTGCCTGTGAAATTTCCTAGTCTGTATCGTTATCTAATGCCCATTCAGATGAAAACAGAATAATGTCTTGGAACTGTATGAACTATAATGATTAATTGAGACATCTTGTGATCCTTCCTGCACCATACTCTTTCTTTTCAGTGTATGTACATAGTTCATATGGGCACCCACCAACCGCTCTTTCACTGTATTACCATCTTAATCTGGGCCTCTACTGAATGACAAACCTAATGGTTTAGTTAAACCCAGGAAAGTATTGACTGGGTGGTAAAGTAAAGAACACTTGGTTGTCTGGTGAGTTTTGATGCTCCAACCAGACGATGGCCATGTGAGTTTAATTCTGAGGAGTGGTTGAAGTATTTTGCTCTCATACTGCTACTCAAAGGCGAGTAAGGTACGTCACCCACGCCTTAAATGTTGGGACTAGGTAGCCTACCACCAAGCCCTACATTCTCAGTGGATCAGAAGTGGTGGGGGAAAAAATCCAATTGCCTATGTAACTCAAATGAAAATTTATTGTCTATTGTATCTTTCCATTCTCAACAAACCTCCAAGATATCAAAAATATAATCTTGAATTAGTAGTACTTGGGGGTACAGTACTCGCACCTACTAGTCGATCTAAGTGCTGAACATTTTATTTTGTCCTGTGACCTTGACATTGAACTGATTGCTCTCAAAATCGTTTATGTTCATTCTTGCCTGACCTTAACCTTTCCTGGCTTGGTCCATTTCATACCATACTGCTTGGGCTGACCTTGTCCTGTGACCTTGACTTTTGATAGGTAATGACAATGACCTTTAACTGATAAATCTCAAATTAGTCACTTTGTTCATGTTGTTTTGGTTGAAAATTTATAAAAATCTTTGAGTTGTCTAGTTCACATAAGCCTGTCTGCATGTGCAAACGCCAGTGAGCGAGCGCACGTGCACACACACAAACAAATACACACACACACACACACACACACACACACACACACACACGCACAAAATACAATACACACTCGACTTTCAACATCAGGAGCTCGGGTTTAGTGAGTTTAAGGTTATATAGTCAATTTCATAGTGTACCCTGTTGATAGTTCGTCAATTTCAATGGTACTTGTTAATGCTCTAGTGGAAAGTAGAGATAAGTGGAGATAATGATGTCTGATAATGCTGTATTCTCGCCCCCACAAGAGTCCCTGTTAACTGAATAACTTATCTGTTGAAGAAAAGGAGGAAAAAGAATAAAGTAAAAATTTGATTTGTCATACTGAGGGCATGAATACAGACTTCATAACCTTTTGACAACGAGAGGTTTCCACCAGTTTAAATTTGTAGACTTGTTGAGGAAAGACAAATGACTCATACTGTAAAGACAGAGAGGAACCAAGCAATTATTGATATTCTGACTAAACACTTACCTTAGGATTGCAGGTACAACAGGTGAATGTGGTGTGGTTGTTAAGAGCACTAGCTGACAGCTGGTGAGATGCTGTTCCACTACCTGATCCAACAATTCCCCAGCCTGGTCCACTCTCACCTCCTGTCCATCCATACTCCGTGCCTTCACCACCACAAAGTCCACCACCAATATTACCTGCCACCAGCACTTCATAATGTCTGGTGCATATGTTGCCCTGTGTATGAAAATGGTAAAACGAACATAAAAAAAAAAAAAAATCCTCCTCACAGTTGCCAGGTAGCCCCTGAATATGCACTTCTTGTCCATATTTGAGATTTATGTTTGAAAATTTTGACAAAATTCCTGTGTCCGACCTGCGAATTGAATTAACAGATTTCTTGATGCCGCAAAGCGAACTATTGATTTCTCAATGCCACCAATCAGATTAGTGATGTCTTAATGCCACGATTCAACTTATGGGCCTCTGAATGCCATGAATCAGGGCTGCAGATGGGAAGATTTATTATCTTCATTAAATTTAATCCTGGCCTCCCTGGGAACATCGTTATTAATATTATTATACCAGAAAGAAAGCCTGGGATGGTAATGTTTGCTAGCGGTACATAAACGTACATGTGTGTGTGTGTGTGTGTGTGTGTGTGAAGTCCAAAGCTAATTACTGAATTTATGATATTGCCAGCCTTAACGAAGTAAAGGCAGAACTTTCGGTATCTTTCCCAGGATCTGTTAATTACAGGAGTACAATGGGAGGGTCATCACATCATGAGGGTACAGTGGTCCTCATTATCTCCGCCAAGGAGGTTATGTTTTATCTCGCGTTGGTTTGTTTGTTTGTTTGTTTGTTTGTTTGTTAGCAGGATTACTCAAAAAGTTAAAAGCGTTTTTGATGAAATTTTGTGGAAAGGTGCACCATGGAACAAAAAAGGGTTGATTAAAGTTGGGGGTGGATACGAATCCAGATTCTATGTCCACGGATCTAGATCCGCAATTACTCGAAAAGTTATGAACGGATTCTGATGAAATTTTGTGGAAGGGTGGGCCATTGGTCACAGAAGAAATCATTAAATATGAGGGTGGATCTGGATCCGGATCCGAAGATTCCTGCACAATATCTCCAAAAGTTCTCAATGAATTTAAATGACATTTTTTGGAAAGGTGAACCATTGACTAGGAAAGAAAAGATTAATTTGGGGGGAAGGGGAATCTGGATCTGCATTCTACATCGACGGGCCCATTTCCAGATCCTTTTTCATGGGAATGATTTTGGCTGAGGTTGTGCTGTGAGTACACTTTCTAGTTAACCCTCTCATGCACCATAAGTTTTCAATAAGTTTTGATTCCATGCACAGAACCAAAACCTCACGCAGGTTGGCTCCGGTCGAGCAGCAAGGGAAAAATTTCTATAGCCCAATTAACCCTCGGAAAGTGCTTATATTGTTATAAATAGCTTCCCACCATCTTCGTTGATGTTTTTACTATGAGATAAGAAAAAAAAAGAACATAAAACAGATGACTAAATGTACCGAATTGAAGCCTGAATAAACCTTTTTAACATGAAAACAGCTTCTCATAATTTCCCAACATCACCGTGAAAATTTTTTCCCGTGATGTGCAGTTGCAAACGATATGTCTATATGGAGAATTTTACGCTCTTTCATCTGTGAAAGTTTCAAGTTGATATGTCCAATAGTTTTTGAGTAAATAAAAAAAAAAAACTATGAAAATCGCCAATAAAGTCTGATTTGTTTATTATTTCGTATGTTGTTAGTGATACTGTAACAAACGTACATGTAAATCCTTTCCAGTTTTGTAGCCCAAAGGTTAAGGAAGTCCAAAATATAATTCACAGTGTTATAACCCTTATTGTTATGAAGAAAATGAATTTTGAAAAGTTACGATGGATTGCGTGCACTGACAGCAACTTCGCTCTGGCCTCTAGGCTGAGCATGTTCATCTTTTGTAACTTTTCGCCACTTATATTCACACCCTTCGAGTCTGACCGTCGGGAGAAGACTGAGCTAAATATAGGCTGCTTGCCTCTCTGATGCGCTCCGGGCTGTTGCCATATATTTCCCTTAGACATGGCTACCCTCAGCTCTGACTCAAATTTGACACAAATCCATCCACAGGAAAAGCTTCTATGACCATTTATAGGGAATTTGTGTCATGCTCCAGAATCGGTTACTCTTCAGATTGCAAGGCTTATGACTCACGTTGCGTCATCTTGCGTGAGGGGGTTAAAACCTTTACTGGCACTGGTGTCGACATGTACTGGCGATTGGGTATGGGTGCAATTTTCTTTTGCATCTAGAACTTTATTTGCTTTTTGCAATGTCCCTCCTGCTGATTCTTTGTATTACAGTATACAAATAGTTCCTTGGCACTGATTAAAGAGAAATTAAAGATGTTGGCAACAGTAGATAGCTTCCTTCTTGCTGAAGATTTCAATGCAAGATTCAGTAGTCTTGCTAGGTAGATCCCCACTCTTGTAGAGCTGCCTAACAGGACGATTATAAGCGAGTGAGCAATTCACTCGCAGTTAAGTCTGGAATTGAGCTGTCCGGCCCAACCCAACCCTCACGTTAAACAGAAGTTAATAACTTTACTCTTAAGTGAAGCACAGTAGCAATTCCTTCAGAATATAATACATTCATTCAATAAATCTTGTTACCAACTAATAACTCACCCATAAAGGCATAGGAACCTCTTGGAATCTCGAGTTATCCAAGGGAGTGTTCGGATCTAATCAGTGAATGCCTCAATTAAGAAATCAGATTTTAAAAGATTTTCTGTTGTAACACTGTGTTTATTGGCATCAGCTATAGGAAGTAAATATCAGAGATTCCGGTATTATGTTCTATCAGAGGAAGACTGTGAGAACATGGCAATTGCTCGCTCGTCATGTGGTCACAAAATGCACTTTACTGGTTTATACATACTCTCGTATACCAGACCCCATTCAGTACCCAAACGATAACATCTTGTCTACTATTTGGATACAAACTGGAATGATAAGGATAACCTAAAGGTACATGATCATTACTTCAAAGCACACAAAATGTATCAGAAGGGTGAAGTGTGGATGTCTGAATTAGAGATTTCCGACTTGACCGCTAACATGTTGAGCGGAGTGAATGATCTGCATGCTATCAAGCAAGTTCATTGCCATCTGATGACGACTCCCTATCAGTAACTATGTCAATCTGCGAAACAACTTGGAAGAGTTGAAAGCTCGAGCTGGAGGGTTAGGTGATCACGCTGTTTTACATGAATATGTGCCCAGGAACAAGACAGTTAAACCCATCGGTGTAAAACACATTAATACAGAGGTGTTACAAAGGAAACTGGCTGAGAATGAGACTCCAGATATGGATGCAGATGCCAACGAGTGTGTGGCACGATTGAGTCACTGGAAGAGTGTGTGAGGAGTGCTGGGTATGGAAGGCACCAACATGTAAATAAGGATGGTAATCACAATAAGGAAGTGAATTAGGGAAGATGGAAGAGAAAGTTAAGTAACTAATATGGTCTTAGATATGGAGGCTGTGGATTGGTGTGGTGAACTCAAGGCAAATAATAATCCTTGCAATAAACCATCGGATCATGATTTCAAAGCGTTCACTGAAAATGTATAGAATTCAACATCTCACTTGCAGCTTCCCATGAGTGATATTTAAGTAATGAAACTGTATAAAAAAATAAAAGATCAACGAATATCTCTTAACGGAGTGGAGAAAGAAACTAGATCTATGAGTCCATATAAGGCCTACAGGCCAGATGAACTTACCGCTGGATTCTTTAGATTTTTACCTTTTTTTAAGTTTGTGTCCTACTCTGGGCATAGACTTTACAGCCTGTTCCCAAGGCCCAGTAGTCCTCATACATACAGTACCATTCATCTCTACATGTCACCACATCAGCGCTAACATCCACCCTCCATAGTGGATACATGCCAAGGCTGTCTCATACTCGGCCCCGGTTACTTCTCACAACTACACATTTTTACCCGATTTTTGGCCAAGGCCTGTATCACATTGCTTGGACTAGTGCAAAGATTCTTACAATATATAAGAAAAGTTACTGGGTCATCAGTGTAATTAATGGTTGTGCTCAATTGTATTGGGAGCAAGCTGGCTTACAGGAAAAAGAATGTTGTATAGAATGCATTGTTACTGTACGTATTTTGTGTGATATTGTATGAAGGTAAAGATAATTATAAACTCTATGTTACTTTTCTAGATTTTTCTCAGGCATACGACTTGGTTCCTCGCTCTGTGTTGTTTCGTGTGCTGAGAGACTGGGGTGTTGTGCAGTGATGCTGGTGGCCCTGGTGGCCATCAAAGAAAACGTTCTCGGCTCGGTGGTGGTCACGGTAATGGTGTGGGTCCGCCAGGGCTCATCCACCTCATGTCAATTCTCATCATATTTAATGATTTCGCAAAGATGGTAAAAGGAGCGGGGATAGATGGGCTCTTGTCTTGGATTCATGCTTTAGTCCTCAAGGACTACACAGATTTGGTAGCTACTAGATCCAACATGATTAAGAAAATTAAGGTATTGCAAAACTATTGCATTGACTATAGAATGAAGGTGAACTCAGCGAAAGCGGATTTTTTTGTAGTTAATGGCGATAAAGATAATGAGGAGCTGCTACATGTAAGTGACTTAGTAGTGGAGCGGTGTGACAAGTATGTACGTGTATCTTTGGGTTCACCATTCTCGGCAGATGGCTCCACAACATCCGCCGTCAAAACACATGCAACATCAAAGATCCCACGTGTTTAGCACACCGCGTGCCAGTGCCGTTTTAAAATGGTCTGATGTTATTCTGCGGCCAGTGCCAAAGTTGTTTTAAGTGGGCTTAAATTTCTAAAACTCATTGTGGCCAAATTTTTAAAGGTACACACGGAAAAGCTGGTGTGCTTGTAGGGCAACCCTTCCTCTATATTGCCTTGGGTGCTCAGACCTACATATCCAAGCGCTCCCTCCTTATGCTTGCCCTGCCTCATTCTGCTTGTGTCTATCATACAGTACAGTAATGTCTCGCTTCGGTCTCCCACATGAGGAGATTCAGGAGCTCCAGAAGGTCCCTTACACTGGGGAAAGGACGTGGATGCTGATGTGCAGGATAAAGACTACGTCCAGCCTGATGAGGAGAGTAGCAGTGATGAGGAAAATCCATCACCACGAAAATCAGGGTATGTGGGGTATGCTAGGGCAACGCATGGAGGGAGGCCACCTGTACGTTGTCACCTTGCATGTCGTGACAATGAGGAGGAAGGAGAGGAGGAACGTGACTTTTCAGCTGTTCTTGGGTGGCTGGGGAAGCCTAGGACTTCACTACTTGGGGAGGAAGGCGTGAGGAGGAAGAGGGGCCAATTTGGGAAAGTTCCATTGTTGAGGGAGAGTGAGTCATCTCGTCCACGCTCTCCCTCGCCCCACATGAGGCAGCTCAGCCTTGCACCATAGAACAACGTTTTCCCTCGTTCCCCACACCCAGCACCTCATGTGAAACTGTTCCCCCATTCCTCACACTTCGCCACAGCCCGAGGACGGCGGAGGTGATGATGATGATGACGAGAAGGTAACGACTTGGGAGCAGGAGGGCAGGAGTGACTTTGTCCCCCACATTCACCCATTAACCCACGAGAATGAGGCCGAGTGTACTGTTTCTGAACTGACCCCTAGCTCAAGTGGGCTTGACTTTTTTAGAAACTACTTCCCAGTGGACTTTGTGTTGAAAATTATTGCCCTTACTAACGCCTTTGCAGCATTTGAGCGTGGAGGAACGACACAGACACCACACAGCCGATTGTTTGAACCTGACGTGACACTGAGTGAAATGTACATGTTCCTAGCACTTGTGCTTTTGATGGGGATATTGAAAAAAAATCAGCTTCCTTCCTATTGGAGTGTGGATCCAGTAATGGCGACACCACTTTTTGGCAAGGTGATGAGGAGCATTAGATTTAAATATATCCTGAGCCACCTACATTTTTTTGATACCCTTGACCCTGCTAATGCTAACAACAAGGACAGGATGAGGAGGATACATCAAGTTTTCGATCATCTGTGAGAGAAATTCTGTACCTCCTTCTCTTCATACCAAGACCTCGTCATAGACGAGAGTCTCGTGATATGGAGAGGTAATATCGCATTCAGACAGCACACCCCCAGCAAAAGACACAGGTTTGGATTCAAAATCTTCGTGATGTGTGACTGTAGGACTGGATATGTGCAGGACATAGTCCTGTACACAGGTGTTCAGACGGACATCACAGAAGATAGACGCTTGGGACTGTCAGGGGCTGTGCTAAAGATGATGATAGAGGAATATCTTCATCATGGGCATGTTCTGTACCTGGACAACTGGTACACAAGCTCCCTTCTCGCCAGGTACCTTCACCTGCAGGAAACTGGTCTGTGCAGCACCGTAAAGAAGAAACATCGACACATGGTGAAGGTGAGGAGGAAGCTTCAGAAAAACGAGGTTGTTTTTTACAAGGAGAATAATATCCTCACCACAGTATGGCACCACAACCGCAAAGTCTTCCTCCTCTCATCTGTTCATCTGCCCCATATACACGGCACAGACAGCACAGGGCACAGGACAGAAGTGCGGTGCCATGTCTGGAAACCAGAACCTGTCTTGGCCTACAATGTGAACATGCGACAGGTGGATCAATCAGATGCAGTGATTTCCTGCATAGACTGTGCCAGGCCCACGATGAAGTATAAGAAATTATTCTTCCACCTCCTTGACATCACTGTCCTCAATGCCCACTATCTCCACACACATACCACTGGCATCCAGGAGACCTTTGAGCGATATATTTGTGAGCTGGTGCAGGAGATAGTGGGGGAATATGGGGAAGATAGAAGCGCTGCTTGCAAGTGCTACACCGCCACCACACTTGTCCTCGTCACTGATAGACACTTCCCCAGGATCGTCCCTCCAGTGCAATGCATCAAAATCCCCGGCGGAGGTGTCACGTGTCTGCAAACAGCACTGTAAGGCCACGTACTCAGTGGAAGGACTCAAGGTATATGTGTGCAGAGTGTGACGTAGGACTGTGTATACTTCCATGCTTTGAGGAGTACCACACTCTCGCTAACTATTGAGTAACAATAGTGTGGCAATCACGAGTGACAAAAAGACCCACAAAAAGTGTTGTAAAAAGTGTTGTTGGAAAAAGATGCTCAGAAAGTGTTATAAGTACTGCACACAGTGAAGGCATGTTGTAAATATATTCTTTTAAGCGTAAGGACTGTAAGTAGTGAAGTCTAGTTTTACATCTCATCTCATCTCATCATCCGTTTGAGTATCCACTGCAGGACCGGCCTGTCCCGACCGAAGTGGGGATGATACAACCAATGTATCTCTACCAAGTGGCTTAGGCTGTCAGATAGAGATTGTACAGTATGTAGGGTGAGAAGTGCTTGTAAGTGTAATTGTAGTGTTGGAGTGGCTTTGGATGTGTGTGTAGTCTGTGAACCAAGTGTAATCGGCCCATGCAAGCCGACTGGGTGAAAGCATACTTTATTGGATGTGACACTGGTTCAAGCACAGCACCCCTTATGTCCGCCAAGCAGTCCATGACCAGAAGAACGCTCTCAAAGCTCATTACCATGGCGGGGCACAAACTCTCCTACTTTCAGTGTACATAAATGCACACTTTACCACTGTACCACAGAGGCTATATTCTCATAAATGCAAGACGATGTATTCACAGTGAGACACCCAAAAATACTTATGTAATGTCTGCATACAGTTAAGGCATGTTGTAAATAATTTGTCGTAAGTGAAAGGGCTGTACATTGTGAAGTCAAGTTGCGCATATTTTCTCGAACCTGTATGACAAAGCATTCACAGTGAGAGAGATACGTTTAGTGTAACAGGTGTTGAAGTAGTAAGTGATTTATAAAAAAAAAAAAAAAAAAAAATGCTTTCTTTATGAAATCCTAAGAAAAAAAAAAAAAAGTGAGTGTGAAGTGGACAGAAGAGTGTAAAGAACATTCCTGTAAATTTTTTGAGTCACGTTCGTGAGAGTACCTGAGTTTACCTGGCACAGAAAACGGGTTTTCTCTCACCTCTGCTGGGGATTACGGCACAAGCACACTCCTGAAGATGGACGGTGGGACTACAGAAAATGCACTTCTGACCTCCAGTGAGTTTTTTTCATGGTGATATTAATTTTCTTCCCATAAAAATCTTATCATTTTAGCCCCCCCCCAAAAAAAAAAATGGCCAGCACAGGAGTGACACATAGGGCTAAAAGTGTCCCACATGCGGCAGGTTAAATGCGTACCATTTATAAGGAAAAGTGATGACACTCCATTTATAGTAAAAAGACGAATGTTTGATGAAGCATTAATGCGCACATTACTGTATGACTGTGAATCTTGGCTGGCTACTGATCTAAAATCTATGGTAAAGCAATACAAATGGTGTCTTAACCCACCCCATCCCAACCGATTTTCCACCAATGACTCCCCCCGTTCCCGACCAATTTTGGAAAAAAAAAAATTTTGGCTCAGATCTTGGCTGGCTGCTGATCTAAAATCTATGGTAAAGCAATAAAAAAGGTGTCTTAACCCCTTAACCGCGGGGCGTCACTTTCGTGACGCTTGGGAGCAAGGGATCATACCGCGGGGCGTCGCTTTTGTGATTCTGTGTTATTTTGAATTCACCCGGGCTTCCAAGTGGGGGCTTGTATCATCTATCAGTACTGTCGATGTCCAACACTAGTCAGCACTCCTAATTTCATCTGTACTCCCATCCATTGTTGACAATTTAGCCATTTCTCCCCGTTCTTGACTCCCCTCCCTACCCCCCCACCATTACCCTATCCTCTCGCCTGCCCGGCCATGCTACGCTAAGTAAATCTTCCCTGGAATTTTTCACTGATTTCATCCATTGAAATAAGCCCTATGTCGTATTCTTATACCAAATAATATATACAAGAAAGAAATAAGGTAAGTGAGAGTGCCATACACCTGGAATTGGCTAATTATCACCTGACAACACCTCACGTGCACTCGTTTGCTAATTTTCGCTGTTTTTTTCCCCTTGAAATATGCCGTATAATATATTTTCGTAATAAATATACATGTAAGGAGGGAAGGGAGAAGCCTAAGTGATATTTACATTCACCTGGAACTACCTAATTTATAATGTATTGTCTAGATTTCCTGCCAATCATATCAGTGCTACACAAAGCTGTTTCAAGATTTAACATTGGTAGCTCTGATTATATATCTCCTAAGTAGGCTTCTAATCTATTTTCGTAATAAATATACATGTAAGGAGGGAAGGGAGAAGCCTAAGTGATATTTACATTCACCTGGAACTACCAAATTTATAATGTATTGTCTAGATTTCCTGCCAATCATATCAGTGCTAGACTTAGCTGTTTCAAGAGCTACATTGGTAGTGCTGAATAACCCTCAAGTAGGCCTCTCAACCCGGGCCGGTCCTCCTAGCAGTTCTCTCTCAGATTCCGAAGAGGAGGTACGGCTCATCCTCTTGCTGACTTCAGGGCCTTTTTTCACCCCCATGCAAGGGCCCTGTGACCTTTACCCCCTACTAAACCTCGTGTGGAAAGAGGTAAAGGGCTGACAATTGATAAAAGAGTGACTACGATCTTTCTATTGAGTAAAACTGTGCAAGTGGAATTGTAAATAATGTGTAAACAGCAAGTGAAAGTAATGAATGTAAATATACGTGAACAATGGAAAATAGTTTTATAAGTTACATCAAGTGACAGTGCATAACACAGTGTAAATAAAATAGAAATGTAAATAACGTAAATAAAATAGAGAACGTAAATAGAAATGTAAATGAGTAGTATTATAAGAATACGAGTATATACCCTAGGAGTAATGAAAGTGAAAGTTTCACTATAGCATGTCTGAATACTATGAGTTATGAGAGTGAAGATGAAAGTGACATTCACTCTCAATGCCAGTATACAGGACGAGAAAGTGAATGCTACGTATTTTACTGAAAGAAATTGAATCCCTACAGTGGCAATAAACTAGTACTACAGAAGGAAACTTATGGATAAAGACTGTAGATATATATAAGTGTTATGTAGTTATAGAAATATAAAGTGTGAGGGGTTTTATGAATAATAAATGACAGAGTACCAAGAGCGAACTAGCGGAAGTGCGGCGGTCAGACGCGCTCATAATTTTCATTGCTTTCACAGTGGGTTTTTTTTTGGAGTATGGATCCCAAACTACTTGAAAATCATAGACTAGTATTTATAGTGTTTATATCTGGCTGTGGTAATCATATTACGGGTTGTCGGGAACTGTAAAGTGGAGACTTCGTTACCCAAATTCAGAGGTCTCCACAAGTCCTACGGTAACTGACGAAGGCTCAACAAACATTCCAGGAGAAAGCTGAAGGTATGTGCCATAAGCATATATAATTTTAATATTCTAGGACTAATAACTGATTTTTGGCAAATATTTTTTGAGAGTCTGTTGGAGCCCGAATAACCCCGCGGCACACGCAAAACATCGGTAAACATGCCCGCAGTGTAGGGGTTAACCCACCCTGTCCTGACCGATTTTCCACCACTGACTCCCCCCAGTCCTTACTAATTAAAAAAAAAAAATGTTGGCTCAAACCTCTGCTTTTGGTGAGAAACATTGAAAATTAATAGAAAAATCGCTCACCTGAGGTTTAAAATACTCGATACAGGTAGCAATACCCCTTACCTTACTGGGTTTTCTATCAGGCTGGCTCCAAAGAAAACGAGTTCTATGGGAGGGTAACTCTTCCACACCACTTATAAATGGTATTTATTTATTTATTTGTTACGAATATAGGCAATATAAGCATTGTTTCACTCACTAACACTTCAACATACCTGACCTTTTCTGGCAACATTACCTGATCATCATTTCTGACTGTTTCTTCTTGTAATGCTACGTAAACTTTGTCCTCCACATTGTCATCAATTGGGGAATCACTCTGCCCTTGAATGTCTTTATTGGCCAAGTCACTGGTAACAGGTGGATTGCCGAGACAATGGCGTGCAGTGGGGGGGGAGGTCATGCGGGGTAAGGCATTGTCCCTGCCTGGCATCTTTTAGAGGAAGTGTCCCGTGTATACGTACCAAAAATCATGTGCGAAAATTAAAATTTTTGCAAATTATGAACCTTGCAATTGCGCAACGTACCGGTACGTCGACGGGTCTAGCTGTGACAAAACGTTGTGACATACCCATATGTTGATGGGACGCCTTGGGTTAAGGAGCTACTATGAGTCAGGCAGTTTACATGTAATGATATCTGTCAAACAGAGGCATGGTACCTTTCACTTTCCCAGTTTGTGAAAATAAACAACACTGGTTTTTCCATAAGCTGTGGCTAGAAAGATCAACTATGAACAATGATCCTCTTGCTTTTGTGATAAAAACAGCGATTTACAGTAACATAGTAACATTCAGACTCATTAGCCAGTATGTAATGAGTGACGTGAGAGACACACACGTCGACATACAAGATACAATATCAAAGATTCTGAACAGCTTCTTGTCCAGATGCAGAACTTACACAGACATAATTCTTAAATTCAGCGTTCATGCTCTTTATAACACAAAAAACATAAATCTTATAGATTGGTTTTCACATGTTTCCGGGTAAGTGGTCACAGCCTGGCATGTGAGACGTGTTGCTGAAATACGGGCAGTCAAGGTCGCCTGACACTGCGTGAACGTCTGTACCAGTGTGGCCTGGTGCAAGCAGAGGTGCATGTTGTGCAACACTAACCCAACACACAACATCTTAGATTATTGTATGGATCTAACAAGGTTCAAGATTTATTCTCAGAAAACCTAGCCCGAGGTGTTATGTATGAGAAAATTCATGATTTTGAAAAATTTATCAATTGAGCTACTGCAAGAAAGAATGAATGTTTATACAAGGTAGATATATTTAACAGCATATACCTGGCTTACAGTTGAGTAAATATACTTTTAGACTTTTCTTTTTTTTAGCAAAAACATCCAGTTACTTTATCAATGTTCATGTGTGCAGGTGCACAATGTTACTACATTGCACTATACACTATGAGTTTTGTAAAGAAAAATACCGTGGTCAATAAATTATCTATGTAATTATCTATCTGTGTGTGTGTGTGTGTGTGTGTGTGTGTGTGTGTGTGTGTGTGTCACTGCACACATACCCTTTGTATGCGTATTTACTTTTCTGTGTCTTTTGGGGTGTATTAGTGTCTTCATACCATCATCACAGGCTGAGAACTGCCAAGTCTCTCTTATGGTGATGATGAAGCATGATGCCTGGAACCAATGTCTGACTCACTTCTGCTTCATTTCTGCAGTGTTCACGACCTTTTCTCTAACTTTCTGTTGAACACCATCCCTCCTACATGAACCTCACCCTGTCTTCTTAACTGAGGCTCAACTTCTGAGACAACTAATAGCTAACCCTATTCTGTATTCTCCTACTTTCTCTATACTCATTTCAAATCCAAAGGTGGCTGTTGTGTATATGTATGCAAGAACATATCTTGCTCTCATGTTCCTGAAATTGGAACTTCCGAATTCTCTACCCAATGTCTTGGGCCGTCCTGTTATTCACTGAGTAAGTTCATCTATGCCGTTTACTTATCCCCTAATTCTTCAATATCTTGCCTCTAAGATCGAATAGATCCTATCAATTTCTCCTTTCTCTGAAATTTCCATTCTAGGAAATTTCAATGATCACCACCACCTTTGCCTCTCCTCTCCTTTAACTGATCCACGTGGGGAACAAGACTACATTGCTTCTATCCTTGATGACCTAGAACAGCTTGTACAGCACCCTACCCGTAACCGTGACCATCTTGGAGAAAGTTCCAACATATTTGACCTCTTCCTTACAACTAATCCTTCTGCCTACACTGTTAACCATTTCTCTAGGTTGGGCTCCTTCGATCACAACATTATCACCTTAACCTGTCCTATCGTTCCAGTAAGGCCTGTGGACCCTCCCAAGAACTGGTGGCTAGGGCACTTTAGAGATGCTGATTGGGAGACCCTCAGGCAGTATTTCTTTGATTTTCCTTGGAATGATTATTGTTTCCATGGCTGAGAGTGATCTGAGCGTGACTGCGCATTATGGAGGTTATTCTCTCAGGCATGGAAGCAAACATTCCTTTCTCATATCCTATGACATATGCAAAAAAGAACTAGGTTTAATCACGCTTCTTCTAATGCTGTCCACAACAAGGAGAAGGTCTACAAAAGTTACCGGAGACAACACCCCTGGATCTCATCTCTTTTATGTTTCTGCCTGGAATCATGCTAAGTCCGTTCTTCTCTCTGCTAAAAATTACTTAATTCGTACTTAATGCTCTGAGCTCTCCAACTCAAATTCTCCCAGCTACTTCTGGGTCCATGCCCAGACTCTTCTACTGATATAGCAGAACTCTTCATATAGACTTTCTCCTCCAATTCCACCTTAGATGATTCTGATGCTGTTTCCCCATCACTTCCTCCCTCTAATTACATAACGCGTGAATTAAACTGTCTTCAATTGATGTATTTTCTGCCATCACTGGCCTCATTAGTAAAAAGGCATATGGGCCTGATGGGGTCCGTCCTGTTGTCCTCAAGAACTGTTGCTGTGCTTACACCCTGTCTGGGTGAACTCTTTTGTCTTTGTCAACTTGCAGCTTTCCTTTTTGCTGGAAGTTTGCTCTAATTCACCCCGTCCCAAAGAAGGATGACACTTCTCATCCCTCTAACTATCGCCCAATATCTTTAACATCCTGTGTTTCAAAGGTTTTTGAGTTTATTAACAAAATATTTTTAGAGTTTTTTCCTATCACAACCTTCTTTATGATCGTCAGTATGGGTTGCTCCAGGGATGCTCCACTGTCAATCTTCTGACCTACCTCCGAGACTCCTGGTCATCCTCCTGTCAGAACTTTGGCGAAAGCTTTGCCATTGCACTTGACATCTCAAAGGCTTTTGATTGAGTCTGGCATAAATCCTTAATTTCCAAACTGCCCTCTTACGGTTTCTAACTGTCTATCTGTGCCTACATCTCTAGCTTTCTTTCTGGGTTGTTTTATAGCAGATGTTGTAGATGGCTTCCAGTCTTCTCTCTGAGCTATCAACAGCGGTGTTCCTGAGGCCTCTGTCCTATCACCAGCTCTCTTCCTTTTACTCATGAATGACCTTCCAAGCTCTACATCAAACCCTATCCACACATACACTGATGACTCCACCCTTCATCTTTCCATTCGTTCCCCACAGTGTCCATCTCAGCAGTTGCGTCCACAAACAAGGGATAAAGCTATGGTACACCTTATGTCTGACTTGGCTCATAACTCTGATTAAGGTAAAAGTAATCTTGTTGTTGTTAATGCATCAATAACTCAGTTTTTACAGCTATCAACCCGACAAAATCTTCTACAGGAGTATCCTTAAATTATTAACAATATCCATCTCAATCCTGCATCATCTTTAAACATACTTGGAGTTTCATTCTCTCGGAATTTAATATGGAAAGATCATATTGCCTCTCTTGCAAGATCTGCTTCCTAGAGATTAGGTGTGCTAAACCGACTCCGTGGATACTTTACCCCAGCACTGTTGTTGACTTTATACACAGGTTTTATTCTTCCCTGTGTACTATACATTTCTCATGTATGGGAAGGCTTCTCACATACAGCTCTTCTCAACCAGGTGGAGTCAAAGGCTTTTTTATTTCATTAACTTTCCTCCTCCTACTGGCTCCCTTCAGCCTCTGTCTCTTTGCCACACTAATGCATCTCTGTGTCTTTTCTATCACTGCCTCAATGGTCACTGCTTCTCTGAACTGTCTGCTTGCATTCATCGACCACAACATTGGGCACGTAGCGCCCATCTAGCAACAAACTCCTGTCTGTCCATCTCTTTAGTGGAAGAGTTAATCATTACTCCCAGTCCCTCATGTATTCAACAGGTCAACTCTGGAGCTGTCTCTCTCTGTCTGTACTTCCAACTATCTATGCTCTCCAGTCTTTCATATGCAGTGTGTCCAAGCATCTCAAAATGCGTGGATCTTGAGTTTGGCTTTCTTTAATTTTGTTTTTTGTTTTTTTCTCAAAGGGAACAATTTGCTGGCTCCTGGCCTTTGGTTCCTTCTTCAATTATTTTAAAAAAATATTCATATGGTGGGATGGGCTGTGCATCGTCAATGTCACGAAATCCTTTCATTCTGCAAACCCACTGCTATATTCTTCTCCAGACGGGAAAGGACACCCAAGTACTTACCCCTGAAAAGGAGGGGTTTACAAAAGGTAACCTAAACATTTGTTGTTCCGGTCCACTTTGGCAGATAACTGTGTCTGCCAAGGCATCGCACACTGCAGTTGAAAATCCAAAAGAATCCCTGTGACTCTTACTTGATCTGTCCAAGACACACGACAGTGCCGTAGCACTGAGCTTATTGCCCATGAACTGAAAATATAATTATAAAACTGACATTAGTGTCTTGTTCAAGATTATCCTGTCTAGGGAGAGCAACCTATTAGAACCAGGAGAAGGGTGTACCTATTTCTAGAGGAGGTACTCAAACAAGGTAAAAAGAAACCATGGTATTGGCTTTGCAGTCCAGAGAAACCGTACCCTAGCATCCAAGATGGGCTTGTTTTCACATCCAAGATGGAATCAATAACAAATAATACAATATATTGTTGTAATACGGTTGCATACATCCAATACGGAACCAACGGTCCATAACGGTCCAAATCCGAGGAGAATACAGCTATGACGATCTCACTGGGTCCAACACGGTTCCCACACCCGGGAGAGTGACGTGGTTGCGATGTTCAATGAAATACTGGCATCTGGTCTCGTGAGGAGCAGGTGTGTGCATTCCCTTGTCTCTCACCAGAGCATCATGGACACACAGCATGTTGCACTCAGCATTTGCTCCTAGGTTATTGCCTCTGCTTACATAACCATGCCTAGGAAACTATCTGCTAGCTCCTTGAAGTGCCGCCATCTACCTCAGGCTACTAAACTAGGGATAACTGAGCCACTAAGCTGGAGATAACAAGCTCAGCAACACACTTTCAAGGCGAGGAAATTTGTTTTAGTGCCAAAATAGGTCTAACTTTGGTGTTTTAAAGGGCTCATTTCGAAGATTTTGTGACAATAATCATTTTTTTCCCATAAGGTCTTCTGTTAGTCCAAGACTTTTTTCGTCCTAGACGGGACCCTCAGGCAACAATATTACCGTCTTGGACACAAGAGTACTGTACAAAAGATCCACGAATCACCTGTGGGTATATCTGAGACTGATGTCTTAGCATATACCACTCTCTAAAGGTTAATATGCAACACTCATCAGTGCCTGTGCCCAAGGCTTGACACTGAGGATACGGTCAAAGACTCCTTTTATGCCTCTCTGGATACTACCATTCAATTGATATCATAATGACAAAGTCATCCTGCTCGGAGATTTTAATGCCAAAGTAGGAAAAGATAATCACCTCTGCCAAAGCTTTATGGGCTGCATGATGTTGATAACATGAACAACAATGATCTCAGAGTGCTTTCCTTACGCTCAGAAAACAGTCTGGTCATTTTTCAACTTAATATTAAACACAAGACACGATCTAGGCATTGGCACCTAATTGACTGTCATTGTAAGGCAGCAAGATCGAAGAGAAGCTCTTATAACCCAAGCTATGAGAGGTACTGAGTGCTCAGCAGACCATATCCTTATACTCAGCAAATGAAACTACCCGTAATTATGCCCACAACTTGCCATAGACCATCCTCCAAGAAACTAAACCGTACTATTTTAAAGGCTGCAGCTTTATGTAATAACTTCTGCAGCACAATTACAGACAAGCTCTCTCAATGCCCACCACTTGACGCAAACAAAAATGCAACAAACAAAAGCGCAGAGTAGCTGAACATTAATACACTGCCTTAAAACCCAAGCACTGCCGTAAAGATTGGCTTGGTGAAAATGCTGAGGGCATACGTAAGTTTCTTTCAATAAAGAATAGAGCATGTAATAACTGTCTGGCTTATCCTAGCTCCCTAACCCTAAAAACTGATTTCCAGTTTCTCAGAAGCGAATCTGGAGAAATCTGTGTGACATGGATAACAAAAGCTGGACTGAGCATGCAAGAGGTGCAAAGACTGGGTGGTATTAATGACCGACATGGGTTCTACAAATCCAGTCCTTCAAGTAGGCCAACTTCTGGACCCAGTGGCTGTCTGACAATTTCTTGGTGAATTCAAGTGACTTTGTCCTGTTATCACGTCTGAGGAAATTGGAAAGCTTCTCTGTAAATGACTCAACTCTTGATATCACATTTACAGTCCCCCAAGACAATCAGCAAACTTTGTTGTGAAAAAGTAACACTTCGTCTTATGGTGTGCACAACGTCATTAAGTACTAACCTGATCTCTGATGAGAGAATTTTAGATGCCTGAGCATATCTATGAAACATGTACTGAATATACCTTGTTTCAGGATTCATCTTATTCACTCTTCCTCGAAACCCTGATTGACGGTCAAGCATTGCTGGTGCTCCATCAGTTATGCACGCACATACATTATTCCGACAAAATCCTTCACCCTAAAAAAAAAATAAATAAATAAATAAATAAAAAAAAGAGGAAACATCATGTATTCATCTCCAAAGCAGGATAGAATAAGAAAATCTTAAAATCTCCACCACTAATGTATCAAACAAACACCAGGAATTGGGCACAAACAGTTGACTCAGTTGAGTCTTCAAGTTACCCTTTTCATTTCAACAATCACTTGTTTCGTATCTTCACAAATATCTAACGTTCGTCGATGAACAGTATCATTTGAGAGGGTGCTCTTGTGATCTGCTCAACATCACATCCAATAACATGGCAGACGATATCGTTACCACATGGGATGGTTAACTTCTATGTTGTGATTTTTTTTTTTTATCTTCCACCTGACAAATCAGAGGAGGGTGTTGTTATTAGTGGGATCAATAGGTGTCCTTCCGTAGAGTTAGGTGGCAGGACGAATGGCCAGGCATAGAGATTTCGTGTCTGGGCCAGAACTCAGAAAGTATTCACTACTGAGTCATGAAATATCAAATAGTTATGTGTCTTATAGTGAATTGGTGCTTTTGGATGGGTAGAATGCTGTGTCTTCAGAACCTTTTTTTTTTATTAAACAGCGAAAAAAAAAAATGCTTTTTGGTTTCCAGGCTTGGGCTCAGAAATTAGTACACGTACAGGCTTTAAATTCTCCAGGAATATGTGTTATTTTACCTCCTGGTGGCTTTTTGTAGTTCAAATGCCATGAGGCTGTACAATGTTGTTAAATTGCATAAATACATAACACTGATTATTTAACGCTTTTTTTTTTATTAGAAGTGCAATTATTGCACCTATGAGGCTGAAATTGTACATAATGAATGATTATACGAATATG
The DNA here is from genome assembly GCF_032717465.1 of Coenobita brevimanus. Classification (NCBI taxonomy): domain Eukaryota; kingdom Metazoa; phylum Arthropoda; class Malacostraca; order Decapoda; family Coenobitidae; genus Coenobita; species Coenobita brevimanus. The sequence goes on along the minus strand of NC_136993.1, from coordinate 48,019,059 downwards.
TAATACTGTATGAACTTTCATTATGTAATTATAAAAAATGGCTGTCCAAATGAAAAGAAAACACGAGTCATATGTTCATCAAACCTGCTCATGACTTCATTATTACCATGGAAAAACTACTGAAATTTTACGTTTTAACATCTCCGCATCATACAAGGGGGGGGGGGGATGAGGACCCTATGCACTTGTTAGGAGTGCATGGTAGGTAGGGGTATGTGCTTGCTCTGATGGAGGGAGCGAATCGTTGCCTGTTTCTTTTGTGGAATTCTCAGTGATACCATGTACGATGCACGTAACTCACATTAATTTTGTTGAATGAACTGTCCTAAAGGAGCAAATCGCGTTCGCATGAGTTCCGGGTAGTTTAGCCCGAAGAAGTCAGCATTCTTACTTTTCAGATTCTGGTGACAACTATTCATTTTCTGCTTGAGAAAGCTTGGTTTCATCCACTCCAGTTATAAAACTTTATGGATTATAACACACTGAAAATTTACACTCATTTTTGACGACAGTCTGAATAGATGTTAGAGTGTAGCTTTCATCATACTGACATTACTTCGCTAATGATACCATAACGGTGTCTGAAATTGTAATAAATTAATACATATTTAACCAAACCCGTACATAAAGTCATGGACATTGACACAAAGTTATAATATCGCCACCGCAATAAAATTACACAATATAAACACCATCAGACACAGATACTTTTAGCACCTTCCCAAGATCACACAGAAGAATAACCTTCAGGCAGACATAATGTCAAAAAATCAAACAATGAAAACTTCATCAGGAAGCCATATTATCAACACCGTTGCAAGACCACACAACACAACCATCTACAGGCATTCATCACACAATAGAAACAATTTCAGGCAATCATAACAACAAATGATCAAACAATGAAAATACCATCTAGTAGTAATATTATATCCACTGTCGTAAGATGACACAAAGATAACTTCAGGCAGTCATATTACCACCAATGTCAAAAGAACAAACAGTAACCAGTAACCAACAAGAGAGTGCATACCTCTGCCTGTGTCAATAAAATCTGTTATTTAATGATGGCTAGCCACACACTACTAATGTCATAAACACTAGTTTCCAAAAGGTATAACTTCATTAAGTTTTGATACTTATTACAGCACTATAAAAACATAGGAACACTACGCTGATTCAACTCTCCACCTGACCAAGCACATACCCCCACCTCCCAGCACACCTAACCAAGCACATGACGACCCTCCACCCCTTCTTTAACACAGAGAGAGCAGGTCGTATTGGAATCTCTGAGAAAAAATATATTTATCTTTTTTTTTCTCATTATTTTCAAAAAAACTACTTGAGACACAGCACTCTACCTACCAAAAGGCACCAGTTCACTATAAGTTACATAACTATGTGAAATCTCATGACTGTAATGAATACTGTCTGAGTTTTGGCTTCCGATTAGTTGCCAAGGGCACATTGAAATCTTTTTTTTTTTTTTTTTTTTTCAAAGTAACTACTTAAGACAGAGCATTCTACCTATCAAAAGCCAGCAGTTCACAATAGGACGCATAACTATGGGAAATTTCATGATTCTATAGTTAATACTTTCAAAGATTTGTTCCTGAAACGAAATCTCTTGGCCTCTTATTTTTGTTGATCCTTGTGATAAACATAGCAATGCTGCACTGTTGCAACACTTCGCCTGACCAAGAACATACCCCCCACCTCCTTCCATACCTAACCACACACATGTTGGCCTTCACCCCATCCCACCCCACCCCACCTCCCATAGAATACTGAGGCAATAGTTCGCATTTAAATCTCTGAGAAAAATTATTTTTCCATTTTCTTTTTTCATTATTTAAAAATAAAACTACTTAATACACAGCATTCTACCTATCAAAAGGCACCAGTTCACAATAAGACACATTACAAGGTGAAATTTCATGACTGTTGTGAATATTTTCTAAGTTTTTGCTTCATATTCCTTGCACAGGTTGCACTGAAATCTGAAAAAAAAAAAAAAACTACCCAGGACACAGCATTCTACCTATCAAAAGGCATCAGTTCACTATAAGTCATAACTTTTTGCAATTTCATATTGTTAATACTTTCCGAGATTTGCCCCCAAAACGAAATCTCTACGCCATCTGTTGCTGTTAATCTCAGTGATAACAATACCCTCCTCTGACTTCGTCAGGTGGAGGATAAAAAAGTCACAAGCATACATATCATCGAATTAGCAAAAACACCAAGACGCTGTTCCAAATGTTATGAACTTACCTCATTCAGATAAACACAAATATCTGTAGACAGTGAGGCAACAAGTACGTGCATACGAGCATCAGTTACGGCTGGCTGACTGAAATGAGACAGTACCCCCCATCCTCAGTTAGGGCTACTGTGTGAATGTGGACCAACCTGATACGGGTCTAGAACCACTGTACGAGTACTCACACACACACACACACACACACACACACACACACACACACACACACACACACACACACACACACACACACACACACACACACACACACACACACACACACACACACACACACATACTGCTACTACTACGACTACTACTACTACTACTGCTACCACTACTACTCTCTCTCTCTCTCTCTCTCTCTCTCTCTCTCTCTCTCTCTCTCTCTCTCTCTCAGTAGATTTTAATACATTTTCGATTGCCATCTAATATCCCCTGGAAACCATGCTGTAAATCCCAGGTTGAGATCCCCTGCTATTTATTATGTTACAGAAGCGTCAGTATGTTTTCAAAGACGTAACTATATTGAAGGATTATAGTTTCTCGACTACTCTGGCTCTCCTCACCATTCACTAATAATCCTAATGGCGAACAAGTCTACATCGCTTTCATCTTTCTCATGGTCGGCAAAACTCTAGGACTCTAATTCTAGATGATGCCAACCGATTTTCATCCAGATGCGTGTAAGTTTTATATATATATATATATATATATATATATATATATATATATATATATATATATATATATATATATATATATATATATATATATATATATATAACTAAGTGTTAATGCCTGAACTATTCAGCCTCTCTTGCTCGGGATAACTCTGCTATTCGATTGCCGGTAATGACAGACGACTGATATTCAACTGGGAGCTGAATAAATACCTGAGGGTTTTTACCAGTATAATCACTTTATAATTATATTCTTCTCGATATCTCCAGATGATGTTCTTCAATTCATAATACAAGTTTCTAAACTTGAAGGATCAGATATAGTAAAACTTTTCATTTCTTTCCTCAGTACGAAATTAGAAAGAGGAGTTAGGTAGTAACGTGAAGTAGATTGTAACACCAGTCGAACAGGGCGGTACTCCCGAGATGGATTGAAAGCTGATGACCGGGCTAGCTGCAGCTTCCGTTTCATTAGCCCTTGGAACTAGCTTCTGACCATCCTCCTTTGCTGAACTTTTTCAACGTTTCAGTAACACAGAGACTAGGCCAGCTTATTATCCTATAGTACTTCCACTAACTGTCAACCAAACAACATGCACATTACACACCAGTCTTCCTATTCAAAATTAAAAGAAATGGCATCTCAACATCCAGCATCGGGGTTCTCATGGGAGGGGGGTTCATAAAACACTGCAGGATCTGCCCCTCTCAAGGTGATGGCCAAGAGAGTTGCTTGGAACCACTGTCTGACTCACTTCTACATTTCTGAAACATTCGTGGCCATTCCTCTAATTTTTCCTCTATTGATCACTACCTCTCCTCCTCTAAACCACACCTCTTCTTCACCATGACTCAGCTGTCTGAAGCAACTGATAGCAAACGCTACTGCGTATCTTCCTACTTTCTCTAAACTCACTTAAAAGCCAGAGGTAGCTTTTCTGTAAATGTATGCAACAACAAATCTTGCTCTTGTGTTGCTGACTTACTATAAAAAATTCTTTGACTATTGTACATCTGTGATGGAAGACATGCTATCAACTTCTCCTTTCTCAGAAATCTCCATTCTGGGTGATTTCAATGTTCACCACCACTTCTGGCTCTCCCCTCGTTTCACTGATCCACGTGGTGAACAAGCCTACATCTTTTGCATCCTTAATGACCTAGAGCAGCTTATGCTGCACCCTACTCATAATCCTGAGAGCCTTGTCCTTTTTGTGATAAATAATCTTTCTGTTTACACTGTTAACCTTTTCTCTCTGTTGGGCTCCTCCAGTCACAACCTTATCACTTAAACCTGTCCCATTGTTCCAGTAAGGCCTGTGGACCCTGCCAAGAAGCGGTGGCTGTGGCATTTTGGAGCTGCTGATTGGGAGACCCTCATCTCTAGCTTCCTTTCTGGTCATTCTATAGCTGCTGTTGTAGATGGCCACTGTTCTCCTGGAGCTATAATTAATGATGTTCCTCAGGGCTCTGTCCTATCACCTACTCTCTTCGTTTTATTCATCAATGACTTTCTAAACTGTACATTTAACCCTATCCACTCTTACGCCAATGACTTCACCCTTCAACTTTTCAATCCTCCTCTCGCAGCGTCCATCTCAGCAACTCCAACATACAAGGGATGAGGCTATGGCACACCTAATGACTGACTTGGCTGATATCTCTGATTGGGGTAAAAGTAATCTTGCTGTTATTAGTGCTTCAAAAACTCAGTTCTTACATCTTTCAACCTAGCAAAGTCTCTTTTAGGGCTGTCCTCTAATTTTTAACAATATCCAACTCAATCTTTCATCATCTCTGAACATACTTGAGGTTTCATTCTCTCCGGGTTTATGTTGGAATTATCATATTACCTCTATTACGAAATCTTCTTCAAAGAGATTAGGTGTGCTGAGCCGACTGTGCCTTCTTTACCCTTGCAAAGCTGTTGACTTTTCTACCTGGGTCTTATTCGCCACTGTTTAGGGTACAAGTCCGATGTATGGGGATTCTCCTCACCTCTTCTCAACAAGTTGTAATCAAAACCTGTTCATCTTATTAACTCCCCTCCTGTTGGTGGCTCCTTTCATCCTCTGTCTCTTTGTTGCACTGTTGCATTTTTATCTCTTTTATCGCTGCTTCAGTGGTCAGTGTTCCAATGAACTGTCTTCTTGCATCCCTCGATCACTATGGCGGGCACATAACACACCTAGCAGCAAACTCATCCACTTTCTGTCCAACTCACTCGTGCAAGAATAAACCATTACTCCCAGTCACTCATGTATGAAATAGGTCAGCTCTGGAATTGTTTTCCTTTCTTTTTATTTCCCACTGCTTTTGACCTCTAGTCTCTGAAGTGCAAGGCATCCCGAAATGAACAGATCTTGAATTAGGCTCTTTATCTTGCTTTTATTTTTTCTTGGAAGGATCAATGTTGAGGCTTCTGGCCTTTGATTCCCTCTTCCATACAATTAAGAGAAAAAGAACATAGGAAAGATACGCTATGTTTTCTTTATTTCTGCCAGTTACACAAGATTTTATTAACCTAAGGAAGGTCCTCCCTTTCTGGATGGGTAACTGGCGATAAAGAGCAAGCCATTCAGTATGTCGGCCAGAATTAACTGAGGAGTCTGAAGGAAACAGGAATAAGACATCATACCAAGGACATTTATAACTTGAACTTCATCCTCCCATGTCAGTGACGTGATTAAAGAGAATACCAATGTAAGTGGCATCCGATTAAAGTTTAATTTCTACTAAGCACTGAGTTCTTTCGAAAATCATTATAGTTCTTTTTTCTATTACCTTTTAAGAAGTAAGGCTTATGGGCTAGCCTTACTCCGTCAACCAGCGAACACTCTTGTGTTTATAGCCAGACGCCTTAATCACAGATGGGATAGCAATAAACTAATCGTTTCCATGTCTTCATGTCCTCTACCATCAAGCTGCCTTCACTCCAACCCATAACATCCTCATTCATACAACTTTTCAGCCATTATCCATCCAGTTCATCCTCGGTTTCTCACTCCTGTCATCTTCCACCTCACTCACATACGCAGTCCTAGTCGGACTTGTATTTCCCTTCTCCTCACGTGGTCATATCATCTGGGTAAACTTCTTACACATTCCAGCGCATCGTAATCAAACACTACAATATTCCTTAACTTCTTCATTTGTCCTGTCTCTCCTGATACGTATTCCATACTTCTTCCATACAGTTTCTTCTCAGCTCCAGGGAGACTTCCTTTAGCGTGAGGCCAACTAGTTTTATACTCAGCCTTTACCGACTGAAAATCTCTCCAGGTAGCAAGACTAAAATTAAGCATACTTCAATGGAATGAAGTCGTTAAGGAAGATGCTCAGTACAGTATGGTGCTGTAGATAACGAGACTGTTAAACAATATACTTCTCTGAACTGCGAACAGTAGTAAATAAGTCTGTATGCGCTAGCCCAATGTCTTTTCGAAACATTACAGGTATTACCTTCTCGAGCATGGTAGCAGTTTGTACTTGATTCAATCTTCTAAAGCAGTTATATAAGGATTCTGCTCTCTAAATAATGGCAAAGTATCTTTATTAAAATTTAGTTGCCAGCGTACCTCTTCTACATGTCAGGGATTTCGATCTATTAAAGCGTGATTCCAGCACCTCTAACCTGGTTATGAATTACTGGCGAGCTTAGCAAGATCTAATTTGGTAGAGTGTTTTAAGCATTTAGGGTCAAATGTTTCTGTGGATGGAAGAATAGATGTTGAAGCGAAGTTTAGAATGAATGAAGTAGGAAAAGTGCTGGGAGGAATGAAAAGAGTGTTTAGATGTCGTTTACTTAGAATGGATGTAAAGAGAAGGCTGTATGAGGGTGTAATGGTACTGACTGAGTTATATGGGGCCAATACATGGAATATGGATGTAGCAGAGAGGAAAAGTTTGAATGTAATGGAGGTGAGATGTCTGAGGAGTATGTGTGGAGTGACGTGTATGGATCGAGTTAGAAATGATGAAGTACGAAGGAGAACTGGAGTTAGGTGGGAGATGGCTGATCGAGTTGAGCAGGGAGTATTGCGATAGTTTGGGCATATGGAGAGAATGGATGAAAAGCGATTGGTGAAAAAGATAACTGGATCGGATGTGAGAGATGAAAGGCTGAGAGGAAGACCACGGATAGGATGGGTAGATAGTGTGAAGAGGGCGTTAGATGCGAGAGGGATGTCTGTTGGGCTAGGAAGAGTGGCTGTGCGTGATAGGAATGATTGGAGAGAAATTGTAAATGAATAACTGGTGACTAGGCCCTGGGGGGATATTCTCCCGCATTAGGCCTGATCAGCGGGGATGGGTCCATTATGATGTGGCAGGGGTGAACCAGCTCTGCTGTCGGGCCCTGCTGCAGATGTTGCTGATTGTACTACGCAGTTGAGCCCTGCTGCAGATGTCGCTGATTGCACTAAGCAGTTGACCCTTCTGTGGTGTGGTGTGATGAGGATCTGTCCATTCTCCTCTCGGGGCTAAGATACGAATAATGTGTGTGTGTGTGTGTATGGATGAGTAAATTGGGAGTGTGTCGTCCTGTCTTGGCTACCTCCCTTTCCTTGCTTTCATGGGGGGGAGTAGCCTAGGTATATAGACAGAAGAGATAATTTGGTATATCACTTTGCACTTTCCTTTTAAGTAATTAGTTGTCCAAGTCCGTGCCTGCTTCAGAAATTATGTATCGTCAAAACACTGAAACTTGTTCATAACTATGTGTTAGTGCTAATACGGTAATGTGAACTTTTAGCATTTGGAGATTTCAGTTCAATGACCATTTGAATTAAAGTATTTTGTGACTTCATCATACCTCATATGCAAATGATTATCGCATATAGTTTACAGTTTATACAAGAAATTTTAGTAAGACCCAACTGGATATACCATTTGTGGAAAGTAGTGAGGAACTATTTTTGAGTACTGGTAAAGCTGGATGGAACGGAAATCATAGAACGAATGTATCTGCATGTTGCCCGAATTTAACGTTTTTGACACTGTTTCGGTTTCCTTGTATAGAGATGGCTCAGCAGGAGGAGAAGTAATTGCATCTAAAAGTTTTTCTTCTTTAAGTGGTTGTGCTTCAGAGTCTATAACAGGTGGTAAACGATGCCTTTCAATAGCCAAGATCTTGCGAAGTCTACGTTGGTAAGGTTTGGTTTTCATGGATCCGTCCTCCTGCCATCGCCTGATCCAGCGGTACACTGTGGAGAGACTGGCGCCGGTCTGGCGGGAGATGGACCTGGCTGAGGCGCCTCCCAGCCACAGCCACACCATCTTGGCTCTCTCGGCAACTATCAACGGGCTGTTTGACAATCTGCGGTCCATTGTGTTTCCCGCACCTCTGTTGAGCAAAATTATGTTGGAGGTGTTTCCGAAGAGTTAACTCGAAATTCAAAACATAGACAATATGAGTAAATAAGAAGACATTGACATCTATCTGCCCCTTAAGTTACAAAATATTAATTTCCCAGCGTCTTCCAGCCAAAGCCTGTTCAGCAGCCACAACAGACCTGTCTGATAGTTTGTAGTGCAGTTGTGTTTCTCATAACTTAGCTGAGCAAAACTGTATTGTTTATTGATGTGATGAGATAAGGTGTATCAAACATGCGTTACGGTTGTATATATCAGTGTTATCTTGACGTTATTTTATAGTAAATGCCGTTTTCATACCCACCCAAAAACATACTTTTTTTTTTTTTTTTTTTCAACTAAACGGCTTTATTCAGCTTGAAAGAAACGTCTTGCAGTGAAAGGTTTACTGACGAATATCACTACTCTAATTTGATACTTTCAGCCTAAGTGAATATTACTTTTGAGGTAACAGGACAAAGTAAGAAAGAGGAATCTAAAGGGATAATGTGTCCATTCTTTAAAGCAAAGCCTATCTATCTATTTATAGCCCGACGTCCTAATCCTGCAAAGGGTGGCCACAGACAAAACGCCTCCAAGTCGCTCTGTCACCCACCATTTGACTGCCTTCCCCCAACTCTCTCCCCCATCCCTCATATACCTCACAACTCCATCCCTGCACCTCATCCTCGGTCTCCCCCTCCCTCTCCCTCCCTCCACTTCACCTGCATACACCCTCTCAGCCAGTCTTTCATTCTCCATTCTCTCCACATGTCCAAACCACCTCAGTGTAATTCTCCTAATTTTCTCAATCACATCCACATCCACCCCACAACGTTCCACATGTCCCTCCATGTCACTCAACATGCTCCTCTCAGGTAATTCATTTCCAATGCTCTCACTCTTGACTTGTTCCCCTCTAGCTAGGTCCATGCCTTGCTTCCATACGTTAGGGTAGGGATCACAATTCTATCATGCACTGACTTCATAACTTCCATACTCAGCTCCCTATTTCTCATCACTGCTCTCAGTGAACCAACATCCTTCCCTGCTGTACCCTTTCAAGCACTTCATCCCCCAAATTTCCATCTTTACTCATCATACTACCCAAGTAAATGAATGTACTCACGTTCTCCATATCCTCACCATCCAACTTCACTGCATTCTGTGACTTCATTCCTCTCAAACACAAAAACTTCACTCTTCTTCCCATTAACTCTCAGATACCTCTTCTTATACACTGTTCCAAATTCATTCACCAAACCTTGCAAGTCCCATCCATCTTCACTCAACAACACTGTATCATCAGCAAACAGCAACACTGGAATCTTCCACACCTCACCTTCATTCATTACAGCCACCCCCACATCCACTGCCCTACCTTGCACCTCCTTTACAACCTCATCCGTGAATATATTAAAAGAGCCATGGAGACATCACACATCCCTGTTTCAGTCCCACATTTAGATAAAAGAACTCACTCAGCTCACCATCCACTCTTACCGTAGCCCAAGCTCCCTCGTACACATTCTTCACAGCACTCAGCAATTTCCCATCCACTCCATATATTCTTTATACCTTCCACACACCTTGCTTATCTACTCTGTCATATGCTTTCTCCAAGTCCATGAAGGCAGCCTACACTTTCCCTCCCTTCTCTAGATACTTCTCCACTAAACATCCTAGAACAAATATCTGATCTACACACCCCTTTCCCTTCTTAAATCCCCCTTGCTCTCCAAGTAGTTTCTATGTTATATCTCTAACCCTATCAATAGGGATTCTACCATATATTCACCAGTCACACTAAGAAGGCAAATACCCTTATACTTACCACATACTTCTCTTTCCCCTTTTCCTTTGTATAAAGGAACATTTATACTTGATTTCCAGTCCTCTGGAACCCTTCCCTCTTCTGAAGCCAATCTACACAACTTCCATATCCACTCCACAACAATCTCACCCCCATACTTCAGCATTTCACCACACACTCCATCAATTTCTGGGGTCTTTCCGATCTTAATCTATTTCATTGCTTCAACTACTTCCGCCCTACTGATCTCATCCTCCCTACTCTCATCTCTTCTTCTCCCAGCCATTCCCCAGCCAATTATACTCACACTGCTCTCACTGTCAACTTCAACAAATCCTCAAAGTGCTCCTTCCATCTCCTCATTTTCTCTCTCTTCTCCACCAGCAATCTATTATTCCCATCTTTCACTCCCTTGCTATTTTCCCTGTCACACTGTCTAACTTTCTTTACCTCCATCCAAAACAATTTCATACTCTCCTTCCATTTCACATTCCTATTCCTCCCAAACTCTTCATCCACTACTTTTTACTCTCCTTCACCTACTGTGTAATTTATAGTTTGAACCAGAGTCGTGAGACATTGTATATAAGAACTGTTTGTGGTTGCTTTATACTCGCCAAAAAAAAAAAAAAAAAGGAAATTTAACTTTATAAGGACTACGTAATTTGGTAAAATGAACGAAGATTCCGAAGAGGGGTTCTCTCAGTTCCATTTTATAATATTTTGTTTCAGCTGTTGTAGCTTTGTACTACACTGTGAAATGGCACACGATTATTCATTAACAATCAGTCATTGCACTAACTTCAAGATGACAAGCTTTGATCCACTCACTCTAACATCCATCGTGTTCAAGGTATGGAGAAATGTTTCGTGAGAGTCTACTTTAAGGAAAGTATGAACCATTGCCTCACCTGCACCAGTCAACCAATGCTGCTGTTCTTCAAATGGTGTATTACCACAACCATCCCTGATCTACTTTGCAGCCCATCCCATCAACGCTTCACTCATACCACTACCCATAACTGTCCAAGTCCATCACGTCAACACTTCATCACCCACCTCACCTTTTAGTTGTAACATAATGAATGTAATAAATACTACCTTAAGTATTAGGTGATAAACTACAACACTCATATCCACAGCATATCCCAACACTGTCGTAGACAGCCATCCACCGCCAAAACATTCATTTCCATTCTATTGTCTCTGCCCACCCTACTCACCCCTTAAAGACATATTTTTATCTCAATTATTGCTCAGAAGGTGTAATTGGGTACATTATTTTATATTCAGTTCCTGAAGAGGCCTTCATTTACTTGATCACCATCTTAGGTCATCCTGATCCGTTCTGCCCCTCCATGGCCCCTATATCAGTTCTGATGTTGAAATTATCAAAATAATGACTGCCTTAATAACTAGCCAGCCTACAGCATCCAGACTCACAGAGGAAATTTTCCTTATCATAGCACACAGTTAACATGATTGAAGCCCATCCCGTCCACACTTCTTTACACATCCCCACTTGACCCTGAAAAGAATTCGTTAACATATTCATTGATGTTCTGTATGGATGTAGCTCAATACTGGCATCAACATTAAAAGCCGTAATCTGAGATTATTCTTTTTCACTTTCACCAGTTGTACAGACCTGATAGAACCTGAGAAATATGAACGGTCACATGTTAATCAAACTGTCGAAGTGCCATTTCTTACGCAAGAAACTACGATTCCTAGAATATGTCGTCGATGCACACAGAATTCATACATCAGATGACAGGGTCAGAGCCATAACAAACTTCCCTACACCAACTAACACTGATGCAGTACGCAGTTTTCTCGGCCGTAGTAGCTACTATCGTCGATTCATCAATGGGTACACCCAAATAGCTGCACCGTTAACAAAACTGTTAATATGTGCGCTTTATGTTGTCTGATGAAGAAGTGATCACATTTACAACCCTGAAAAACGCCCTTGCACAAGCCCCAGTTTGAGCATTCCCTGATTATTCAAAACCATTTCTTCTCTGTATTGATGCTTCCGGAGTGGGCCTAGGTGCCGTTCTCATGCAGAACAACTCTGAAGGAAAGAACTGTGTCATTACTTATACCAGCCGTGCATTAAACTCCACAGAAAAGAATTACAGTGTAACTCATTGGGAAGCTCAAGCTGTGGTCTGGACCCTAAAGCATTTCCGCGACATCATCCACGGTTACCCTGTTCGCATCCAAACAGACTATCTTCCCCTGTGTGACCTGTTTGGGGGATGTAATCTTACTGGTCGACTTGCATGTTGGGCAGCCATTGTTAATCCAACATTTGAATACGTTCCTAGGAAGTCAAATGTTGGATTAGTCATTAACAGTGACTGCCCAACATGCAAGTCGACCAGTAAGATTACATCCCAGAAACAGGTCACACAGGGGAAGATACTCTGCTTGGATGTGAACAGGGTAACCGTATATGATGTCGTGGAAATGTTTCAGGGACCAGACCACGGCTAGAGCTTCCCAATGAGTTACACTGTAATTCTTTTCTGTGGAGTTTAACACACGGCTAGCATAAGCAATGACCAGTTTCTTTCCTTGTGAGTTATTTTGCATGAGAATGGCACTGAGGCCCACTCCAGAAGCATCAGTACAGAGAAGAAATGGTTTTTAAAAATCAGGGAACGCCAAAATCGTAGCTTGTGCAAGGGCATTTTTCAGGGTTGTAAATGTGATCACTTGTTCATAAGACAACATAAAGGGCATGTCCTCCTTTAACAGTTTTGTTAACGGCGCAGTTATTTGGGTGTACCCTTTGATGAAACGATGATAGTAGCCACTAAGGCCGAGAAAACTGCATACTGCATCGGTGTTGGTTGGAGTAGGGAAGTTTGTTACGGCTCTGACCTTATCATCTGATGTTTGAGTTCCGAGAGCATCGATGACATGTCCTAGTAGTTGTAGTTTCTTACATAAGAAATGGCACTTTGACAGTTTGATTTTAAGTCCAGCTTGTTTGAGCCTAGTGAACACCTTGGCCAATATTTCTAAGTGTTCTTCTAGAGAGTGACTAGCGATTATGACATCGTCTAGATAAGCAAAGACTAAGTGATCTGTCATGCCAGCGAAAACTATGAATTAGCCGCATGAACGCCGATGGTGCATGTCTCAAGCCGAATGGGAGTCTACGGAATTGGTAATGCCCGGATGGGGTGCTAAAAGCAGTGATTGGATAAGATGACTCCTCCATTTCTACTTGCCAGTAGCCACTCAAAAGATCTAGGGAGGGGAAAACACAATTGTTTTCACCTAAGGATTCCAACAAATCAGTGAGTACAGGAAATGGAAATCTGTCCGGGAGAGTCGGTGCATTCACGCATCTGTAATCTATCACTGGTTGTAACTCACCACTTTTCTCTGGAACGAGAAATAATGGACTGTTCCACGGACTGTCAGAGTGTTCAATGACGTCGGAGTCCAACATGTCCTGAATAAGACGATCAGCCTGTTGGTGTTGGCTGTGTTGTAAATGGTAGGCAGGGATACATACTGGCTGAGCTCCAGGCTGTAATGTAATGTTGTACTGAATTAGGCTAGTTTTGCCCATGTCCTCACCGTGTAGGGCTACTACTTCACGATAGTCTCGGAAGAGATTAAGCAACTGGCTTCTGTACTCTGGATAATCACTTTGTTTCACATGAGATTCACGATTAGATGGAATGTCAGTGGACTGAGCGACTAAGCGCACATCTGCAACAGAGAGTGGAAAGTCTTGGCACACACGTACGGCCACTGGGTATACAAAGAAATCACCAATCTGTGTTCCCGTATCCAACTTAAGTGGGGCATTAGAAGTGCTGGCTAAGTACAAGTAGCATAAGCTATCCTCCAGTACCGTACACAATGCCGACTCATGAGCTAAGCCATTTACACAACACATCCCAGGCAGGACTAGTACATCCACTCCTGCTTTTGCACCCACAATATGAACAGAGACTTTGGTAAATTTATGCAGTAACAAAATTGTGCACTGATTTGTTACTGCATGCCTTGTCTGTGCATGTTGTAAAACATCATTCAAACTATGTGAGGCAGTTAAATGAGACGTGTCTGAGTCAGCAAATGTGCCACTGTCAGAGGGGTTGACATGATCCACTACTGAATGCTCAGATGTGTATCCACTGGTGAATGTTTAGAGGGTGTAGCACTGGATGTGAGTGAATTTGGCTGTTCTAGTAGCGGTGTATCTACCTCTCGAGTAATGGTGGGGTCATGTGAGAGGGAATAACTGAGCTTATCTGGGAGAGTGCTGGACATGGATATTCCATGCCAGATATTAGGAACCCGTTCATGTCTATGCTACGACAAGCAGGTAATAGGGCAATTGCTTGTTGAACCATTGTCGGAAAGCCAATAAAAGTATCCGCTGGATATTTAAGATCGTTGGTGACATGGAATTCAGCAGCAAAAGGTGTTAAGGCTTTATCAAGTTGTACCTCTAAAGTGACTTTTCCCTTGACCTGAAATTCTGAGCCATCCACGCCACATAGGTGTATGTCAAGTGGTTTGATGAGCCTGGCCTTCATAGTTGTTTCCCTAATGCTGTTTAGAGAGGTATCAGAGATCAAATTTACCATACATCCAGTGTCCATGAAGAAAGAGCTTTGTACCCCTTCGCTCCATGCTAGAATTTCTAAGCCTAAAGAAATTATAGGCCCTATCTGGCGAATGGGGAGTTGATCTTCTGTTGCCTTACTTTCTGGTACAGGTATATCTTTCACTTTTACATTACATTCATCTAATGTGAGTGCTCCTCTTCCACGGACCGACGGCTCATAAGGTAATGACACTCGTCAGTGGAGTGAGTTGTACTATTATTGTGATATTTGCATGTAAGTTGGTGGGATCACGAAGATGTGTGCTGCTGTCCCTGTGAACGAATTTGGCTGTTACATTCTTCCGATATGGGGCACAACTGGACTCTCGATGATCGACGTTACCGCAGTGCCAGCACACAACCGAGGATTGTTTGCTCCATCGCACATTAGATTTGTCACGACCCCTGGATCGGGAGTGTGAGTGAGGACGATTAGTAGGTTTCCCTTTCGTAGTTGCCCCCGAACGTGAGTAATCCTATGAAGTGGCGGATGTGTGCAGTATTCTCGCAGTACTGCCCGCAGAGTGAGAGGCTGAGATGTGAGTACTGGCCTGGCGAGTAATGTTTGATCCCGATATTTCTACTATGGCCTTTGAGATCTTAACTGTTTTTCCCCTGGGATTAAAGCCAATCTGTAGGGCTATTTCCCGTTGGTGATCCGTGAGCCAGTTCATAAATCTTACGTAACCCCATAAATCTCCAAAATTATCTAGTGCAACCATAAGCTGGCCATTTACTACAGATACCCATTGAGTACCATGCAACAATTGCCGGATGTCAGAACTGGTCGCCTTCACTGCAGCGGCCGCTTCAATTACCCTTGCATGTTGTAAAGGTATTTTAAGATCCTCCACCATCTGTTTGAGGAGATTAGTCAAACTAATGAGAGATGCGGCATTGGAATGTTGACAACAAAGCTGAATTAATTGTTGCCAGCATTTATCAAATGTCTGACAATCTTTGAAGTGTCCTGCACGAATTGCGGCTCCTATTAGTGATCTGCCTTGGTGTAGCTGGCCCAGTAGATAAGAAACTTTTAGGGGTTCAGTTGTGATTTGCTGATTACGAATGTATGTTTCGACCTCTCTGAGGAAGTCATAGATGGAAACTGTACTGTCATCTGTAATTTTGGGGCGGTTAGCATCGTCCGAATATATGGACTGGGGAGGTGGGGGGGGGTCCTGATTCGCCATCGTTGGAAGAGAGTGAGGTTGCGAAAGTGAGGAAGTAGTCGCTATAGTAAGTTGAGACGGTGTGTTAGAAGGGACTATTGTAGTGGCAGTGGTGTGTGTCGGGGTTTGTGGTGATGTATATGTAGTAGAAGGTAAGGACAGAGGCTTTGATGAAAGCTGTGTGACATCTAGAGAATCAATTGGGAAAGATGGTAGAGTATCTGGTGTCGATATATCTGGATTAAGAGCAGCAGTTGTAGGGTTGGTATAGGTGGTAGTAGGTGTGGTAGGAGAAGTAAGAGTAGCCGTAGTAATAGTTTAAGGAGTAACAGTTTTTTTGTTGTATGATTTGCCACTATGAAGATACGTTACATTATCATCACATACATGATCATCAGTTTCACTGTCAGATTCCACTGGAGAGAGATCCACCCTTTAAAATATATATATATATATATATATATATATATATATATATATATATATATATATATATATATATATATATATATTAATAGATGAGGAAGCAAGTGAATAAATACATAAATGAATGAATAACTGAATGAATGAATGAAAATATTTATAGCATAAGAAGAAATATTATTTATATACAATGAATATGAGCAGGAATGAATGCGTTCTGTACAGCGAAGTGTGAAGGTAACCGGGAGAAAGTAGGACGAAGTACGAGTGAGTGAACGAGAAATTCTGAGTGAACGAAAAACAAGGGACGAAGAATGCAATGAATGAACAGGAGTAAATGAATTAAATAATCACACTCTATAGAGACAGCACACTATCTCTGTAGAAAGAATCGATTAATTTGATAAGAAAATGCATGAAGATGCACACACACACACACACACACACACACACACACACACACACACACACACACACACACAAGAATAATATTCACAGTATACTGGAGGTAAGTGTGTTTCACTCGAGGGCAGAAGGTACTGTAGAGTGAAGGCAAGCCCTTGAAGTGAGGCAGCTCTCCGGCAACTCCCTCCTCCCACCGAAGGTGTTGATTGGGCAGAGAAGGGCTGTTACATAACTGGGCAGCACTCATGCTCTGGGCAAAGCGAGAAGCTGAAAGGAGTGTATGGGTGTGACGTAGCTGCCTGTGAGTGGCCACGCTCTCTGCGTGACGTCAGGGCTGGCTGGTATGAGGAGAAAGATGACGCAACAGCGTTAGGCGGCGTTTGGGAGCTACTTCCTGTAGTAGGGGGTTGGTTGAGGTTATGAGGGTAAATCACTAAGCCCGTGCAGTGTGGTAATGTAATAATGGGTTACACGGGACTGACAGCTGAGGCAGGAAGTGAGGTTAGTGGTGGAGGCTCACTGTGGATGTGGTGTTGTGGTGGTAGGTGGGGGTTGGTGTGGGTTAGTCCAATAACAGAATCACACCAAAACTGCAAGGGTGTTGCTGTAACAGAACCACAGGAGAACCGCACCAAGATTGCAATAAGGCTGGAGGCTGGAGCAGAGATAGGCTGTTGTCATGGGAGGTGTAGCAGTGTGGACAAGATGGGCAATAGCGCCGAGAGTGCCCGAAGAAGACGTGAAATGACGTTTTTCCCACTCATTATCCACCAAATGTTAATCCCTGCCTCGTCAGTTGTAGGTGAATTCAAAGTCTGGGTGGTTTTCTGATATATGTATTAATCACTCCTATACACACATACGGTACCATAACATTGTGCTGATAGGGAGGATTTTCTTGCCACAGGCCTTTATAAGTCTCGTAGCAGTAGCCAAGGTGTTTCCAAAAATGTTAGATTATACAGTAGCGTTGTGAGAGGAGAGAATTTTCAAGTTGGTCCTGTTGTAGGTGGCCGGAGAAAAATAAAGATGAGTCTGGGGTTTGACTGCAGTTTTATTCTCAAGAGGGAGTTATCTTGACAACAAGTACTAAGATCTATGTATCTATTGCCAGACGCCTTCATCTCATACGGGATGGCCACAAACAAATCGCCTCCACGTCGCTCTGTCCCCCGCCATTTCACTGCCCTGCTTCCAGCTCACACCCACCATCCTCATATACCTCTCCACTCCATCCCTCCATCTCATCCTTGGCCTCCCCCTCCCTCTCTCCCCCTCCACCTCACTCACATACACTCTCCTTATCAGCCTCTCACTCTCCATCCTCTCCACATGGCCAAACCACCTCAGTGTGTTTCTCCTAACGCTTCCCATCGCATCCACATGTACATCACAACGCCTCTTCACATCCTCATTTGTCAGTCTGTCTCTCCATGTGACTCCACATGCTCCTCTCAAATAACTCATTTCCACTGCTCTCACTCTTACTTGTGTTCCTCCAACAGGGTCCAAGTTTCACTTCCATACGTTAGAGTTGGTATCACAATACTGTCATGTAGTAACTTTTTCACTTTCATGCTCACTTTCCTGTTTCTTATCACTGTTTTCAAGGAACCAGCATCCTTTCTTCCTTGTTGTACCGTTTCAAGCACTTCATCCCCCAAACTTCCATCCTTACTCATCACACAACCCAAGTACTTAAATGTTCTCACATTTTCCATTTCCTCCTCATCCAACCTCACTGTACATTCACTGACTTCACTTCTCTCGAAGACCATGACTTTACTCTTCCCTACATTGACATTTAGAATCCGTTTCTTACACAATTTCCAACCTCATAAACCAAGCCTTGAAGCTCCCTTTCGTCTTCACTTAACAACACAGTATCGTCTGCAAACAACAGTTCAGGGAGTTTTCAAACACTGCCCTCTCTCATTGGGCCACTCCAGCATCCACTGCCATACCTTGTGTCTAGTTTATAACCCCATCCATATGCAGATTGAACAACCATGGAGACATGACATCCCTGTTTCAACCCAACTTTCAAATAAAGTAATTCACTCAGTTCACTATCCACACGCACTGCAGCCTTAGCCCCCTCATAAATACTCTTCACAGCATTCAACAACTTCCCATCGACTCCATATATTCTTAATACTTTCCACAATTCCTGCCTATCCACCATGTCGTATGCTTTCTCCAAATCCATGAAGGCCGCATACAAGTTCTTTCCCTTCTCTAGAAACTTTTCCACTAAAGATCTAAGAATGAATATCTGATATATACAACCTCCTCCCTTCCTAAAACCTCCCTGTTCTTCTCCAACTAATTCCTCTGCTATTTCCCTAACTCTGTCAGTATCTTACCAAATACTTTTCCTATTACACTAAGGAGACAAATGCCCGTATGATTACAACACACTTCTTTTCCCCCCTTTCCCTTTGTAAAAGGGAATAATTGTCCTTTGGGACTCTATCTTCCTCCCAGGGCAACCTGCACGTCTTCCACATCCTTTCTACCACTTTTTCTCCCCCATGCTTCAGCATTTTACCGCAAACTCCATCAATTCCTGGGGCTTTCCCAATTTTAACTTTCTTGATTGCTTCTACAAACTTCCATCCTACTGATTTCTTCCTCTCTTCTCATATCCCTCCATCTCCCAACCAATCCTCAGCCACTTATACTTGCATTACTTTCATTCACTGTGTTCAAAAATTCTTTGAAGTGTTCTTTCCCTCTGCTCACTTTTTGTCCATTCTCCACTAGTAATCTACCGTTTCTATCTTTCACTCCCCGACTAACTTCAATGCCACCCTGTCTAACTCTCTTTACCTCTTTGTAGAACATTTTCTTACAGTCCCTCCATTTTACACTCAAATTCCTTCCAAATTCCTCATCTACTTTATCCTTACTCTCTCTTTCTAATCTTTTCATCTCTCTCTTTCTCTCTACATATAACTCTCTCTTCCGTTTCTCAACTTCTTACACACCCCTATTTCTCATCCACTCAGTATATGCTTTCTCCTTTGTGCCACAACCTGTCTCACGTCTTCATTCCACCATGCTCTCTCCTTGCACCCCCTTTCATCTTCTCTTCACCCCACACACTACCTCACATGCTGCACAGATTTCTTTTGTAAATATCATCCACACACCTTCCACGTCTTCCATCTGCTCCAATCCATATTTAACCAATTGCTCCTCCATTTCTCTCTTATATTCTTCCTTTTTCTCATCCTCTTGTAACCTTTCCACTCTTCTTGCATGTACTCCTTCCTCGCGTCCTTCCCTTCTTCTATTTCTCCATTTTACTTAGACCTTGATTCTCACCACCACCAAGTGGTGGTCAGAAAGTCCACTCCCCCAACCTCTACATGCTCATGCATCCATTACACATCTTCGCATCCATTCATCCCCACACACATAATCAATCACTGCCTTCCCTTCATTCAGTTCACTCCCCCTCCTTCTCATCACTCACCATGGATACCTGTGGATCATTTTGTGCCTGAAGAGGGTATTGGCTACCACCAACCCCCTTCCAGCACAAATGTCCACTAAAGCGCTGCCATTCTCATCTATCTCAGCAGGCACATCACACTCACCAACTACTCCATCCTCTTTCACATTCCCTACTTTGCGATTCATATCACCAATCAAAAACACTCTCTCATTCCTTTCAAACTTTTCCATGCACACTTCCACATTTGTCCAGAACTCTTCCCTAACTCTGCTTGCACGATCTTGCATTGGCAGAAACACGCACACAGTCGCCCACATGTTTAGTCCAACTTTCCATCTTACCCACACAATCCTTGAGCCAACTGATCTATACTCTCTTATAGTCTACTTCCATCTGTTACTCACAACAATACACACTCCTTCTTTTGCCCTCTCATTCTCACCTACTCTTGCACATATACCCCATCCATACTCCCATTCTCTCACACTCTCACCTCTTCACTTAGTTTCATTTAACCCACAATCATCCACTTTCACACCCTCAAGCACCTGGGCAATCTCTCTCCCTTTCACCTCGTCATTTGCACCCCTTACATTTCACGTCGCCATCTGTATCATGTCCTCTGTGCGGTCCTTTGTACTGAGGTGAGGGCGGTTAATGCTAGCTAATTCCGTGCCTTCTACTCCTGCCTTTTCCACCGTGCCTCTCTTGTTTCCTATTGTGTCCCAACCCTTTCTGCTGTGTTTCTCCAGTTTCACCTGCATATGACTGGTTGGGTCATGTGTGTGGGCATATGTATGTATCTGTTGTGATATCCATCAGGTGAGTGGTATGGCTTTGCATGACCTCTTGTTGTGCTGTGTGCGACATTCTCTAGCTAGAATTCCCACTGCTGTTTCTTCCAGCTCCTTTTAATTTAGGCACGGCTTTCCTGAAACCTCTGTATTACATATTAAGAGCATATATGTCACTGGCTATTAGGTAGTGTGTTATGATATTTTAGTGTCCTGACATTAGTATGTCTTATTTATACGGATCCATTTCCACTGCATGAACTTACAGTGATATGAGGACCTAAACTGCCTGGACTGATCTTGAACTGATATGCTTGGGTGTGACCATGGATGAATTTAACTTGAACACAATGAATATATCTAACCTAATCTTAATGAATTTTAGCAATTATAAAGAAGCTTGCACGATCTTTGGGCCTAAATCGGCTTAACTGTACCTGAAATGGCATGGGTGAAAGAGAAAATCAAGAATGGACCTAAAAGGCACGTAGCACCCGTCAGGCAGCAAACTCTGACCCCTTTCCTAACTTTCTACTGTAAGAGTTAACCGATACTCCCAGTCCTTCATGCAGGCAACATGTCAGTTTTCGAACTGCCTTCCTCTATCTGTATTTCCTTCTGCCTATGATCTCCATTCTTTTAAACACAATGTGTCCAGGCATCTCAGAATGAACGGATCTTGAATAATACTTCTTTTTTTTCAGACAGAGCATTCATCAGGCTTTAGGTCTTTGGTTCCTTGGTCCTTGCATTTAAAAATGGGTTTAATTGAACCTGAGTTATTAATCTGACCTGAAAATAACAGATTAAGCAATCTTAAATGGATGTGATGAGCGTAATTGGACTTGGAGCGGCATTAATAAAACTGGATGGGCCAAGCTGCTCCTTACTGAGCATTGCTAATCCTGAAAGTTTTTGAATTGGTCTGTTTGAACAACTGTTGGTGAGAAGGTAGTGAGTAAACAATAAGCGTCGTAACAGTTAGGCACAACTGGTCGTTAACTTAAGGGTCTCTCAAGCTGAATAAAATATTTTCCAGTTGAATGAATGATATTTATAAAATTGTTCTGGTAATGTATTAGTGGTGATTGCTTCTGTTACCTTTACGAAGAAGTCGTTCATAGTCCAGATAAACTGTTCCGCAGTGGCAAGCGTTACATACAAGAAGACTTGACACAATAAACGATTAGTGCAGACTGTTGCACCTCTCTTCATAACAAACTAAATGCTCTCAAATCTCCAACTCGAATTCTTCCCGCTCCTTCTGGCACCTTGCCAAAAACATTTCTAACAACTCTACTTTATCATCCTTCCCTCCTCTTTTCTACCCTGATGGCTCTGTAGTTATTTCTTCTACTGATAAAGCAGATCTCTTCGCTCAGATTTTCCCCTCCAGTTCCACCTTAGACGATTCCGGTGCTGTTCTTCTATCACTTCCCCCCTCTGACTTCCTCATGACTGACATTAAAATTTCTTCAGCTGATGTATTTTCTGCCATCACTGGCCTCAATACTAGGCATATGGGCCTGATGGAGTGCCACCTGTTATCTCAAGAACTATGCTTCTGTGCTTACACCCTGCCTAGGTAAACTCTTTCGCATTTGTCTTTCAATTTGTACCGTTCCTTCTTGCTGGAAGTTTGCTCTCATTCAGCCAGTCACTAAGACGGGTGACCATTCCCAACCCTCTAACTATCGTCCAATTGCTTTAACATCCTGTGTCTCAAAAGTTTTCGAGTCTATTCTTAACACAAAAAATTTTAAGCATCTTTCCTATCACAGCCTTTTTTCTGATCGCCAGTATGGGTTCCGTCAGGGACGCTCCACTGGCGAACTTCTCACCTACCTTTCAAACTCCTGGTCATCATCCTTTCGGGACTTTAGCGAAAGCTTTGCCATTGCACTTGGCATCTCAAAGGCTTTCGATCAAGTCCGGCATGAATCTTTAATTTCTAAACAGCTCTTTCACGGTTTCTATCCTTCTGTCTGTACCTTCATCTATAGCTTCCTTTCAGGTTGTTCTATAGCTGCTGTTGTAGACGGCCATCGTTCTTTTCCTAGATCTGTCAACAGTGGTGTTCCTCAGGGCTCTGTCCTATCACCAATTCACTTCTTTTCATTCAAGAATGATCTTCTAAGCTGTACATTTAACTCTATCCACTCGTCCACTGATGATTCCACCCTTCACTTTTCCATCCGGTTCCCGCAACTTCCATCTCAGCAGATACTTCAACAAACAAGGGATGAGGCTATGGCACACCTAATGTCTGACTTAACTTGTATCTCTGAGTGGGATAAAAATAATCTTGTTGTTTTTAATGTATGAAAGACTAAGTTTTTACACCTATCAACCCGTAAAAATCTTCCACAGGAGTGCCCACTAATGTTTAATAATATCCAGTTTAATCCTGCATCGTCCTTGAACATGCTTTGGGTTTCATTCACACAGGACTTATCTTGGAAAGATCATATTCCATCTCTTGTAAAATCTGCTTCCAAGAGGTTAGGTGTGCTAAGCCGACTAAGTGCCTTCTTTACCCCTGAAAAGTTGTTGACTTTATACACGGGTTTTATTCGCACCTGTTTAGAGTACAACTTTCATATGTGGGGAGGCTTCCCACATACAACTCTTCTTGATAGGGTAGAGTCAGAGGCTATTCATCTCATCAACTCTCCTCCTCTTACTGGCTCCCTTCAACCTCTGTCTCTCCGCTACACTGTTGTCTCTTTATCTCTTTTCTATCACTGCTTCAATGGTCACTGCTCCTCTGAACTGTCTGGTTGCATGCCTCAACCTCTACAACGGGTGTGTAGCACCTGTCTACCAAGAAACTCTCACCCTTTTCTGTCCAACTTTCTAATGCAAAAGTTAACCGTTACTCTCAGTCCTTCATTTATGCAACAGGTCAACTCTGGAACTGTCTACTACTTCCTATGATCTCCAGTCTTTCAAACGCAGTGTGTCCAGGCATGTAGAAATGAATGCATCTTGAATTTGGTTCACTTTTGTGTTGTTTCTGTTTTTTTTTTTTTTTCTTGGATGGAAGTGTCTTGCGGGCTCTGCATTTGGTTTTTTCTTCACCGCATAAAAATAAAAATAAAATAAAGCTCTCAAGAATATCGCATATCTGGACCAAGAACATTACGCAAAGATGTCCTGTTGTTTAACCCGTCACGTCCCGAGGTTTTCCGCACCTCCGACATTCCCCAATCCCGAGGTATTTTCAAAAAAAATTTTTTTGGCTAAAACCTCCGCTTTTGGTGAGAAACCTCGAAAATTCATAGAGAAATCGCTCACCTGAGGTTTAAAATACTCGATCCAGGTAGGAGTTCCTCCTTACCTGACTGAGTTTTCTAACATGCTGGCACCAAAGAAAACGAGTTCTATGGGAGGGTAACTATTTCACACAACTCATAAACGGTATTTATTTATTTACTTGGTACGAATTTATATGTAGTATGAGAGTATATTGGTTTTCAAGCAGTAATATAGGCATTATAAGCATTGTTTCACTTACTAACTAATCACCATACCTGACCTTTTTTTGCCACATGACCTGATCATTATTTCTGACTGTTTCTTCTTCTAATGCAATGTAAACTTTGTCCTCCACATTATCATCGACTGGGGAATCACTCTGGCCCTGAATATCTTTACTGGCCAGGTCACTGGTAACAGGTGTATTGCCGAGACAATGGCATGAGGGGGGGAGGGGGCAGGTTATGTGGTGTAAGGCATTGTCCCTGCTTGGCATCTTGTAGAGGAATCGAGGAAGGTGTCCTGTGTATACGTACAAAAAATCACGCAAAAATTGAAAATTTTGCAAATTAGGGACCTTGCAATTGCACGACGTACCAGTACGTCGCTGGGACTGGCAAATGCAAAATGTTGCAACGTACCCATACGTCGACGGGACAGGGCGGGTTAAATAGTTAACGGAAGTAGTTTTTAACATTTCCACATCTTGAGATCAACACTGAGCTAAATAATTTGACAGCAGAATAAAAAAAAATCATTGTTCCAAATAAGTTCATTGTAGTGACGTTTTCAGTACAAATGTAAAATTACCTTTGCAGAATATAAGCACTTTTGTATTTCACCAAAGAGAATTTGTAACACTGCTCCATTAGCGATTTATCTGTGTAACATACCTTGAAATTAACTTTATTTTTATTTTTTTTAAAATCAGTATTGGGCGTCAGAGTGAATACAAGATATTATAAACCCATACAACCTAAGAATGTCATGATATTTCCATTCTTACCTGCTGTTGATTTTTTTCCCTTCAAAATAGGAGAGATATTACAAACTGGAGACGTAAGATAGAACATTCATTAGCCCCTTCACTACCAAAGGGATATTTTAACCTCTAATATCGTCCCTTGGTAGCAAGACTAAATTACAAAAATATTCACCTTACCTAAATGGTGATATATATTATGAGAAATAAATCGATGAGAGAATTATTAAACATTTGAAGCCAGCGATAATATGATTGCATACGAAAAAGCCTATAAAGAGTAACATTAAAGTGGATCACAACCTCAGTCAAGTCGTCGTTAAAACCTGTGAAATTCTCAGAAGCCCAGTTTTGTGAGGATCGTTTGATCTGTTCAAAGGCAAGCATGGCTATGTGTGCCGGACTTTAACAACGCTCTGTTAGTACTCATACTATTGTGTTTTGTTGTTGGTGTATCTGAGGGGGAGTTAAGATGATAATATTAATTTAATTTGAACATTCGTCCGAAATAGATTTAACCCTGCCGTCCTCCTGTGCAGATCTCTGTAATACAATGGGGTAATTAGGTTTTAGCAGTGCGACCAGACTAACAGGGCACCTAAATAATAATGGACACTGTCGAGGTCTCTGTATGACACTATGTGTTAGAAAAGTATCTCATGTACTTAATATGCTACTCTCAGGACAATCTTTAATGACTCGATCACAAGTAGCGACACTTCACAAAACACAGAAAATAGTTCTTGAGATGAAAAGGACCTAACTTTGGTTTAAAAGAATGCTAAAAAAAAATAGAAAAGATGCTACGAAATCTCTATGCCTATAGGAGTCCGACGAAAAGTTAAGAAAAAAAAATTTGCTGTCGTTGCTTTCAAACATAAATTCATTCCTTGGTTTTCTCTTATTTATACACGTCTCTGTTACACAACCTTAGTATATACTTCCGTCTATCTGTCTCTCTATCCATTGCTAGACTCCGTAATCCCAGAAGGGGTGGCTACTGACAAAATCTTCCATATCTCTCTCCATCTCGTCTCTTCACCTCATCTCCAGCCTTCCTCTCCCCTCTCTCTTTCCACTTCCGTCAGATACACTCTCCTAGCCAATTTTGCGGTTGCACAGCATAGTCAAAATGTAACAGGGTGATTCAGGCAACATACACATGGACAACAAAATGCACTTGAATTAGCTAATTTTTCTGTCTGTCTCTTCACGATACTCCATGCTCTGTTCTCAGATAACTGATTTCGGTTCCTCTTGCTCCTGACTTGTGCCCTTCCTGTAAACTTCAGTCTTAATATCAGTGTGTTAATGTGGTAATTGCAGTACTGTCGTTCAAGATTTTTATTATTTCATTCATGAATCCTTCCCTATTCCTTG
The DNA here is from genome assembly GCF_032717465.1 of Coenobita brevimanus. Classification (NCBI taxonomy): domain Eukaryota; kingdom Metazoa; phylum Arthropoda; class Malacostraca; order Decapoda; family Coenobitidae; genus Coenobita; species Coenobita brevimanus. The sequence continues at coordinate 47,992,426 of NC_136993.1, read as the reverse complement.
CCACTACTTTCGCTGTTCTTGCAGTCACTCCTTCACTTCTGTGCCTTTTGTTGCGCTTAATCCTTCTAACTGCCACCTTTTGCTCATCACACGGTCTAGATTAGGAGGTGGGGAACCTTTGTCCTATTAAGGGCCATTAGGATATTTTTAACATCATTCGTGGACCATACAAAATTATCAAATTAAAATCAACTACAGCCCTGTACATTATATATATATATATATATATATATATATATATATATATATATATATATATATATATATATATATATATATATATATATTCGTTCATGACTTTATGAAACTGCATATATGAATTGCCTCGCAGGCCTGATCAAATGGTCTTGCGGGCTTTATACGGCCCGGAGGCCGGACGTTCCCCATCCCTGATTCTAGATACATGAAGGGAATCAGTTGTGTAGTTTATGAACGTTCAGTTTCGCAACACAGTGACATAACCCCTCTCAAGAGCCATAACTTTTCTCCTAGATACATTTTTCACTTTTAAAGTTTGATTTTTATAAACTATTCGTAACTCATTCGTACACCAAGATTTGCAACACCATAACCTTCTTGACAGGGGATACTCAATCATTTGCTGTGGCACCTTGTTTGTTTCTTTGCTTACACTGTCAGTGGACAAATGGCGCAAGCGTTTCAGTCCAATAATAAATGATTTTGCTAGTTTTCCACTCTCATATTTATGATGATTATAATATCAGTTCTCTCCACATTCCTTTTCTCCCGCCACAACATACTTCACATACCTAAAGGCAGCATAAAATTCCTTTGCCTCCTCTGATTACCTTTCTGTTATAAGTCTGAGACAATGTGCTGTCCACACACCACCCACACTTCCTAAAACAGTTCATGACTCTTTTTTATTAAAATAACGCTACCATCAGACAGTTTTGTAGCTGAATCTATTAGTTTCTATTAATGTAGGAGTTTATTTAGTCTACATTTAATCTTATCATTTCGTAATGGCTCGCTTAAATCATATAAACTAGAGCTAGTAAGAAATAGGTGAGAAATCTTCTAGCATAATTGTTTAATGACGAATTTTGTCCAGTGCATAGACATAGAGCTTAACCGTGTAGGCCTGATAATATATTCTTTATTACTGCTATCTCCAGATGATTCTACTAAGTTTGGTGGAACTCTCATCTTGAACTTGTTAATCACTGTTCTATTTTATGCACTGCACCCAAAAAGTCTCTCCTAAACTAACCAAAACGTTTAGAAGTGGCAAAAATAACAATCAGGTTGTGCTCCAGATAGTCCCGTCATCAGCGCAGAAACGTTACATAAAAAATGGAAACAGATATTAGATGTTTGGCTTGTTGATTCTTGTGATGTCTAGCTTGTTGATTCTTGGCCTGTCAGTAGGCATGAATAGTCAGAAATCATCGCTCAATCACCTTAACCCAACTTTCATCAAAATACAGCTTGTCTTCCGTAGATCAGTGACACATTAAGACAATATTATGGCTATACATCCTTTCAATAGTATTTCTCAAAGTTTACCATCTTATACTAGTGTTCAGTACTGTATATGTCAGAAGATTGAGATTTTATGCCAAGTGAAAGTGGATAATTTACATTACAGTAACTAGAAAGATATATGAAGTGAGTAGCCTACTGCAGATTTCTTACCTTGTCTGTGCTATGCCGTCAGCAAAGTGGTTCTTGTACACTGAGCATCCTATTATACAAGCTACGGTTAGGGCGTGGCTAACACCTCGACCTTCTAAGGCTTCATCTCTCTCTCTCTCTCTCTCTCTCTCTCTCTCTCTCTCTCTCTCTCTCTCACACACACACACACACACACACACACAGATTCTACATCACAGGACAAACAGATACAACTTCATATATTCGATTTATTGTTCAAACGCAATTCCATTTGTCTTCTTTCACTCACTATAGTATTTACATCCTGATTAGACGCTAGCAGGTATACTCGCTATTACATTTAGCATTTCCATATTCTCCTGTCCATCGTCTAGGTATGTTAGCATAAAAAAATTTTATCTGTGGCCTTAAATATGTGTCCAAAGAAGTGAATAGTTACTCGCTGGCCTGTATCCACCAGGAAATAATTTAAGTGGACTAATAGTGGCAACACTTCATCATGGAATACTCACGTTGTCAGTGTTGTACTCCTCTCTCTCTCTCTCTCTCTCTCTCTCTCTCTCTCTCTCGTATTATTATTATTATTATTATTACTAGTAGTAGTAGTAGTAGTAGTAGTAGTAACAGTAGTATCATTTAGAATGTATTGCAAAAAGATATTGTATCAATACAATTCAGTGACTTTACCCATCAGCCACGCACTTACCCATACATTATATACAGTAATGCATGAAGCCCATTGAACTAGAGTGAGAGTGTCAGGTTCTCCCCCAGCAGCAGGAGGAAGGCGTCACCGGAACCAAGGAACAGCAGATATAAAGCACCCTGTAAGTGGTTCATGCTCAGTGGTGTCTCCTTTTGCCCTGCCTGGAATAAATAGAGATAGAGTTAAGGCTGTGTGTCCTATCCAGTTCGAAGAGCCTGTCCAAAGTTCAAGTGAAATTGTCTGGTGTTGGCAAGAATGGATTAAAATGCAAAGACTGCCAACATTCCCAAGGTAATGCACAATTTTCTACACACTGATATTTGACACGTTTCTTTGCAAATTGTCATGAAGATTAATGGCCTTTTATTTAACAGTGGATCTCAAACTTTGCTTGTATATATTGTTTGACTGATAACCCCCAGAAGCCTTTCAACAGGCCTGTTAAGATTTCAAAAGTTATCAGGGGCTATTGTCCCAAGAATCAGTTTTGGAAATTTGAAGAATTAAAGGAATGGCACCAACATGAAAGGCGATTGGAAAAAAGAAGAAAGAAACTGAGGATGTACAAGATGTGAAAACCTAATTACGTTTTCGGACTTAATAATTTTTAGGGAAGACTGTGTCGAAACTCCCACCAGTTCGATGAATTATTGATAATTTAATTTTACCGATAACCAGATGTATTTTGACGGCACATGAGACTTTCCTAACTACAGAGAGTAGGTACAGCTTTCATTAACTTTTAAACAGGACGCTCTCAACCAGGGAAAAAAAAAAAAAAAAAAAAAAAAGGAAGGCAGCAAGAAATTAATTAATAGGACGTATTTGGAGTGAAAGGGCAAAATGATGAAAGGATGCATGAAAGGAAGAGAGTAGGGGTGCAGGCCTTTAATCACTTCAGTCCGAGGATGCATTTATCTAAATCCGCTAGCTCCCTGTCTCTTCTATAAAATCCTCCAACACTGGCAATAGTAAAAAATAAAAATCTGACTTATGGTCCAAACTTAACCTCACTATATTCTGAATCTGGCTCTAATCACAATCCAGCTCTAAACTGTCCGTACTTCGGACTTGCTCAGTTTTGACTGGAAAGTAACCTCCTCCCCTTTGCTTTCATTCTCATGCCTATCACATACTAAGTTCAATAACTGATTATACTGGTTTATCCACAAGAATATCTGGCTGAAGAGAGTGTACAATGGGGTTTGCTTTCTGAGTTCCTTCAACAGGATTGACTACAACTATAACGATAATTTAACTTTGTTTTTAGACTGGTTACTCTAACTTACTGTTTTAACCTCTTCAGTCAGAGGAAGATAACTTATATTCCATTAATACTGTAATCAATGAATTTTTTTCAGATTAACACAGTGCCCTAGTTAGGAAGGGTTACTGATGATTTTATCTAACCTATCCAGTTAGGATATCTCTCCTACCGTGAAAAACGATATCTGAAACGAGCAAGAATGCCAAATAATAAAGTACTTATACTGCTGGGGTGAAGTTTGATCTCATTGTAATCTCACCTTGAGTACTTCCTGTTGGTTCAGATTTGACTGGAACGTAACCTCAGCCCTCTTAACCTTCACACGCATGGGTATCACATCTTCTGACATGTAGATAATCATACCAGATTCGTCTAATTGCATAAAGATCATCTTGAAGCGAGTGCAGAATGAAGTGCCTCTTCCATTCAATAAAAATAAAAGATATTAAAACATTTATCTACCTATTTATACACTCCTGTCTACTTACCTATCTACCATATCTCAAAAATAATGAAAACTAAACTCTAAACTCTAGTCCCTCCAATATCAAAGTCCTGGCTGCGCCCCTGCACTTGTTTGTCGGTCTCTGTCTGTTTGTTTATTGGCAGCCACCTTTATGACGGAAGGATGATAAATAAGAGATGAGCGGGAAGGTACTTGTCTGTTATGCATATATTAATTTCGTCTTTCGTTATTGCTGATTGTTTCTTGGCTTTTTTCCTTCATTTTTCATCACTAGGTACAGTTTTATTAATCTAGATATCATTAAAATACTTTCCAACCTGCCCAATCTCAAGAATAATGGTAACCAAAATTCAGTCCTCTCAGTAACAAAATCCTGGCTGCGTCCCTGCTCTTCATTGTTTCTGTCTGTCTGTTTATAGGCAGTCACCTTTATGACGGAGGGATAATAAATACATTAAGAGTTTAATCTCCAAATAGCTCAGACACCTATGACCCATGTGTATGTAATCATCTGCCTATAGCTGGAATAAAATGCAAGAACTGCTTCAGTGATGACATAGATAATGATGCCATTATCAACATTTAGGATCATTTAACTCATTGTCACCTAAATCCAACAACCTAAGGTAAAAAAGAAATGAATACCATTGTTGCCTAGACCATGATAACTCTAAAGGAAGTGTAGATTTACTCCCCCCTCCCCTCCTTCAAAATGTGTTAGTACAACATATGCATGTGTCATAGTAAATATTCTGGCTGAACTCAGTGTAAGATGGGACTTGCCCAATGAAACAAATAATCACACACACACACACACACACACACACACACACACACACACACATATATATATATATATATATATATATATATATATATATATATATATATATATAAATATATATATATATATTTAATTATATATAAAAGAGAGACAGAGAGAAGATATACAGTATATATATATATATATATATATATATATATATATATATATATATATATATTTATTTATATATAAAAGAGAGACAGAGAGAAGATATACAGTATATATATATATATATATATATATATATATATATATATATATATATATATATATATATATATATATATATATATATATATATGGCTGAGTGCAAGAAGGGCCAATGTCAAAAAATGAGGTTTTGAGATAAATGCATTTAAAAGTTTGCAGACTTTACTAAAATTCAGCTAAGAAGAATGGACATAAAAGTAACTTTATCATCGTTGTTTAAGCCAAGTAGCGATCACGTATGCCTTTTTCAGTAACTAGAAGGTGCTTTGCATTGTAAAAATAATATTAATATATGTAAAGAATATTTTCCTATGACACTGGTAATTTTTCCTATTCGGTAATAATCTGCACTTTATTAATACCGGTATATTGTTATTGTTACATTTTTAAAACTGAACATTAAATTTACCTAAGTGTAACTTCCTTATCTTAGTTAATGTTTCCATGTTTATAAACAAAAATGTGAAGAACAATATTTTTTTTTTTTTCATAAATATTGTTCCTGAATTGAAACATTAGCCACATCTCCAAAAATTTTAAGACAATCATTTTTCGGTATTTAAATTACACTCTGGTTTCATCATCTAAATAATCATCATCTACACCATCTGCTGCCTGTAAGCTCCTGTAAAAATGTCTACTTTCAGCAGAAATCAGAGGAAGGAAATCAATTAGGTCCTTCAGCTTTTTAGGGACAAGTTTCTGTGCTCCGTCTTCTAGCTGTTTTATAGCATCCTCCTACGACTCTGGCGACATTTTCCATTGGAGAACTGAAAGACCTATACTGTATTTTACAAGCTCCCGGTACCCTGTATCCATATGAGCAATTTTTGACATTGGCCCTTCTAGCACTCAGCCGTATTATATATATATATATATATATATATATATATATATATATATATATATATAAAGTCTGCATACTCTGAGTTCAAATCCTTGTCCTCAGAGCACGGGCAACAGACTTGGGTTCTTTTTCAGCACTGGGTCTAGAGTATGCAACAAAAGGAACAGGGCTCAAACACAGACTAACCAGTCTTACAAGTATATTACCACAAAAAGATACAGTGCAGGACACAGTAAATATGACACAATACAAATATAATATTAGTACATAAGGATAGGGGATGGACTGTGGGAGACCAGGTAGTTGTAGGTGGGGGCCAGGTGTGGGAGGCAGCCTGTCAGGTGTGCGCCCCCGTAAGAGGTACAGGTCTCTGGTTGCGTGGTGGATCGCCCGGTGTGGGCTGTGGGGTGGCGTCGTGGGAGGCTCCCTTCTGGTGGAGCCTCGGTGTGTGTGACGGCCCTTGGAACTGGGGCTGAACAGGTCAAGCAGATGCGCGGCTCTGCACCTGCCCTTGGAGGAAGTGGGCGTCTCGCCGGGAGGGGTCTGAGTAGATATTGGCCTGGAATCCTCGGGGCGTCCCTCAGCAGCCGGGGGCTGCGGTCTCGCTGGCGTGAGGAGGCTGTCAGAGTCTGCCTGCAGCCTCTCGTACTCAGGATGTCCGACAGTGGCTGGTGACGTTGAGGTGCTGCCTGCAGTGAGCACACTCCCAGGCTCACAATGGAGCTGCTCCAGACACTCTCCAACAGCGACTCTGCTTGGGAGCAAATTCCGCCCCTAGGGGTGTTGGGCTAGTGTGAGGGGCGTCCCACTCAGCCTCTGGAGGGTTGAGGCAAGCAACGAATGCTACCCTTGATGGGAGCCTCAGGGGTAGTGGATGAGGGAAATCCGGTGGACGTTGCCATGGTTTCTATAGTCCCTGGGATGGCAGTTGAGGGAAGTGTGGTGGACGTTCCCTCCTCAGCAAGTCCGGTGGACAATACAGTGGTCCTGCTCCCTGCGGGGTTTATAGGTGAGGGAAGTCTAGTGGATGTTCCATCTCCGTCAAGTCCGGTGGACGTTGCTGTGGTCGTACTTGGGACTGTGAGAGCACTAGTCCCACCCCGATCCTGGAGAGTGTTGGTGTGGCTGGAGTGTACGAAGTAGTGCAGCGGGGTGGTGTATTCCCAGCTGGCTCTGTATAGGGGTAGAGGAGTGAATGGTGGCAAGGGATGTGGGCCCATCTGGCTCGTGGCTCTTACACGCCTCCCTGTGATCTCCTCATGGGGTTGGTGTTTCTTCATCCCATCTGCGTGCCTCTCTGTGGTCTCCCCTTGGGGTTGGTATTTCTATATATATATATATATATATATATATATATATATATATATATATATATGTGTATATACACTATATATATATATATATATATATATATATATATATATATATATATATATATATATATATATATATATATATATATATATATATATATATATGTATATATATATATATATATATATATATATATATATATATATATATATGTATATACACTATATATATATATATATATATATATATATATATATATATATATATATATATATATATATATATGAATATATATACATCTATCTATCTATATCTATCTATCTATATCTATCTATCTATCTATCTATCTATCTATCTATATATATATATATATATATATATCTATCTATATCTATATCTATATATATATATATGGACGAATGGATGAATCCCATCTACAAAAGTATGCATAGGTTATGCAGTAGATTTTTCAGTTCAAATTAGTAGAGTATTATTAGAACAAGTTACTCTTACGATTGATTCTGCCTGACAATCGGTATTTTAGACTAAACGTGACTGATATGAATTAGAATGGATCAATTCTGACTTGGATGCTTGTGACTAAATATGAATCGACAGCCTGAATGTGAAGGCTCTGAATGGACGTATGTCAGGGTTTGTTAGTCTCAATTGTTTATACAAATAACTCCTACAGCCAGAATAATTTCTTGGTATTGGTTAAACATATAAAATAATTTATAAATATACAATGTTGTAAATAATTTATCATGCTATGATGGTATTATTATGGTGATGTTTAAGAATTTTCAGTAGGTGTCTTAACTTTAATGTACATTCGCAGTAAAGTCTCCCTCCTCTCTGCCCACAGAATCAGATTCCCAGATTTTTTCCAAGTGCAAAAAAAAAAAAAAAGGTTTCTAAAATTTACAATATCCAGACATATTCAACTTTCTCTTTGCATGAAATCATCCAGTACCGACCACAAACACTCCATTTCAATCAACATCCGATAGATGACCCATAGGAGGCGGGACTGGATCAACCTTTCCACGTCCCAGAACTGGGCTGTTTTTTTGTAATACCGATTTTCTCCAAAATATTTTCTTTTCCATTACATATCAGTTACAAATGACAAAGAAAAAATCACATCAAAAGTGCACTCTTTCTCTGTGTTCCTGGCTTTCAAGGCCACACTCTCACTATGCGGACCTTTCACCACCTTCCACCTCCATCATGCTTCTCTCCCCACGGCTGGGCAGCCCTCCCACCCCCTCCCTTGTCCCATACCACCACCAGCCAGCATCACCCCGTGCAGGCCGTGACAATACTCTGAGTCAATCTGGCACACTAAGAAGTTCAAACATGTCTATCTATCTATCTATCTATCTATAGCCCAACCCCCTAATCCCGCAAAGGGTGGACACAGACAAAACACCTCCAAGTTGCTCTGTCACCCACCATTTGACTGCCCTCCTCCCAGCTCACATCCTCCTCCCTCATATACCTCTTAAGTGCAAACATGCCTGCAAAAAATTGAAAATGTCATATAACATGAACCATGTCAGTTGACTGCACGTCATATGATGTGAACCAGCACCTAGGGGTTAATAGATAATTCAGTGAGGATTCTACCATTGTTTGAGTATCCTTGTTTGTCAGACTGGTCCCACAATATTACCACATTAACCCCTTACCCGCAGGCCGCCACTACCATGACGCTTTTTACATAAGTACCATACCGTGAGGGGTCACTTCTGTGATCCAGGGATTTTTAAAATCACCTGGGCTTTCAAGTGTGGTCTTGTATCATTTATCAGTACTTCCAGTGTGTAGCTATAGGCAGCGCTGCTAATACTGCTAGTACCCGTATCCAATGTTACCAATTTAGCCATTTTTCTGTGTTTCCCTCGCCTCCCCATCTCCCTTTCCTTACCCCCTCCCCCACCTAGCTACAGCCTGGCTGCGCAATGCAACTCTTGGTCGTTTTTTTCTATTCGTTTTATCCATTAAAATATGCCCTATGCCCTCTTCTCATACAAAAAATATATAATAAAAGGGAAAATGCTAATTAACACTGCCATTGGCAATGAGGTAGCTAATTTATCACCTGGCAACACCCCACATGCACTTGGTCGCTAATTTTCCCTGTTCATTACCCATTGAAATGTTCCTTATGACCTGTTCTCATACCAAAAAATATATAAAAAAAGGAAAAGGCTAAGTAATACTTCCATTTACCTGGAAGTAGCTGATTTATCGTGTATTGTCTAGATTTCCTGCTATCCTCCCGGGATGGGCACGGCACAGCCCAGACGTCCCCATGGGTAAGCGGTTAACCAGTAATTAGATAAATGTTACACCTGTGTATCCGAGCCAAAGTTCCTGAGTCGACCCACACTGGTCCGACTGATGGGTATGTTTTATAAGTCTCATTGTTGGCTTCGTATCTCATTGGTCTTAGCGAATGTTCTGGAGAGAAGTAGAGACAGTTAGATAGGGTACCAAAGAAGTTAGCTGGGGAGGGAAAGATAAAAATGGTAGTTTTCTAGTGGAGAAGGGAGAAAAAGTGAGCACATGGAGAGAAGGCTTTAAGGAATTCGTGAACATAGAGAATGAAAATAATGCAAATATAAGTGGCTGGGGAATGGCTGGGAGAAGGAGGGATGTGAGAAGAGAGGAAGAAATCAGTAGGATGAAAGTTGTGGAAGCAATGAAGAAAGTTAAAATAAGGAAAGCCCCAGGAATTGATGGAGTGTGTGGTGAAATGTTGAAGCATGGGGGAGAGATAGTAGTAGAATGGATGTGGAAGATGTGCAGATTGGCCTGGGAGGAAGGTGGAGTCCCGGAGGATTGGAAGTCAGGTGTAATTATTCCCCTGTACAAAGGAAAAGGTGAAAAAAGAAGTGTGTGGTAATCAAATGGGCATTTGCCTTCTTAATGTAATGGGGATAGTATATTGTACGATACTTATTGACAGTTAGGGAAATAACAGAGGAATTACTTGGAGAAGAACAGGGAGGTTTTAGGAAGGGAAGATGTCGTGTAGATCAGATATTCATTCTTAGATCTTTAGTGAAAAAGTTGTTGAGTTAATTTATCTTCGCTGCCAAATAGAAAAAAATGTGTGTGTGTGTGTGTGTGTGTGTGTGTGTGTGTGTGTGTGTGTGTGTGAGTAGAAAATAACGCTGGTTTTATCAGGTTTTACCCAAATTTGGTGGAGGGGTCCACGGAGAAGTTGCTATATTGTTTTGTACAACGATACAGTTGGTCAAAGTTGAATGAAATCGACTTGGGACAGCAAGAAAATCTAGAAATATACAGTAGATTAATAAGGTTAAAATACAGTATCTTAAAGGAGATACTCTGCAAAATAATGCTTAATACGACGAAACCTAGCTTCTCGCCAGACCATTATCTCGTGTTTGCAACATTCCAGATTATATCATTATTTAATTTTTCAAATTTTAATTAGAAATGTTTTTTTTTTTTTTTTTTTTCCATGCCGCACCATTGTTAAGACTGTCAGTGCTGTTGGCTCTGAGTCCGTATAAATCATTTCTATTGTGAAAATAATGCACTGAATCTAAATTAATTACTTCTGGTACAGTGTGTTCTAAAATGTTATTTCTTGAGCTGGTGAATGCAGTCGAGAAGCATGGCAAGCTTTGTGTTGTATCTGTGACTAATGAATTTTGTCAGGTGTCAACAACTGACAGGTAAGGCAGAGTAGAGATGGGAAAATTATTAAAATGAGGGTTCTGTGTAAATAGTTTAATACTTTTTATTAGCAACTAAAAAAAAAAAAAAAAATGTCATTGTTATTTCTTCATTTATTTTTCTGCTAAAAAAATCCAAGGGCATATAATCTGAAAGTTGCTTAATTGCCGAAAAGCAACAATTCTTTCTTTATTGTAACATTCACGGGAATATTCCAATGATATAAGAATTCGTAGATTTACCGTCTTGTGGTGAAGCATGTTTCCATGGGAACTTCTCAGTCTGCGTGAGGATGTACTTTCGTAGACTTTCTCCATGTTACTCTTTCACCAAGATATGAAGAGAAACGATTTCCGGTATTATAATACTGCACTGCATATCCTAAATATGAATTAGAACAGCCTAGGCGACTACCACTGGTGCATTTAGGGAAAGTTAATTACTCCATCTTCCTCGTAATGTTTAATGTTTGCGACAGCAGGTTTTACACCATCCCTGAATTTGCAGGATGAGACGGTACGTTCGTTCGTTTTAAGATATCTTTCACCTGTAGTGAAGGCCGGGTCATAAATTAGCCCGGTGAGACGGTTTATATAGTGCCAATAATAAAACCTGTTCACTTAGCATCTGAACGAGACAGTAGTGATAAATCCTCTATACCGGTTGGGGTCCTATTTGAATCCAGTCGAGAAAATTCAACGCTGCTCATATAACAAAACAGTGGAATCATGTCGCATACCTCAATGCAGAGGCGCTTACCAGAGAAGGAAATCAAATATTTCAAACCAAGTGGAGTCTAATCAAAGCAATTACTGTTTTATCTATTTTATGACGAGCATTATAGTCAGCTCCACTTGAAGCAGAACTATTCATTTTGACCAAGTAATTGTTATAAGATGATTGATGATGATTGATAATGGATAATGATGATGATGATGATGGATGATGGATGATGATGATGATGATGATGGATGATGATGATGATGATGATGATGATGAATGATGATGATGATGATGGATAATGGATGATGATGATGAACGATGGATGATGAATGATAGATGATTATGTATAATGATGAATGATGGATGATGTATGGTGATGAATGATGGATGATGTATGGTGATGAATGATAGATGATGGATGACTGATGATGGATGATGGATGATGATGGTGATGGATGATGGATGATTATGGATGGATGTTGGAACGATGGATGATGAATGATAGATGATTATGTATGGTGATGAATGATGGACGATGATGATGATGGATGATGGATGGCTGATGATGGATGATGATGGTTGATGGATGATGATGGATGGATGATGGGTGATGATGGTGATGGATGATGGATGATGGTGGATAGCTGTGTTTTTTTTTTTTTTTTTATGTGTTCGACTCTGGGCTAGGCTTCACAGCCTGCTATCAAGGGCCCAGCAGTCCTCCTACATACCATACACCTCTACATGTCACCACTTCGGCGCTAACACCCACCGTCCATATTGAATACATGCTAGGGCTGTCTCATACAGGACTGGTGTATTGGTATTAGCGGGGGCATTTTTTCGACATGTCGGCGGGTCTTCTGGTAGATCAGCAAAGCTTGATTTAATGAAATTCAAATCCTTAAACTGTTCCCTGCCCCAGCCGGGATTCGAACCTGGGTCCGTTAGGACTGCAGGCCACCTCTGGATGATGATGGGTGATGGATGATGATGGGTGATGATTATGGATGATGGATGATGTTACTTATGGATGATGATGGATGATGATGATGATGATGATGATGATGATGGGTTATGGATGATGATGAGTGATGCATGATTATGTATAATGATGAATGATGGATGATTATATAATTATGGAGATGATGATGGATGATGATGATGGTGGATGATATTGCCGGATGATGGATGATGTTGTGGGAAATATTTTCCCCCAGAGTAGTTGCGCTCTCTACTTTTTAAAATAGTTGTCCCTGGTTAGAAGCAAAGAAAAACCTGAGATCGTTAATAACTGTTCAAGCGGTTTTTACAACCCAGAAATTACGTTTTCTTTAAAATTTCTTATTATTGATAAGTTAAATCCTACTGCGTTTAACCGTCTTGGACAACTATATTGTAAACACATGTAATTACTTGGGAATTTCCATTGACCTAAACTGCGTCTGCGCGTTAGATGACGTGTCAGAAGATGAAAAGGCCCTCATATAAAAGCAAGATGTAGGTTTAGCATTATTACATAAATACAGGAAGTATTTGGTTTGGGTTTAGTCTAAGATTAATTTGTTAGATTCGCCCTGTAAATATCATGATGTAATCTAAATGTATTTATACTGTAATTAATTAATAGGTGGCACCTCTACCATTCTATCAGGGAGATAGAGGCTTGCCTTGTTCGCCCACTGTGTTGGTGTGGACCCCAGTGACTGTGATAAGTTGGTGCTAAAAAATATAGCGCCTTGGGAGCCACCCAGCTTTACAGTGGATGTATCATGGCTCCCAGCACCAAAGGCCAAGGCGCTGGAGGCGAAGGTCCACCACTTGTTTCGTAACATCATTGTTCGTCACTTGGGGTCCCATCAATTGTACACTGACGGCTCCAAGTCGAGTGAATGTGTGGGTGCATGTGGTCGACTGAATGTGCCCTCAGGTATCGGTTGCCGACTCATACATCTGTGTTTACTTCAGAACTCTTTGCTATTGACAAAGCCATAGACTATGCTCTCAATTCTAGGCATGACTCATTTGTCATATTTTCAGATTCAAAATCAGCCCTTCAGGCAATTGCATCTTGTACTACAGACTCTCACGAGATCCAGGGCCGCATCGTTAATAAGTTGCATTCATGCAACAAGTCATTCACGCTGATCTGGGTGCCTGGTCATTGTCGTATCTACGGCAATGAGCAGGCTGACTTTCTTGCAAAGTCGGCTGTAGAACTCGAGGAGACTTGGGACGTTCCTCGTGATCTACGGTCGAGTCTCTCTCTCGGAAAGAAATCAATAAATCTTCTGTGGCAAGGTCAGTGGACCAGACTAAATATTCCAACTTGTAAGCCGTACCTGGGCGACTGGGACACCGCCAACCGTCCCAGTCGCCTAGAAGAAAAAGTGTTGGCACGGTTACGGCTTAATGCCACCATTTTAACCCACATAAAACCATATATGGAAAGACGCTTCCCACCGCACTGTGACATCTGTAATGCGGTGTTATCTATCAGTCATGTCATCCTGCGCTGTCGGCGATTTATTCGTGAACGTGCTTCACTTATAAATTACTGCGGCGCAGTAGACGTCCCCTTCACCCTTTCCACCATCCTGGGTGATGGGGACATTGTTATGACTGATAAATTGATGGCTTTCTTGAGAGAGACCGGACTGATCAGAGTGATGTGACTTTTTTACTGTATGGTTATGGTTTTTATGAACAGTAAATATGTATATATTGTAATATTAATTAGGGTTGACAGTTGACATATTTTAAATAGTTCCTCCTCCCACCGATCTATTTCTAATATTGATGTCCCCTACATTAAGCCAAGTTCCTCGCCTGACAGTCACCAGCTGATGAGTGCAAGTGTGCAATATAGGAAGGTATTGGGCACTTGCAGTCGATGGTGGTCTGCTGGGCGAGGTTCTTCACTTTCTGTACAAATTATGTAAATACATTATATTATCTTGCTTAAGTTATTCTAATTAGGGACGACAGCTGACGTATATGGAAATGTTCCTGACTTCTCTGGTTCCCTTTCATATATTGATGTCCCCTATATTAGGTTGTGCCTCGACTGACAGTCACCAGGTGATGAGTGCAGGTATGTAATGTAGAAAGGCATTACATATCTGCAGTCGATGGTGTTCTGTTAGTCGAGGTATTTTTACCATTAGTGTAGGTCTAGCTATTTGTCTCTGTAGGATTAAGTATAGGTTAGCGATTTGTCTGTTAGGTGATTAATTTTAGGGTCTATAGATTAGTTTTACTTTATAATATAAGGAATAAAAAATATAAAACCAAGAAAAAATAAAAAAAATACAAATACAAAAAAAATTAAATAAGATTAAAATTATTATATATATATCTATCTATCTATATCTATCTATCTATCTATATATATATATATATATATATATATATACGTTTGCATGAAAGTGTGTCTGTATGTATGCATAGAAGCGTGTGTGTGTGTGTGTGTGTGTGTGTGTGTGTGTGTGTGTGTGTGTGTGTGTATATATATATGTTTGTATATATATGTATATATGTTTAAATGTATATACATATATATATAAATGGCCTTAATAACCAGGGGCTTCGGCCCCAATGGTTGATAGGCCGGAAAAAAAAAAAAAAAAAAAAAAAAAAAAAAGCTCACTGTGCTCCTTTACATGGTTGAGCTAGCATGTTTGTACATACGCACCTCGAGGACACTTGACTGCCCAAGCAACCGACAGAAAAGCAGGCTCGTCGTCATCTGCTGTCCGGAACTCCCTAGCTAAGTAACCTTTACGAATTGGCCAATTCAAGGGGGGATTAGCTAGGAGATAGAAGAGGAATAGCTAGGTGAGTTAAGGTGTAAGCTACGGTTCACCTAGCCCTATGAGACTTGTTTAAATTTACTTATGGACAATTTTAGGGACGAGTAAGGACCTACAAGGTGTTTACTAGAAAATACCAGAAGTTTCTTGCATCTTGGATACTGATATATACAAAGTCGAATATTTCTTACAGTTTTTGGTGCCCCCGGAGAGTGAAAAGAGCAGATGTGTGCCGAAGCACAGAATGTGTTTAAAGTTGCTTTTGTTGGGCATAGTTTGCTACCACGTTCGGTTGCAGTGGATGATGTGGAAATACGTACATACCGAGTTCAGGGAAAATGGATGTTTTGGAAATTGAGTGTTGGGATAAAATATAACCCTAGAGGTTTAATAACCCAGGGGGATAGGTTGAAGTTACGGACCTAATCCCTACACTCCTCAAAAATTAAATGAATAATGAGCTGAGCCAGAAAATTAGTATTTGAAAATTGAGTGGGGGATAAATACAACCCTAGTTGTTTAATAACCCAGGAGGATAGGTCTGATATACTAGACTTATTCCATATTCTCTTCAATATTTAAAATAATCAGATAATTTCTAAGCCGAGGTAAATTTGTGGTTGAAGCTCATAGTTTATTATTAAATTAGAAATCAGTCAACATGTCTGTTTCTTGTTGCAAAGATCTTCTATAGTAAAGTTGGATGGGTAACTAGAGCAATAAATGATTGCAAAGAATCGTTGCACGAAACACCTCTGTCCAGGGAGAAATTAAATAGTCTCCTAAATATATTGAAAGACTGATAGAATAAGGACGAAGAAGGTTATATAACTTCGGAAGCAGCTATAGTAAGGGTTGAAGATAAGGAACTCACAGTCAGAAACTATGAAGTTTGAAGGTAAATTAGAAGAATTCTTAACTGTAGTAAAGACACTAGGGTCAAAATTAGCTGAGACTGCCGCGGAAACACAAATTGTGGAACAGCAGAGTACAGCTGTGTTACCACAAATAGAGCTACTGGAGTTTGATGGGGAGCAAAACTGGAAATCCTTCTGCGATCAATTCAAATATTTAGTAAATGATAGATCGGATCTCCCTAAGGTCAGCAAACTCACATATGTTAGGACAGGTCAAAGGAACACCATAGCAGGTGATAAAAAGAATTACCAGCAGAAGAAAATAATTGAGGTGGCCTTGGCTATCCTTAGACAAAACTACGAAGACAAGGAACAAGTTATTACTCAAATACTGAAGGCTCTAATTGCATTACCCATACCTAGACACGATTTTGATTCCTTGCAAAATTTTAGAATTCCAATGAGTTGTATCTTAAAGGATTTAGGTACTTACGAAGATATTAAGGCATCAGAATGGGTGCTTTGAAGAATTTTGTCCTTAAAGGTTTTACCAAAAACCAAGGATTCTCTGTATGGTAGGTATTAAAAGGATAATTTCTCCTCTGAAGAGATTGAGGAAGGCTTGATGCAACTCTGTAAACACTTGCAAGGAACAGTAAAGCCTACTGAGATTAAACAGAAGACTAAAATAAAGAAAATAACCCACTAAACAACTAGTTAGGAAACCTAAGTCAGAGAAGACAATGTATGTACAGTCGCTAAGCTTTCCACCTGGGCCACCTAGTCGTGAGAGGTGGGTAATGGGTGCTGGCAACAGTGTATCTGTTTGTTCGTGTGTACGTGCTCGACGAAGGTTCGGATCATTAACTCTCTTCGTCCGTAGTGTACCTCCGTCAGAGTTCATCCCACAGATGGTTGGGTTCGGAGCTGGGTGGGGAGAAAAATGTCTCGGGAGTAAGATTGCTTTCCCATCGGTTCAGTCAGTTGCATGAAACTGGTCGCATGGGAAATTGTTGTGCACCATAGGTCGCGCTGACCAAGGTCAAATATGAAAATATTATTTTTATAATAAGGTAATATATATATTTTTGATATAAATATATACTTTTATATATAATACAATATTATCTATTATACTTATTTGGCCTTGGTCCTTGCAACCTGTGGCACGCAACAATTCCATGCGACCGGTTTCCTGCAACTGGTCGAGCCGGTGGGAGAGCTTCTTAAGGGGGGAGCTTGGCATAGTGAAGGCCAGGGCAAGCGCCGTATGGGGAAGGGATTTTAGTTTATTCATACCGCCAGTGATAATAATTACCGAACTAGTTTTTATGGTCCATTAGCATTCTACAAAATATTTGCATTCTTGACAATACTAAACATTTTTTCTATGTTTTTGCAATGTTACCATAACATGTTATTGAACTATATTCTGGAATTGCTCGAAGCTCTTCTCTCTCTCTCTCTCTCTCTCTCTCTCTCTCTCTCTCTCTCTCTCTCTCTCTCTCCTGATATCGGTAATTCCATTTCACTGGGTTATCACTTGATACCATTATCAGTATAGGTTGAAGAGGAATGCATTTACCTAATATTTAAGTCCAGTTGCAAGTAAGATTACCTGCCATATTCACATCATGAATGATGCTGACCAATAAACATTTAGATTACGGTATGTTCAGACACTGTTAACGTTTCCTTATATCCTCGTTGATAGTACTTCAGGTAGGTGTTGTGTTATGTGGCACACCACAGAGAGGTAGGAGGTTAAAATACTGTCACCTCAACAGGCAAAGAGTTTATGCATACTGTTGTCGAATGTGGCTATTATATCAGTTATGATAATGACTTACTGTATCATCATTTCATATGACTATGGTCTTTACAGCACACTTTTATAGTCCATTCATCTAACAAATGACTGAATTTCACATTGCAAGGAAAATAGATTGTGAGCGGTGCCACTGATGTGTGAGGTCACACATTTACCTCCGACATCTGCAGTTCTTTCTTAGTTTAAATTAATAATTATCAGCCCAATGAGTAATCCTGCAACGAATAATGACCTAACTTATCTAATCATGTCTTGTATCAAGAACGTTATTTCAATAGGTTTAATCAAGACCTGCCCAGGACTGGCGAAATGCAAAACGAACAGTCAGACACCGGTATCAATTTTTCTACGGTAAGGGCCGATCCCACGACGGTTCTTCACCCCAGTATTCAGTAGACAATTTTTAGCCATGGGTTTATCATGTAATAATGAAAGAGAATACGTTTATAAGTAAGTACAGTAATATATGTAAAGATGCGGCCTTTTACATTATTTTACTTATTGTTTATATTATTTTACTTATTGTTTTCAATCCTCGCAATATCCAATACTTTCAAGAAGTTCCTTTGAATTTCAATCGGCTAAAAATTGTCGACTTAATATTGGGATGAACTCTGACTGAGGTTCTCTACTGACGAAGAGAGTTGATGATCCGAACTTTCGTCGAGCATGTACACACGAACAAACAGATACACTGTTGCCAGCACCCATTACCCACCTATCGCAGCTAGATGGCCCAGGTGGAAAGTTTGGCGATTGTACCTAAAGAAGAGATAGGTACTTTCCTTAGCTACTTAAAGGGTGAGGATAAAATAGTAAAAACAAGGAACAGACAAGCTGATGAAATTAAGGAAGTAAAACCTTCCATGGAAAGGGAAAGGAAAGTTTGTGCATTTTGTGGAGAGCAGCATTCCAGTGCATCTTGTCAACAGTATCCTGATTTTGCTTCTAGATTGGGAAAGCTTCAGGAAGTGGGGTGTTGTATAATCTGTATGAATTCCGAACATACTTCCGCGGACTGTAAGAATAAACTAAATCTTTGTTTTAAATGCAAAAGAGACCGTCATAATGCCTTATGTCCAAGGATGAAAAATGAGGATCCTAAACCTGCAAGTGTCAGTATGACAATTGCAAAGGGGAATACGCCAGTAGTTATGCCAGCTGCAGTTCCAGTAGCAGATGTGAAGGTACTGATTGAGAATAGAAACCTATTAGCATGTACCCTTTTTGTTACGGGTGCTCAGAAAACCTTTATTTCTGCAGACATTGTGAAGAAAATAAATTTACCTATTATTGGCAAGGAAAATCTAGCCATTGCAGGATTCTTAACTGCTAAGGAAGCTCAGTCTTTTGATTTAGTTAGACCTGTAATACAACTAGGCAGATATATGCGCCGTATAACAGCAGCTGTACTGGATAGTATGGAGACAAGTATACATTTATAAAGGGGCTGAAGGAAACTCTGATCATCTACAAAGCTCAGGGATAGAGGTGCCTAACGGAGTGTGGAATCAGAAACTGTGGGTCCAATAAAAATGATAACTGGTTCTGATTACTGTGGAAGATTCCTACACAGGACTTTCAAGAAGAATAGCCTAAGGTACAGTTGTTCAAGAGTCCAGGAGGCAACCTTATAATGGGTCAGTTACATTTTCCACAAGAAGTTAAAGGAGAGGCCAAACTAGAAGACTTAGTCTTTGTTATCCCCACACAGTCAATGATGGTAGATAGAATAGGTGCAGAATTAGAACCTACTCAGATAAATGACTAGTTGAATGAAAATATTGAACCTGTACACAAATTGTGGGACCTAAACGGTGTAGGAAAACACTCTGAGGAACCAACCCCTGAAGATAAAATTACTTTGGATTTGTATAATCAGTCAGTGGAATTGAAGGATGGACGGTACTGGGAAGGACTACCATGGAAACTAAACAATTCGGAGTTACCGACAAATTACCAAGCAGCTAAGGCTCAGTTAAATTTTCTTCTAAAGAAGTTTAGAGGTAAACCAGAACATCTAAGCATATATGATATTATAAAAGATCAATAAAAGAATAAATTTATAAAAGAGGTAGAAATCATTGTTAACCACAAAGAGGGACATTACATACCACATCATGCTGTAAGCAAGGATTCAGTAACTATTCCCATAAGGATAGCATTCATTTGTAGTAGTAAAGCGTCCAAGGGATCAGCTAGCTTGAACGATTGCCTATACTTAGGACCTTCACTAACAGAGAAGCTAGGGAATGTGTTACTAAGATTTAGAGAGAAACCTTATGCCTATACAGCAGACATTAGTATTTTTTCTCAGAATAAGACTGAGAGAGGAGGATAGGAAATTTACAAAATTCCTCAGGCCTCGTGATCCTCAAAATGAGGATAGTCCCCTAAAAACTTGTATACTGTTTCCGATCGGTGCTCTTTGGCTCTTGTGCTAGTCCTTTCCTACTTTGCAACACTTTAAAGGATCATTTTGAAAATGCCAAATGCACAGAAATAGGGCAGGCTTTTTATTATGTATAGTATGCAAGGTGTTGCTGATACAGAGTCGGAAGCTTTGAAGGCTTATGAAGTAGCCAGTTCCGAATGTGTGAAGGCAAATTTGCCGTTACAGAGCTGGATTACAAATTCATCGTTTTTGAGGATTATAATACAAGAGGACTATCCAAATTCTGACATTCCCAAAATTCAAAATGTGTTGGATCTTGACTGGGATACAATAGCTGATGTATTAAGTTTGAAACCAATTAGAATTGTCACTCTCACCAAGAGGTCCTTGTTAAGTCAAGTCTCCATGTTATTTGACCTGCGAGAATTGGTCAATCATATAGTTATTAGGGGCGAATGTTCAGTGCAGGAGGCTTGGCGAGAAAAGTTGGACTGGGACACAGAATTAGGTGAGACATATGTGGAGCAATGAGAACAGATTAAAACGGAGTTTGAAACTACATCAAGCAAATGTATTCCCAGGGAATTAAGCAGTCATGAGAAACTGCACTTACACATATTTTGTGATGCTTCTCAAAGGGCCTATGGAGCAGTAGCTTATTGGACAACAGGAGAGGATAGTAAGATTATTATGTCCAAAGCCAGAGTTGCGCCAAATAAAGGAAGAAGCCTACCTCAAATGGAATTGGCCTCCATTGAAGTAGGAACTAAATTGGCCAGGCGTTTGACCACTACTCTTGATATTCAGTTTGAGGATATTTAAATATGGACTGACAGTGAGATTTGTCTTTACTGGATAGGGAAGGAAGACAGGAAAATTCCTTTCGTCCATTATGGAGTGAAGACTATTAAAGAGCTGTCTTCCAAATTTAAATTCATGCATGTATTCTCCAAACAAAACCCAGCTGATCTGCTCTCGAGAGGTTCGACTGTAGAGACTGATCAAAGATAACTTGTGGTTTAAATGTCCTAAATGGGTACTCACTAAAGATTGGTCTGACCAGAAACAGTATAGTATTGCTGAGGTTGGTGTAGTAAACCTGGATCCTGTAGTACCTGAGCCAGAAGTAATTGATATTAGCCGATTCTCATCAATAAGACGTTATTAACACTACTAAATTAATTATTGAATTTTTAAATAAGAAAGTGGGGTTTCAGAAGTTAGATCCCATGGAATTTTGGCTGAAAAGAATACAAAAGAACTATTATGCAGAGATATATGACCTTTTAGGCCAAGGCACTGGGAACAAGAATAAGCTGATAAGTGATTTAGGTTTGTTCTTAGACGGAAAGGGTCTGATTAGATGCCGGGGCCGAATAATAAAGGCTGATTTGCCTCTCCATACTAGACATTACATATTTTTACCCAAGAACGGACACTTTGTACAGTTAATTGTAAAGGAAGGCCATGAACTGACTCTCCATGGAGGTGTGCCACAGAGTTTGGCCCGAATCCGGGAAAGGTATTGAATCCCTAAGGGTAGACAGGTCATAAAGAAATATCTCAAAAGCTGCATCACATGTAGGACATATGAACAACGACCATATGACTATCCAGGACCACCTGCCTTACCAAGGGATAGGGTATATGTAAGTCGGCCCTTCCAAGTAACTGGAGTGGATTACACAGGGGCTATAACTGTTACGGGTGAGGGAACTCCCCATAAAGTTTACATTTGTCTATTTACTTGTACCTAGACAAGGGCAGTCCATCTATAAATGTCAGACGATCTTAGCTCAGACACATTCGTGAATGTCTTTCGAAGATCTGCCGCCAGAAGGCATTGTCCTAACAAATTAATAAGAGACAACGCAACCAATTTCTTTGCAGCAGCACCGTCACTGTTGAACATAATCAATGACCCAAAGGTTAAGTCTGCTCTGGGAATCCGAAATTGCACCTGGCAGTTCACAGCTCCAAGAGCACCATGGCAAAATGGATTTACCGAACGAATGATTGGTACTGTCAGAAATGCCTAAGGAAAACATTACACAGAACTAAGATCACAAGAGAGGATTTAAGAACAGCGATAACTGAAATTGAAAATAGGATTAATAATAGACCCCTAAACTATTTAGATATTATGGGGCTCAGGCTGCCAGCAATAAGTCTGTTATAAACATAGAGGATGTGGTCTTCGTGAACACAGAACAACCGAGATCCCAGTGGCCATTAGCTAAGGTGATCTCCACGTACCCTGATTCAGAGGGTTCGTCCTTTAATTGGCGCAATACTGGCTTTGGATATAATAATCTTACTATCCTCTCTTGTTGCGCAATAAGCTACTGCTCCATAGGCCCTTTGAGAAGCATCACAAATTATGTGTAAGTGCGACTTCTCACTCGTGCTTAATTCCCTGGAAATACATATGCCTGATGTGGTTTCAAACTCCTTTCTAATCTGTTCCCATTGTTCTGTCTCACCTAATTCCGTGTCCCAGTCCAACTTTTCTCGCCAAGCCTCCTGCACTAAACATTTGCCCCTAATAACTATAGGACTGACCAATCCTCATGGGTCAAATAACACGGAGACCTGACTTAACTAGGACCCCTTGGTGGGAGTGACATCAGAGAACTTAATTGGTTTCAAACTTATTACATCAGCTGTTGTATCCCAGTTAAGATCCAACACATTTTGAATTTTGGGAATGTCAGGATCTGGATAGCCCTCTTGTATTTTATTCCTCAAAAGCAGTGAATTTGTATTCCAGCTCTGCAACGGCAAATTTGCCTTCACACATTCGGAATTGGCTACTTTATAAACCTTCAAAGCTTCCGACTCTGTATCAGCAACACCTTGCAAATTCCATGTAAAAAGCCTGCCCGATTTCTGGGCATTTGGCATTTACCAAATAATGCTTTAAAGTGTTGCAAAGTAGGAAAGGACTAGCACAAAAACAGAGCGCCGATCGGAAACAGTAAGTTTTCAAGGGACTATCCTCATTTTGAGGATCATGAGGCCAGAGGAATTTTGTAAAGTTGCTATTCTCTTTTCTGTCCTCTTCCGAGAAAAGGTTTACTAATGTCTGTTGTATAAGCATAATAATTGTCTCTAAATCTTAGTAACACATTCCCTAGTTTCTCTGTTCGTGTAGGTCCAGAGCATAAAGAATCCTTCAAGCTAGCTGATCCCTTGGGTGCTTTACTACTACAATTGAATACTTGTGGGAGTAGTTACTGAATTCTTTCTTACGGCATGATGTTGTAAGTAATGTCCTTCTTTGTGGTTAACAGGGAATTCTACCTCTTCTATAAATTTATTCTTCAATCGATCTTTTATAATAATATCATATATGGTTAGATGTTCTTGTTTAACTCTCATCATCTTTAGAAGAGAATAATACTGAGCCTTAGCTGCTTGGTAATTTGTCGGTAACTCCGAATGGTTTAGTTTCCATGGAAATCCTACCCAATACTGTCCATTCTTAAATTCCACAGACTGATTATACAAATCCAAAGTTATTTTATCTTCAGGGGTTGGTTCCTCAGAGTGTATTCCTACACTGTCTAGGTCTCACAATTTGTGTACGGGTTCAATATTTTCACCCAGCAAGTCATTTATCCGAGTAGGTCCTAATTCTGCATCTATTCTATCTACCATATAATGATTGTGTGGGGGTAACAAAGACTGAGTCTACTAGTTTGGCCTCTCATTTAACATGTTTTGAAAAAGCAATTAACGAAGAAGGTTACCTCCTAGCTACCATCAATGATTGTGTGGGGGTAACATAGACTGAGACTACTAGTTTGGCCTCCCCTCATGTTTTGGAAAAGGCAAAAGACCCATTAGAAGGGTACCTCCTGGACTCGAACAACTATACCTTAGTCTTCTTGAAAGTCCTGTGTAAGAGTCTTTCACGATAATGAGAACCAATTACCATTTTTATGAGACCCACAGTATCTGATTCCACATTCCGTTTACCCAACTTTATCTCTGAGGTTTGTAGATGATCATAGGTTTCCTTCAGTCCTTTTATAAATATACTTGTCTCCATATTATTCAGTACAGCTGCTGTTATACGGCATTTATATCTGACTAATTGTATTACAGGTCTAACTAAATCAATAGACTGAGCCTTCTTAGTTGTTAAGAATCCTGTAATGCTAGATTTACGTTGCCAATAATAGGTAAAGTTAATTAATTCACAATGTCTGCGGATATAAAGGTTTTCTGAGCACCCGTAACAAAAAGGGTACATGCTAATAGGTTTCCATTCTCAATCAATACCTTCACATCTGCTACTGGAACTGCAGCTGGCATAACTACTGGCGTATTCCCCTTTGCAATTGTCATATTGACGCTTGCAGGTTTAGGAACCTCATTTTTCATCCTTGGACATAGGGCACAATGATGATGACCCCTTTTGCATTTAAAACAAAAATTAAGTTTATTCTTACAGTCTGCGGAAGTATGTTCGGAATTCATACAGATTATACAACACCCCACTTCCTGAAGCTTTCCCAATCTAGAAGCAAAATCAGGATACTGTTGACAAGATGCACTGGAATGCTGCTCTCCACAAAATGCACAAACTTTCCTGTCCCTTTCCATGGAAGGTTTTACTTCCTTAATTTCATCAGCTTGTCTGTTCCTTGTTTTTAATATTTTATCCTCAGCCTTTAAGGAACTAAGCAGAGTACCTATCTCTTCCTTACGCACATACTTAGTCTTCTCTGACTTCAGTTTCCCAACCAGTTGGTTAGTGGGCTTTTTCTTTATTTCAGTTTTCTGTTTAATCACAGTAGGCTTTATTGTTCCTTGCAAATGTTTACAGAGTTGCATCAAGCCTTCCTCATTCTCTTCACAAAAGAAATTATCCTTTTGGTACCTACCATACAAAGCATCCTTGGCTTTTGGTAGATGCTTTAAGGACACAATTCTTGAAAGCACCCAGTCTGATGCCTTATTATCTTCTTAAGTACCCAAGGCCATTAAGTTACAACTCATTGCATTTCTAAAATTTTGCAAGGCATCAAAATCGTGTCTAGGTATGGGTAATTCAATTACAGCCTTCAGTAATTGAGTAATAACTTGTTCCCTGTCTTTTCAGTTTTGTCAAAGCCACCTCATATAATTATTTTCTTCTACTGGTATTTCTTTTATCAGCTGATTTGGTGATCCTTTGACCTGTCCTAACAGATATGTGAGTTTGCTGACCCTAGGGAGATCTGATCTATCTTGTACTAAATATCTGAATTGATCGCAAAAGGATTTCCAATTTTGCTCCCTATCTAACTCCGGAAGTACTATTTGTGGAAACACAGCTCTACTCCTCTGTTCCACAATTTGTGTTTCAACGGCAGTCTCAGCTAATTTTAACTCTAATGCCTTTACTACAGTTAAACAATTTTATAATTTACCTTCAAACTTCGTAGTGTCTGACTTTGAGTTCCTTATCATCAGCCCTTACTATAGCCGCTTCTAAAGTTATATAACCTTCTTCATACTTATTCCATTGGTCTTTCAGTATATTTAAGAGACTATTGATTTTCTCCCTAGACAGCCCCACTGAGGGGGGTCACCTTGAATTGGTGGCGGGGCTTGAAGCATGGCTGGCAGTGCCACGTACACGGGAGGCATGCCTACCTTTGTAGGGCTCGGTATTTGTCAGCTCTGTGGACCAAGCACCTCCTGCATCACTGGTGATGTTAGTCCCTTCCCATTTACCATCTAGCGAGGGACTGTTGCCTCCCCACGTATTTGCCTTGCATGGCATCCCGTAATGCTAGGAGACATAAGTCCTGGGGGTTGAGCGATGCTCCCTGCAGCAAGCAATACACCTCTTTGGTCCTTTATTCTGGCTATACAGGCGGCCTGGTTGGGCCCGACCAGGTCAATCGGCTGGTCATGAGTTGGCTAGGGTCAATCAGGGACTGGGGGACCTGGTGGCTCCTATCGTCCTGGAGTCACCCTTGCCAAGGTCCCCCAGTGGTTACCCGTGTATACTCTCCTGCTACCTCTGGGGTTGCCAGTGGCGTTGTCCCTGGCATAAGACCTCCCCTTGTTGGACTCCATGGTGAGCGGAGGGGTGGGGGAATGAAGGTTTTTTTGAAGCTCATGGCCACTCATAAAACAAATTTCATTGACTACTCTGGCTCTGTCCCTGGTGACTCCCTTACTGCCACCTTGGAGCCTTACCAGGCCCCTGGTAAATGTCCTCCTTTGCCCCAGCATTCAACTGGGACTGGGCAGCAGTCACGTTGGGTAGGTACGGCTTTGAGGTTGAGCACAGAAGAACTGGTGCCGGCTTCTTAGGCAAAGTATCTGGTGCTGAAATCCTCCATAGGAGGGTCAGTCCTAGATGTTGATATTTATTGAGTTGCACCGTGCCATAGTGTCAGCTTTTGGAAGAGAGCCTAAGATCTCTTCCTAGGGGGATGGAAGCATTCTCACTGAGGTGTCCACCCCAGAGGAGAGCTCCTGGCTAAGGAATTTGACCTCTGTTGCTGGTTCTGCTGTTACCTGTGTTCCTCATGGAACATTCAACCAATGTAAGGGAGTCATTTTCTCTCTTGACATCCTCAGATACTCAGAGGAACGATTGTTGGAAGGGCTGTGGTCGTTTGGTGTGGTGAAGGTTAAGCGCCTTAATCTCAGATGGGATAGCAACAAACTGACCGTTTTCATGTCTTCATGTCCTCCACCACCAAGCCGTCTTACTCCAACCCACAACATCCTCATTCATACAACTTTTCAACCAACATCTATCCAGTTCATTCTCGGTTTCTCACTCCTGTCATCTTCCACCTCATATAGACAGTCCTCGTCGGACTCGTATTTCCCTTCTCCTCACGTGGTCATATCGTCTGGGTAAACTTCTTATACATTCCAGTGCTTCCTAATCAAACACTACAATATTCCTTAACTTCTTCATTTGTCCTTCTGTCTCTCTTCATTCGTATTCCATACTTCTTCCATACAGTTTCTTCTTAGCTCCAGGGAGACCTACTGTAGCGTGAGGCTAACTACTTCTATATTCAGCCTTTACTGATCGAAAATCTCTCCACGTAGCAAGACAAACATTAAGCATACGTCATTGGAATGAAGTCACTGATGAAGATGTTCAGTACAGTATAGTGCTGTAGACAGCGAGACCGCTAAACAATAGATTTCTGAACTGCCAACAGCAGCTAATCTGTCTGTATGCCTTAGCCCACTGAGTATCCGAATCATTACAGGTATTACATGCCCGACCATGGTAGCAGTTAGCTCTTGATTCAGTCTTTTAAAGCAGTTATATAAGGATTCTGCTATCTAAATAATTGCAGCTAATCTTTATTAAAATTTAGTTGCCGGAGTACTTTTTTAAATGTCTGGGATTTCGATGTATTAAAGCGTGATTCCTGCACCTCTAACCCGGTTATGAATTACTGGTGAGTTTAGCAAGATCTATTTTACTTTTCCTGGTTTTGATGCCATAAAAATTAACTGACTGGAACGTCACATGTAATATATATATATATATATATATATATATATATATATATATATATATATATATATATAAATATAAATATATATATAAATATATACTGTATATATATATATTATATATATAGATATATATATATTATATATATATATAAATATATATATATATATATATATATCTGTATATATATATATATCTATCTATATATATATCTACCTATCTATCTATCTATCTATCTATATATATATATATATATATATATATATATATATCTATATATATATATATTCATATATATATTATATATATATATCTATATATATCTATATCTATCTATCTATCTATATCTATCTATCTAGATATATATATATTTATATATATATATATATATATATATATATATATATACATAGATAGATAGATAGATAGATTGATAGATAAATAGATAGATATATATAGATAGATAGATAGATAGAAAGATAGATAGATAGATAAATATATATAGATAGATAGATAGATAGATTGATATATATAAATATATAATATATACATATATATATATATATATATATATATATATATATATATATATATATATATATATATATATATATATATATATATATTGTAGACAATGAAGTAAGGCGGATCTCACTGTCCCTTTAAACATATAGCATTAGCAAAGTTGCTTTGAACAAGAAAAAAATTGGAGCCTTAACAGTTCGCAAACAGTCATGTAGCGCAGCGGCAATTTGAAGGACTGCACGTTGTTGCATCAGAGTATTTTAAGCTGTCTAACAATGGGTATTTGCTTGGGGCCCATTGATGCTGCAGGGACTTGGATGAGTAACAGGAAAGTGGTACCTCATGACAATGAATTATTAATCTTTCAATGAATCCTGATTTTTTGTAAATTGCTGAGGTTGTCAGTTACCTTTGTACCTGGGGATATAGAGTCGTTAGTTATGAGATAATTCATTATTAATAATTTATGGCCATTTTAACTCCAAGAGTGGCAAATGCTATCAGGAAGGAATTTAATGCTCGGTAAGAAATTTATTTTAGCTTTAACCGTACAGTATGTTTTACAAATAAACCTTCTAAATACACAGAGTAAAAATCTTTGACAAAGGACAGCATACAGAACAAAGAAAATAAAATTTATATGTACCTTCTAACCCCGTAGTTCAAAGATGGGAACTGTATATTTTTCCCATCTAACATGAAACCATATTGTCAGCTATAGGTAAAACTGCAGCAGGAATTACAACAAAAACAAAATATTATGAAGATTAATTTGGGTGATAGCTAAGAATCAGTTATTTTATTCCACCAAAAGCTAAATATTTTTTTTTTTTCGGATTAGGGAACCCATTCATACTGTATACAAACGATTATTTCACTACTGCTCAATTATCCTCAAAGTCCTCCTGACATAAAAGCCATATAGTTAACTAAGATATATTAACCCTGAGTTTACATATCTTTTAGTAAGCTTTCATTATTTTATAGCTGCATATGGAACACATGTTAGCGTGGTTGGCGAACATACAGGGACGTCAGACAAGTTCTGTCAGAATTACTTGCAGTATTTAACAGTGGGTGCAAGAATTGTATGGGTAAGGATGAAAGTAGGTATACAATCGTGGGGGATTGTGTGTGCGTATGCGCTGACGGAGGACTGAGCGCCAAGAGTGAAAGATGAGTTTTGGGCGAGTGTAGAAGCATGTATGGACAGGGTTGAGAGGAGTGAGAGAGTGTTTTTGATTGGAGACATGAATGGCAAAGTCGGGAATGTACGAGTGGATGGAGTGGTTGGTCAGTGGGGTGTGCCAGCTGAAGTTGATGGGAATGGTAGTGCTTTGTCGGACATCTGTGCTGGTAAGGGGTTAGCAATAGCTTACACCTACTTTCGGCATAAGATGATCCACAGGTATACATGGAGGGTTATGAGGAGGATGGATGGTGAACTTGTTGAT
Source organism: Coenobita brevimanus (assembly GCF_032717465.1). Taxonomy (NCBI): domain Eukaryota; kingdom Metazoa; phylum Arthropoda; class Malacostraca; order Decapoda; family Coenobitidae; genus Coenobita; species Coenobita brevimanus. The sequence goes on along the minus strand of NC_136993.1, from coordinate 47,962,346 downwards.
CGAAAGGCAGTGATAGATTATGTGTGTGTGGATGAGCGAATGAGAAGACAAGTGGTGGATGCAAGAGTGTGGAGAGGGTGAAGGAATGGAATCTCGGACTATCACTTAGTGATGGCCATGGTAAGGCTGCAAAGAAAATGGTTGAAGAGACGAAGGGGGAGACAGGAGGAAACAGCTCCTGTGAGAAGAGTGGAGAAATTGCATGACAATGAAAGAATGGCAGAGTATAAGAGCATAGTAGAAGAAAGATTGGGAAGGTATGAGTTAGAGCAGTTGGAAGGGGTGGAGGACGTATGGAAGATATTCACAGAAGAGATAGGTGCAGCATGTGAGGTGGTTTGTGGAGTGAGGAGGAGATGCAGGGGTGTGCAAGGGACAGCATGGTGGAATGATGATGTGAAACGAGCCGTGGAACAAAAGAAGACGGCATACAGTGAATGGCTAGCGAGTAGAAGTAGGGGAGAAGATGGGAGAGAGAAGAGAGAGGTATATGTGAGCACGAGAAGGGAGGTGAAGAGATTGGTGAAGGAGAGTAGGAAGAAAATCGATGAAGAGTTTGGGAGGGATCTGAGTGTGAAATGGAGTGAGATTAAGAAATTGTTTTGGAAGGAGGTAAAGAAAGTAAGGCAGTGTGAAAGGGGTAATAGTAGGGGAGTGAAAGATAGGAATAATAGATTGTTGGTGGAGAAGAGAGAGAAATTGAAGAAATGGAAGGAAAACTTTGAGGATCTGTTGAATGTAGAGAGTGAGAGCAGTGTGAGTATAAGTGGTTGGGGAATGGCTGGGAGAAGGAGAGATGAGAGGAGGGAGGAAGAGATCAGTAGGGCGGAAATAGTGGAAGCAATGAAGAAGATCAAGATGGGAGAGGCCCCGGGAATTGATGGAGTGTGTGGTGAAATGCGGAGGTATGGGGGTGAGATTGTAGTGGAATGGATATGAAAGTTATGTAGATTGGCGCGGGAAGAGGGAAGGGTTCCAGAGGACTGGAAATCAGGTATAATTGTTCCTTTATACAAAGGAAAAGGGGAGAGAGAAGTATGTGGTAACCATAGGGGTATTTGCCTTCTTAGTGTGACTGGAAAAGTATATGGTAGAATACTCATTGATAGGGTTAGGCATATGACAGAGGAGATAGTTGGACACGAACAAAGGGGATTTAGGAAGAGAAAAGGGTCTGTAGTTCAGATATTTTTTCTAAGATGTTTAGTGAAGAAGTATCTAGAGAATGGAAAGAAAGTGTATGCTGCCTTCAAGGACTTGGAGAAAGCTTATAACAGAATCGATAGACAAGGTATGTGGAAGGTATTGAGAATATATGGAGTGGAGGGAAAATTGTTGAGTGCTGTGAAGAGTATGTACGAAGGAGCTAGGGCTACGGTGTGAGTAGATGGTGAGCAGAGTGACTTCTTTGATCTCAGTGTGCATCTGAAATAGGTTTGTGTGATGTCTACATGGCTGTTTAATATATACATGAATGGGGTTGTACAGGAGGTGCAAGGTAGGGTAGTGGATGTGGGGCTGGCTCTAACGAATGAGGGTGAGATTTGGAAGATTCCGGTGTTTTTGTTTGCCGATGATACAGTACTGGTGAGTGAAGATGAATGGGAGTTGCAAGGTTTGGTGAATGAATTTGGGACAGTGTGTAGGAAGAGGAATCTGAAAGTTAAGGTAAACAAGAATATAGTTATGGTGATTGAGAGGAATGAAGTCACAGAATGCACAGTCAGATTGGATGGCGAGGATATGGAGAATGTGAGTGCATTCAACTACTTGGGTAGTGTGATGAGTAAGGATGGAACCTTGTGGGATGAATTGCATGAAAGCGTACAGCAGGGAAGGAAGGTTGTTGGTTCACTGAAAGCAGTGATGAGAAATAGGGAGGTGAGTATGGACATCAAGAAGGCACTGGATGATAGTATTGTGATTCATACCCTGACATATGGAAGTGAGGCATGGACCTTGGAAGAGGGGAACAAGTCAAGAGTGAGAGCAGTTGAAATGAGCTACTTGACAGGAGCATGTGGAATGACATGGAAGGACAGGTTGACGAATGAAGAAGTGAAAGAACGTTGTGGGGTGGATGTGGATGTGGTTGAGAAGATTACGAGAAATACACTGACGTGGTTTGGACATGTGGAGAGAATGGAGAATGAAAGACTGACTATGAGGGTGTATATAGGTGAGGTAGAGGGAGGGAGAGGGAGGGGAAGACCGAGGATGAGGTGGAGGGATGGAGTTGAGAGGTATATGAGGGAGGGGGGAGTGAGTTGGGGGGAGGGTAGTCAAATGGTGGGTGACGGAGTGACTTAGAGGCATTTTGTCTGCGGCCACCCTTTGCAGGATTAGGTCGTTGGGCTATAGATAGATAGATAGATTTCACAAGGCTGGATCCAGCACTTGGGAATGGGATGTTGTATGGTTCCTAGAATTACCATTTATTGCATTTTAGCAACTTAAAAAAATGAAAATGTTCTTTTCTTTTACATGTTTGAATCATGGCATATCAATAACATGGACTATGCAAGTGGATGTAAATATGCTGAGAAGAGACGTGCATATAAAGTGTGGCTGCAGAGGAAGGATGAAGTGTCACAGGAGAGTTATAAGGAAATGTGAAAAAGGGCGGGAGGGCTGTGCATGATGCTAAAGTGGCATGCCGATGAGAGGTAGGGTAGGCTGCTGACTGAGAATTTTCAACAGAATAAGAAAATGTTCTTGAAGGAGGTGAAAATGGTGTGAAAGGAAGAGTCTGCGAAGGAAGAGCAAGTAAAAGCAAAGGATGGAAAGATGTGAACTGAGATGGTTGCGGAAAGGGAGAGATGGACAGAGTATTCTGAAAGATCAAATGTAAAATTGGAAAGGGTGGCTGAGATTGTGGCAGATGAAAGGGTGCAAGGAATAAATGTGCTGGGAGAGTTGAATGGTTTTTGATAACATTGGAGGAAGTGCAGGAGGCAGAAAAGGAGAGGAAAGCAGGAAAAGCTGCAGGTATTGATGGGTGTGCTGCGGAATGCCTGAAAGGTGGTAGACCGACTATTGTTGAGTGGGTAGTAAGATTGCTGAATATGTTTTGTGCGCAGTACAGTGCCGATTGACTACACAAGTGCTTGTGTGGTTCCACTGTATAAAGGTAAGGGTGATATATATGAATGTACTAGCTTTAGAGGTATGAGTCTATTGAGTGTTTTAGGTAAGGTGTATGGTAGAGTGTTAATTAAGAGAGATAGAGAGGGTACAGAGGGAATGATTGGTGATGAGCAGTGTGGCTTTAGGAGGGGGAAGAGATGCATGGATCAAATGTTTGCTGTGAGACAGGTGTGTGAAAAGTATTTAGCAAAAGGTAAGGATGCTTTTGGGGAAAGTGTATGATAGGATTGAGAGGGAGGCGTTATCGACTGTTCTGAGATTGTATAAACTTGATGGTAGGTTGTTAAAAGGAGTGAAAATTTTTTATGTAAATCGCAGAGCTTGTGTAAGAGTAGGAATTACTATGAGTGGTTGGTTTTCCATGAGAGTGGGGCTCCGGTAGGGATGTGTGATGTCACATTGGTTGTTTAATATTTATATGGATTGTGTTGAATGCAAGAGTGTTAGGTGGAGGTTTGAGTCTGCTGAATGCTGATATTAGGGAATGGAATCTGAATCACCTGCTCTTTGCATATGATACTGCACAGACAGTAGGTACAGAGTTTGGAAGGGTGTGTGAAAAGTGGAAGTTGAAAGTAAATGAGAATAAGAGTAAAGTGATGAAGTGTACAAGGTTGGTAGAGGGGAGGAGGATGAATATAGGTTTGAATAATGAGTTCCTTGAGGAGGTAGAGTGTTTTAAGTATTTAGAGTAAATGTTGCTATGGATGGAATAACAGATGAAGAAGTGAAGTTTAGAATGAATGAAGTAGGAAAGGTACTGGGAGGAATGAAAAGTTGTTAAGATGTCGTTCGCTTAGAATGGATGTAAAGAGAAGGCTATATGAGGGTGTTGAAGTACCGACTGCATTATATGGGGCTGAAACATGGGACATGGGTGTAGCACAGAGGAGAAGTTTGAATGTAATGGAGATGAGATGCCTGAGGAGTATGTGTGGAGTGACATGTATGCATTGTGTGAGAAATGATAAAGTGTGAAGGAGAACTGGAGTTGTTCGGGAGATGGCTGACTAAGTTGAGCAGAGGGTGTTGCGATGGTTTGGGTACATGGGGAGAATGGATGAAGAACAATTAGTCAAAAAGATATCTGGGTCGGATGTGAGAGTTGTAAGGCTGAAAAGAGGGCAATGGATAGGATGGATTGACAGTATGATGAGAGCATTAGATGCGAGAGGGATGTCTGTTGAGCAATGAAGAGTGGCAGAACATGATAGGAATGACTGGAGAAGTTTTGAATGAATAAATGGTGACGTGACCCTGAGGGGATAATCTCCCATATTAGGTCTGATCAGGTCATGTGCGGGTAAGGGGATGGGTCCATTATGATGTGGCACAGGTAAGCCAGCTCTGCTGTCAGGCCCTGCTGCAGATGTCGCTGATTGCACTGCTCAGTTGACCCTCGTGTGGTGTGTTGTGATGAGGATCTGTCCAGTCTCCCCTTGGGGCTAAGATACAAATAATGTGTGTGTGTGTGTGGATGAGTGAAATGGGAGTGTCATCCTTTTGGCTACCTCCATTTCCTTGGGAGAAGCAGCCTAGGTATATAGACAGAATAGATAATTTGGTATATCATTTTGCACTTTTCTTCTACGTAATTAAATATCCAAGTCCGTGCCTTCTTCAGAAATTATATATCGTCAAAACACTGAAACTTGTTCATAACTTTGCGTTCTCAGTGGTAATACGGTAATGTGAACTTTAAGCATTTGGTGATTTCAATTCAGTGCCTATTTGAATTAAAGTATTTTGTAACTTCATAATACCTCATATGCCGATGATTGTCACATATAGTTTATAATTTATACAAGAAAATTTAGGAACATTCATCTGGACATATCATTTGTGGAAAGTAGTGAGGAACTATTTTGAAGTACTGGTAAAGCTGGATGGAACGGGAATCATAGAACAAGTGTTTCTGCACGTTGCCAGAATTTAATGTTTTTGACACAGTTTCTGTTTCCTTGTATAGAGATGGCTCGGCAACAGAAGTAACTGCATCTAAAAGTTTTTCTCCTTTAACCACTTGTGCTTCATAGTCTATTACAGGTGATAAACGACACTTTTCAATAGCCCAGGGGTTCTTGCGAAGTTTACGTTGGAAATATTTGGTTTCCACGGATCCGTTCTCCTGCCATCGCCTGATCCAGCGGTACACGGTGGAGAGACTGGCGCCAGTCTGCTGGGAGATGGACCTGGCTGAAACGCCTCCCAGCCACAGCCACACCATCTTGGCTCGCTCGGTAACCACCACTGGGCTGTTTGACAATCTGCGGTGCATTGTGGTTCTTACACCACTGTTGAGCAAAATTATGTTGGAGGTGTTTCCGAAGAGTTAACTCGAAGTTCAAAACATAGACAATACGAGTAAATAAGAGGACATTGACTTCTATCTGCCCATTAAGTTACAAAAGATTATTATTCTAGCGTCTTCAGGCCAAAGCCTGTTCAGCAACCACAATAGAACGGCCTGATAGTTTGTAGTGCAGTTGTGTTTCTCATAACTCTGCTGAGCAAAACTGTATTGTTTATTGGTGTGATGAGCTAAGGTGTATCAAACATGCGTTACGGTTTTATATATCAGTGTTATCTTGACGTTATTATATAGTAATTGCCCTTTCCATACCCACCCATGAACGACCTTGGTTTTTTTTTTTTTGCTTGAACTAAACGGCTTTATTCAGCTTGGAAGAGACGTCTTGCACTGAAGGGCTTAATGATGACTATGTATCAGTACTCTAGTTCGATACTTTCAGTGTATGTTGAATAATATTTCTGAGATGACAGGACAAATTAAGTCCGTTCTTTAAAGCACAACCTACCATGTGATTTCAAGTTTGAACCAGAGTCGTGAGACACTGGATATAAGACTTCACAGTCGACAAAAAAGAAAAAGGAAATCTAACTTATAAGCACTACGTAATTAGGTAAAATGAACGAAGAATCCGAAGACAGTTCTCTAGGTTCCATTATATTATATTATTTTGTTTCAGCTGTTATTGCTGAGTACTACACAGTGAAATGGCGCACGATTATTCCATTAGCAATTACCACTGCACTCACTTCAAGATGACAAGCTCTGATCCATTCATTCCAACAACCATCGTGTTAAAGTTATTGAGAAATATTTCGTGATAGTCTAATTAGGGAACGTATGAACCATTGCCTCATCCGCACCAGTCAACCAGTGCTGCCCGACTTCACATGGTGTATTACCACAACCATGTCCGATCCAGTTTCCAGTCCACCCCGTCAACGCTTCATTCGTACCACTACCCATCACTGTCCAAGTCCATCACGTCAACACTTCATCACCTACCTCACCTTTAAGTTTAACGTGATGACCGTAATAAATACTGCCTTAAGTACTACGTGATTATCTACAACGCTCATATTCACAGGGGATCCCAGCACTGTCGTAGCCAGCCATTCACCGCCAAAGCATTCAATTCTATTCTATTGTCTCCCCCCACCTCATCCAGCACTTCAAGACCTCAATCAGTATCTTTATCTTAACTGTGGCTCAGAAGATGTAATTGGGCACATACCTGAAAGAGTCTTCATCGACTTGACCACAATCTCAGGTCATCCGGATCCCTCCTGTCCCCCCACGCCCCCTATTTCCGTTCTGATGTGGTAATTGTCAAAATAATAGCTGCCATGTTAACTAGTCATTCAGACTCACAGAAGCTTTCCTTATCATAATACACACCTATTATTAGTGAAGCCCATCTCGTCCACACTTCTTTACAAACCCCAACTTAGCCCTGAAAAAAAAAAAAAATCGTTAACAAATTTACAAGTGTACTATATGAATGCAGTTCAGTATTGGCATCAGTCTGAACAGGCTTGAAATGATATTATTCATTTTCACTTTCACTGGTTGTATAGGGTGATAGAACCCGAAAAATATGAAAGGTCACATAGGATGCCATCTCACTGCGCTGACAGGGAGAATTTTCTTGTCATAGGTCTTTATAAGTATATCCTATTTACATGGATCCCTTCCCACTTCATGAACTTACAGTGACATGAGAACCTACTGTAAACTGGCTGGACTGATCTTGAACTGACATGCTTGGCTGTGATCATGGATGAATGTAACTTGTCCACCATGAATATATCTAACCTGACCTTAAGAAATTTTAGCAATTAGAAAGGAGCTTGTATGATATGATTTGGGCCTAAATTGGCTTAACTGTACCTGAAATGGTGTGAATGAATCTGAACTGGCCCAAGTAAGCCTGGTTGAATGACAAAATCAAGAATGGACCTTAACGACACGTAGTACCCGTCAGACAGCAAACTCTGACCCCCTTTCCAAACTCTCTACTGAAAGAGCTAACTGATATCCCCAGTCCTTCATGCAGGTCAGCTTTTGAACTGTCTTCCTGTATCTCAATTTCCTTCTGCCTATGATCTCCATTCTCTTAAACACAATATGTCCAGTATTCTCAGGATAAACGGATCCAGAATTTGACTACTTGAGTTTTTTTTTTCTTCTCCCAGTCAGCAATCTGCAGGCTTTACAGTCTTTGGTTCCTTCATCTTTGCGTGTAAAATAATGGGTCTAATTGAACCTGACTCAGTAAGTATACCTGAGTCATTAATCTGACCTGAAAATATCAGATTAAGCAATCTTAAATGGATATGATGAGCGTAATGGGACTTGGAGCGAGGTTAAAAAACTGGATGGGCCTAACTGTCTTTCAATGAACATTGCTAATCCAGAAAATTTTTGAATTGGTCTGTTTGAGCAACTGTGGTTGACAAGGTAGTGAGTAAACAATAATCGTCGCAACAGTTAGGCACAACTGGTCGTTAACTTAGGGGTTTCTGAAGCTGAATAAAATAATTTTCCAGTTGAATGAATGATATTTATAAAATTGTTCTAGTAAGGTATTAGTGGTGATTGCTTCTGTTACCTTCATGAAAGAGGTTGTTCATAGTCCAGACAAACTGTTCCGCAGTGGCAAGGGTTAAATACAAGAAGTATTAACAATAAATGATTAGTGGAGACTGTTGCATATCACTTCATAATAAACTCTTAGCAGCATCGCAGATGTACTGGTGTTTAAAGAGTTAACGGAAATAGTTTTTAACATTTCCACAACTTGAGGTCAACACTAGGCTGAGCTAAATCATTTGATAGGAGAATAATAAAATAAAAATCATTGTTCCAGACAAGTTCATTTTAGTGACGTCTTCAGCATAAATATAAAATTTCCTTTGCAGAATATAAGCAGTTTTGTATTTCACCAAAGAGAATTCGAAACGCCGCTCCATTAGTGATTTATTTGCTTAATATACCCTGATATTAATTAAGGTGAATGTAGGGAAGAGTAAAATGATGGTCTTTGAAAGAGGTGAAGTCAGTGAATGTACAGCGAGGTTGGATGGTGAGGAATTGGAAAATGTGAGTACGTTTAAGTACTTGGGTAGTACGATGAGTAAGGATGGAGGTTTGGAGGGTGAAGTGCTTGAAAAGGTACAGCACGGAAGAAAGGTTGCTGGTTCTTTGAAAACAGTGATAAGAAACAGGGAAGTGAGCATGGAAGTGAAAAAGTTACAACATGACAGTATTGTGATACCAACTCTAACGTATGGAAGTGAAGCTTGGACGTTGTTGGAAGGACACAAGTTAAGAGTGAGAGCAGTGGAAATGAGTTATTTAAGAGGAGCCTGTGGAGTCACATGGAGAGACAGGCTGACGAATGAGGATATAAAGGAGCGTTGTGGTGTGGATGTGGATGTGATAGGAAGCGTTAGGAGGAACACACTGAAGTGGTTTGGTCATATGGAGAGGATGGAGGGTGAAAGACTGACAACGAGAGTGAATGTGAGTGAGGTGGAGAGGGGAAGAGGGAGGGGGAGGCCGAGAATGAGATGGAGGGATGGGGTGGAGAGGTATATGAGAGAGGGGTGTGTGAGTTGGGAGCAAGGCAGTGAAATGGCAGGGGACAGGGCGACGTGGAGGCGTTTTGTTTGTGGCCACTCCAAACGGGATTGAGGCGTCTGGCAATAGATAGAGAGATAGATATTAACTTTTTTTTTCTTTTTCTAAATATTAGTATTGGGCGTCTGAGTAAATACAAGATATTATTAACCCCTACAACCTAAGAATATCATGATAATTCAGTTCTTACCTGCTGTTTATTTTTCCTTCAAAATAGGAGAGATGTTACAAACTGGAGACATAAGATAGAGTATTCGTTAACTCCTTCACTACAGAGGGATATTGTAACCTCTAATATTGTCTCTTGGTAGCAAGACTATATTACAAAAATACACACATTACTAAGTGGTATTCTGTAATATGAAAAAAAAATGATGAAAGAGTTATTAATAATTTGAAGCCAGCGATGATATCATGACGTACGAATATGCATTATAACGAGTAATTATAAAGTGGATCACAACCTCAATCAAGTCGTCATTCGATCCTGCAAAATTGTCAGAAGCGCAGTTTTGTGAGGATCGTTTGATTTGTTGGAAGGCATACATGGTTGTGTGTGGCCGACTTTAACGACGCTCTGCTATTACTCGTACTTTTGTGTTTTCTTGTTGGTGTTTATGAGGGGGAGTTAAGATGATAATATTCATTTAATAGATTTGAACATTGGTCTGAAATAGATTTAATCCTCACCCCCCCCCCATCCACTATTCTCTGTAATAAAAGGACAAAATTAGGTTTTAACACTGCTACCAGACTAACAGAGCACCTAAATAATACTGGACATTATCGACGGCTCTGTATGACCCCTCATGTTAGACAAGTATCTTCCTGTACCTAATATGCTACTCTTAGGACGATCTTTTATGTCTCGATCACAAGTTGAGACATTTCCTACGAGATATCTGGCAATAACAATAAAGCACAAAAAATAGTTTGTTTTTTTTAGATTAAAAGGGCCTCATTTTGCGTTTTAAAAATACTAAAAAAAGGACGTTACGAAATCTCTATGCCTACGGGAGTTTGACAAAAAGTTGAGTAAGAAAGTACAATTTGCTGTCGTTGCTGTCCCACATAAATTCAATCTTTAGTTTTCTCTTATTTATACACGTCTCTATTAAACAACCTCAGTATATACTTCCATCTATCTGTCTATCTACAGCCAGACACCGTAATCCCAGAAGGGGTGGCTACGGACAAAATCTTCCATATCTGTCTCCATCTCGTCCCTTCACCTCATCTCCAGCCTCCCTTCCCCCTCTCTCTTTCCTCCTCACTCAGATACAAACTCCTAGCCAACTTTTCTCTGCAGTCACACAGCATAGTCGAAATGTCTCAGGGTGATTCAGGGAGGATAAATATGGACACCAAAACGCTCCCGAATTAACTCATTTTTCTGTCTCTTCACGAAACTCCACACTCTGTTTTCAGATAACTCATTTCTGCTCCTCTCGCTCCTGACTTGTGTCCTTCCAGCAAACTTCGGTCTTAACATCGGTGTGTTAATGCGGTAATTGCAGTAAAGTCGTTCAAGATTTTTTTTTTTTTCAGTCATCCATCCTTCCCTATTCCTTGTCACCGCTTCCGCTGTACTTGCAGTCACTCCTTCACTTTTGTACCTTTTGTCGCTCTTCATCCTTCAAACCGCCACCTTTGCTCATCACACTATCTAGATACATGAAGGGAATCACGGTATCTAGTTCATGACCCTTCAGTTTCGCAACACACTGACTTCATTCCTCTCAAGAGCCATAACTTTTCTCCTGGATACCCTTTTCACTTTTAAAGTTTGATTTTTAGAAGTTATTCATAACTCACTCGTACACCAAGCTTTGCAACACCATAACCTTGACAGGGGATACTCCATCATTTAATGGGGCACCCTGTTTGTTTCTTTGCTTACACTGTCTGTGCAGAAATGGCGCATCCGTTTCAGTCCAATAATAAATAGCTTTGTCGTTTTTCCACTCTCTCATTTAAGATGATTATAAATTCTCTCTACATTCCTTTCTCTCTACAACTTTCTTCACATACCTAAGGCAGGATAAAATTCCTTTGCCTCCTGTTCCTATCTGTTATAGCCTAGCTCTGAAACAATGTGCTGTCCACGCACCACCCACGCTTCTTGAACACTTCACGACTGTCTTTTTATATTAAAACGACGATACAATCAGACAGTTTTGTACATGAATGTATTAGTTTCTATTAATGTAGGAGTTTATTTAGTCTACATTTAATCTTATCATTTCGCAATGGCTCGCCCAAATCAAATAAACTAGAGGTAGTAAGAAATACATTAGATGTCGCCTAGCTTCATTGTTTAATGACGAATTTAGTCCACCGCGTAGACCTATAGCTTAACGATTTAGGCCTGATAATATAATCTTTATTTCTGCTATCTCCAGATGATTCTACCAAGTTTGATGGGCCTCTCATCTTGAACTTGTTAATCACTGTTCTATTATATGCACAGCGCTCAAAAAATCTCTCCTAAACTGACCAAAACGGTTAGAAGTGGCAAAAAAGACAATCAGGTCGGCCTCGAGATGGTCCCGCCATCAGCGCAGAAATGTTAGTTAACCCCTTAACCGCGGGGCGTCACTTTCGTGACGTTTGGGAGCAAGGGATCATACCGCGTGTTATTTTGAATTCACCCCGGCTTCCAAGTGGGGGCTTGTATCATCTATCAGTACTGCCAATGTCCAACAATAGTCAGCACTCCTAATCTCATCTGTACTCCCGTCCATTGTTGACAATTTAGCCATTTCTCCCCGTTCTTGACTCCCCTCCCTACCCCCCCCTCCATTACCCTATCCTCTCGCCTGCTCGGCCGTGCTACGTTAAATCTTCCCTGGAATTTTTCACTGATTTCATCCATTGAAATAAGCCCTATGCCCTATTCTTATACCAAATAATATATACAAGAAAGAAATAAGGTAAGTGAGAGTGCCATACACCTTGGAATTGGCTAAGTATCACCTGACAACATCTCACGTGCACTCGTTCGCTAATTTTCGCTGTTTATTTCCCCTTGAAATATGCCGTATAATCTATTTTCGTAATAAATATACATATAAGGAGGGAAGGGAGAACCCTAAGTGATATTTACATTCACCTGGAACTACCTAATTTATAATGTATTGTCTAGATTTCCTGCCAATCATTTCACTGCTATATATAGCTGTGTCAAGAGGCTAACATTGGTAATAATGAATTTCCCTAGGTAGGCCACCACCCCAGCCCACCCTTATCAGTTCACTCTCATCTTCCAACGTGGAGGTACGTCAGTTCGCTCTTGCTAGCTTCAGGGACTTTTCACCCCCATGCAAAGGGCCCTGTGACCTTTACCCCCTACTAAACCTCGTGTGGAAAGAGGTAAAGGGCTGACAATTGATAAAAGAGTGACTACGATCTTTCTATTGAGTAAAACAGTGCAAGTGGAATTGTAAATAATGTGTAAACAGCAAGTGAAAGTAATGAATGTAAATATACGTGAACAATGGAAAATTGTTTTATAAGTTACTTCATGTGACAATGCATAACACAGTGTAAATAAAATAGAAATGTAAATAATGTAAATAAAATAGAGAACGTAAATAGAAATGTAAATGAGTAGTATTATAAGAATACGAGTATATACCCTAGGAGTAATGAAAGTGAAAGTTTCACTCTAGCATGTCTGAATACTATGAGTTATGAGAGTGAAGGTGAAAGTGACATTCACTCTCAATGCTAGTATACAGGACGAGAAAGTGAATGCTACGTATTTTACTGAAAGAAATTGAATCCCTACAGTGACAATAAACTAATACTACTGAAGGAGACTTATGGATAAAGACTGTAGATATATATAAGTGTTATATAGTAATAGAAATATAAAGTGTGAGGGGTTTTATGAATAATAAATGACAGAGTACCAAGAGCGAACTAGCGCAAGTGTGACGGTCAGACACGCTCGTAATTTTCATTGCTTTCACAGTGTTTTTTTTTTTGGAGTATGGATCCCAAACTACTTGAAAATCATAGAGTAGTGTTTATAGTGTTAATATCTGGCTGTGGTAATCATATTACGGGTTGTCGGGAAGTGTAAAGTGGAGACTTCGTTACCCAACTTCAGAGGTCTCCACAAGTCCTACGGTAACTGACGAAGGCTCAACAAACATTCCAGGAGAAAGCTGAAGGTATGTGCCAAATGCATATATAATTTTAATATTCTAGGACTAATAACTGATTTTTGGCAAATATTTTTTGAGAGTCTATCGGAGCCCGAATAACCCCGCGGGACACGCAAAACATTGGTAAACATGCCCGCGGTGTAGGGGTTAAAGAATGGAAACAAATATTAGTTGTCTGACTTGTTGATTCTTGTACAGTCGATAGGCATGAATAGTCATAAACCATCGTTCGATCACCTTAACCCAACTTTCATCTACATCCAGCTTGTCTTCCGTAGATCAGTGACAGAATAGGATAATATTATGGCTATACAACCTGTTAATAGTATTTCTCAAAGTTTACCATCTTATACTTGCGTTCAGTACATGTCAGAAGATTGAGATTTTATGCCAAGTGAAAGTGGATAATTTACATTACAGTAACTAGAAAGATATATGAAGTGAGTAGCCTACTGCAGATTGCTTACCTTGTCTGTGCTATGCCGTCAGCAAACAAAGTGGTTCTTGCACACTGAGCATCCTATTATACAAGCTACGGTTAGGGCGTGGCTTACACCTCGACCTTCTAAGGCTTCATCACACACACACACACACACACACACACACACACACACACACACACACACACACACACACAAATTCTGTTCTTCAATTCTTAAATTCGCCTCTTTCCTTTTCTGAATTGCATTACATGTTTCATCTGGCATCCACTTTTTCCTTCTCTCTCTTTCCTTTTTCTTAATATTAACCTAAGCACTCTCATGCAAAACCTCTTTTACCTCTCTCCACATTTAATATCAATGTCCTCAGATTTCATTAAAGTCTGCAGGACTAGAAACCTGTTCTTAATTCCCACCGAAACTCTTCATTTTTGTTCTCATCATTTCTTAGCTCATCAAAATCATATTTATTACCTCCTGTACAATTACCTTAACGTTTCTCATATATATATTTTTTTTAATCTTTGACACAACAAGTTAATGATCACTACCAATATCTGCCCCCCTCCTTACGCAAATATCTTTCAAATAACTCCTATGCCTTCTGCTAAGTGCAATGTGGTCAATTTGGTTACAATATTTACCACATGTGTAAATCCAAGTAGTTTTATGTATTTTTCTCTGCTCAAAGATAGTTCCACCGATCGTAAGGTCATCTGACAAACAAATGCTTCCAAATCGCATCCCATTATCGTTTCTTATGCCAATACCCTCCTTACTCATACAGTCTTCAAAAGCCATCCCTATTGTTACCAACAATCGTATTACCATCACTAATGCAAACTAACACATCATGTCTTGCCAATCGATTCACTACATCCTGCAGCTTCTCATAAAAGTCATCCTTCTTTTCATCAGTAGCCTTATTTGTCGAAGCATACCCTACCACCATACTGATTTTACCATGGTGAGATTTTAACCGAACATAAAGCAAGGGCTCATTTATTGGCTCAAACTCACATAGCCTTGCAAGCACCTCTACTCAACTGTAAGCCTACCCCTTGGTAATGATTTCCATCACTCCTACCAGAAACCAACAAAGTAATACGATCTTCCAAATTCATTTTTCATCTCCATGCACGCTCGTTCCCGTAAGAGCAAAAATATTTATAATGTATTCATTACACATTGAAATAAGTTCTTCAATTTTACCAACCTTAGTGAAAGTTCGAACATTCTAATTTCCTGTTTTTAAGGTTCTGTTTGAATGTATAAAATTATTCCTACACTGTGGGATTCTTAGCATCCCCTGCCCGTTTAAGGCCTGCACGGAACTGAGGGTCATTGCTTCATAACCAGAGTTCATCAAGATTTCTTAGGCAGCAAATAATTTAACCCTGGTGCCATGCCAGTGGCTCGCAGGAACAGACAATGGAGAGAGAGAATTAACTAAAAGAAAATATAATGGTGAGGGTTAAGACAGGGCGAGAAGGGCTGTGCGTGATGCTAAAGTGGCAGCAGATGAGAGGTAGGGTAGGCTGCTAACTGAGAATTTTCAACAGAATAAGAAAATGCTTTGGAAGGAGGTGAAAATGGTGTGAAAGGAAGAGTCTACGAAGGAGGAGCAAGTAAAAGCAAAGGATGGAAAGTTGTTAACTGAGATGGTTGCGGAAAGGGAGAGATGGGCAGAGTATTCTGAAAGATCAAATGTAAAATTGGAAAGGGTGGCTGAGATTGTGGCAGATGAAAGGGTGCAAGGAATAAATGTGCTGGGAGAGTTGAATGGTTTTTGATAACATTGGAGGAAGTGCAGGAGGCAGTAAAGGAGATGAAAGCAGGAAAAGCTGCTGGTATGGATGGGTGTGCTGCGGAATGCATGAAAGGTGGTAGACCGACTATTGTTTTAGTGGGTAGTAAGATTGCTGAATATGTTTTGTGCGCAGTACGGTGCCGATTGACTAGACAAGTGCTTGTGTGGTTCCACTGTATAAAGATAAGGGTGATACATATGAATGTACTAGGTTTAGAGGTATGAGTATTGAGTGTTTTAGGTAAGGTGAATGGTAGAGTGTTAATTAAGAGAGATAGAGAGGGTGCAGAGGGGATGGTTGGTGATGAGCAGTGTGGCTTTAGGAGGGGGAAGAGATGCATGGATCAAATGTTTGCTGTGAGACAGGTGTGTGAAAAGTATTTAGCAAAAGGTAAAGATGCGTTTGGGGAAAGTGTATGATAGGATTGAGAGGGAGGCGTTATCGACTGTTCTGAGATTGTATGAACTTGATGGTAGGTTGTTAAAAGGAGTGAAATTTTTTTATGTAAATCGTACAGTTTGCGTAAAAGTAGGAATTACTATGAGTGGTTGGTTTTCCGTGAGAGTGGGGCTGCGGTAGGGATGTGTGATGTCACATTGGCTGTTTAATATTTATGTAGATGGTGTTGTAAGGGAGGTGAATCCAACAGTGTTAGGTGGAGGTCTGAGTCTGGTGAATGCTGATATAAGGGAGTGGAATCTGAATTAGCTGCTCTTTGCATATGATACTGCACAGACAGTAGGTACAGAGTTTGGAAGGGTGTGTGAAAGGTGGAAGTTGAGAGTAAATGAGAATAAGAGTAAAGTGATGAAGTGTACAAGGTTGGTAGAGGGCAGGAGGATGAATATAGGTTTGAATAGTGAGTTCCTTTATAAGGTAGAGTGTTTTTAAGTATTTAGAGTCAAATGTTGCTATGGATGGAATAACAGATGAAGAAGTGAAGTTTAGAATAAATGAAGTAGGAAAGGTGCTGGGAGGAATGAAAAGTTGTTAAGATGTCGTTCGCTTAGAATGGATGCAAAGAGAAGGCTATATGAGGGTGTTGTAGTGCCGACTGCATTACATGGGGCTGAAACACGGAACATGGGTGTAGCACAGAGAACTTTGAATGTAATGGAAATGAGATGCCTGAGGAGTATGTGTGGAGTGACATGTATGGATCGAGTGAGAAATGATAAAGTGTGAAGGAGAACTGGAGTTGTTCGGGAGATGGCTGACTGAGTTGAGCAGAGGGTGTTGCGATGGTTTGGGTACATGGGGAGAATGGATGAAGAACAATTAGTCAAAAAGATATCTGGGTAGGATGTGAGAGTTGTAAGGCTGAAAAGAAGGCAATGGATAGGATGGATGGACAGTGTGATGATAGCATTAGATGCGAGAGGGATGTCTGTTGAGCAATGAAGAGTGGCAGAACATGATAGGAATGACTGGAGAAATTGTGAATGAATAAATGGTGACTTGGCCCTGAGGGGATAATCTCGAACATTAGGTCTGATCAGGTCATGTGCGGGTAAGGGGATGGGTCCATTATGATGTTGCAGGGGTAATCCAGCTCTGCTGTCAGGCCCTGCTGCAGATGTCGCTGATTGCACTGCTCAGTTGACCCTCGTGTGGTGTGTTGTGATGAGGATCTGTCCATTCTCCCCTTGAGGCTAAGATACGAATAATGTGTATGTGTGTGGATGAGTAAAATGGGAGTGTGTCGTCCTCTTGGCTACCTCCATTTCCTTGGGAGAAGCAGCCTAGGTATATAGACAGAATAGATAATTTGGTATATCATTTTGCAC
Organism: Coenobita brevimanus; assembly: GCF_032717465.1. Lineage (NCBI taxonomy): Eukaryota > Metazoa > Arthropoda > Malacostraca > Decapoda > Coenobitidae > Coenobita > Coenobita brevimanus. Next base: position 47,945,036 of record NC_136993.1, on the reverse strand, counting down.
TTTTCTTCTACGTAAATAAATATCCAAGTCCGTGCCTGCTTCAGAAATTATATATCGTCAAAACACTGAAACTTGTTCATAACTTTGCGTTCTCAGTGCTAATACGGTAATGGGAACTTTAAGCATTTGGAGATTTCAATTCAGTGACTATTTGAATTAAAGTATTTTGTGACTTCATCATACCTCATATGCCGATGATTGTCACATATAGTTTATAATTTATACAAGAAAATTTAGGAAAACTCATCTGGACATATCATTTGTGGAAAGTAGTGAGGAACTATTTTGGAGTACTGGAGAAGCTAGATGGATCGGGAATCATAGAACAAGTGTATCTGCACGTTGCCAGAATTTAATGTTCTTGACACTGTTTCTGTTTCCTTGTATAGAGATGGTTCGGCAGCAGAAGTAACTACATCTAAAAGTTTTTCTCCTTTAACCACTTGTGCTTCATAGTCTATTACAGGTGATAAACGACACTTTTCAATAGCCCAGGGGTTCTTGCGAAGCCTACGTTGGTAATATTTGGTTTCCACGGATCCGTTCTCCTGCCATCGCCTGATCCAGCGGTACACGGTGGAGAGACTGGCGCCAGTCTGCTGGGAGATGGACCTGGCTGAAACGCCTCCCAGCCACAGCCACACCATCTTGGCCTGCTCGGTAACCACCACTGGGCTGTTTGACAATCTGCGGTGCATTGTGTTTCTTACACCATTGTTGAGCAAAATTATGTTGGAGGTGTTTCCGAAGAGTTAACTCGAAGTTCAAAACAGACAATACGAGTAAATAAGAGGACATTGACTTCTATCTGCCCCTTAAGTTACAAAAGATTATTATCCTAGCGCTATCTTCAGGCCAAAGCCTGTTCAGCAACCACAATGGAACGGCCTGATAGTTTGTAGTGCAGTTGTGTTTCTCATAACTCTGCTGAGCAAGACTGTATTGTTTATTGGTGTGATGAGCTAAGGTGTATCAAACATGCGTTACAGTTTTATATTTCAGTGTTATCTTGACGTTATTATATAGTAATTGCCCTTTCCATACCCACCCATGAACGACCTTGTTTTTTTTTTTTTTGCTTGAACTAAACGGCTTGATTCAGCTTGGAAGAGACGTCTTGCAGTGAAGGGCTTAATGATGACTATGTATGAGTATTCTAGTTCGATACTTTCAGTGTAAGTTCAATTATATTTCTGAGATAACAGGACAGTGTAAGAAAGAGGAATCTAAGGGGAAAATGCATCCATTCTTTAAAGCACAACCTACCATGTGATTTCAAGTTTGAACCAGAGTCGTGAGACACTGTATATAAGAACTGCTCGTGACTGCTTCACACTCGACAAAAAAAGAAAAAGGAAATCTAACTTATAAGCACTACGTAATTTGGTAAAATGAACGAAGAATCCGAAGACAGTTCTCTAGGTTCCATTATATTATATTATTTTGTTTCAGCTGTTATTACTGAGTACTTCACAGTGAAATGGCGCACGATTATTCCATTAGCAATTACCACTGCACTCACTTCAAGATGACAAGCTCTGATCCATTCATTCCAACATCCATCGCGTTAAAGTTATTGAGAAATGTTTCGTGGTACTCTAATTAGGGAACGTATGAACCATTGCCTCATCCGCACCAGTCAACCAGTGCTGCCCGACCTCACATGGTGTATTACCATAACCATGTCCGATCCATTTTCCAGTCCACCCCGTCAACGCTTCATTCGTACCACTACCCATCACTGTCCAAGTCCATGACGTCAACACTTCATCACCTACCTCGCCTTTAAGTTTAACGTGATGACCGTAATAAATACTGCCTTAAGTACTACGTGATTATCTACAACGCTCATATCCACAGGGTATCCCAGCACTGTCGTAGCCAGCCATCCACCGCCAAAGCATTCAATTCTATTCTGTTGCCTCCGCCCACCTCATCCAGCACTTCAAGACATCAATCAGTATCTTTATCTTAACTGTTGCTCAGAAGATGTAATTGGGCACATACCTGAAAGAGTCTTCATCGACTTGACCACAATCTCAGGTCATCCGGATCCCTCCTGTCCCCCCACGCCCCCTATTTCCGTTCTGATGTGGTAATTGTCAAAATAATACCTGCCTTGTTAACTAGTCATTCAGACTCACAGAAGCTTTCCTTATCATAGTACACACCTATTATTAGTGAAGCCCATCCCGTCCACACTTCTTTACAAACCCCAACTTAGCCCTGAAAAAAAAAAAAATCGTTAACAAATTTACAAGTGTACTATATGAATGCAGTTCAGTATTGGCATCAGTCTGAACAGCCTCGAAGTGATATTATTCATTTTCACTCTCACTGGTTGTATAGGCTGATAGAACCCGAAAAATATGAAAGGTCACATAGGATGCCATCTCACTGCGCTGACAGGGAGGATTATCTTGTCATAGGCCTTTGTAAGTATATCCTATTTACGTGGATCCCTTTCCACTTCATGAACTTACAGTGACATGAGAACCTAAACTGCCTGAGCTGATCTTGAACTGACATGCTTGGGTGTGATCGTGGATGAATGTAACTTGTCCACCATGAATATATCTAACCTGACCTTAAGAAATTTGCAATTAGAAAGGAGCTTGCGTGATCTGACTTGGGCCTAAACTGGCTTAACTGTACCTGAAATGGACTGAACGAATCTGAACTGGCCCAAGTAAGCCTGGTTGAATGACAAAATCAAGAATGGTCCTTAAAGACACGTAGTACCCGTCAGACAGCAAGCTCTGACCCCCTTTCCAAACCCTCTACTAAAAGAGTTAACTGATACCCCCAGTCCTTCATGCAGGTCAGCTTTTGAACTGTCTTCCTGTATCTCTGTTTCCTTCTGCCTATGATCTCCATTCTCTTAAACACAGTATGTCCAGAATTCTCAGGATAAACGGATCCAGAATTTGACTACTTGAGTTTTTTTTTTTTTTTCTTCTCCCAGTCAGCAATCTGCAGGCTTTACAGTCTTTGGTTCCTTCTTCTTTGCGTATAAAATAATGGGTCTAATTGAACATGACTCAGTAAGTATACCTGTCATTAATCTGACCTGAAAATACCAGATTAAGCAATCTTAAGTGGATGTGATGAGCGTAATTGGACTTGAAGCAGGATTAATAAAACTGGATGGGCCAAACTGTCTTTCAGTGAGCATTGTTAATCCTGAAATTTTTTGAATTGGTCTGTTTGAGCAACTGTGGTTGACAAGGTAGTGAGTAAACAATAATCGTCGTAACAGTTAGGCACAACTGGTCGTTAACTTAAGGGTCTCTGAAGCTGAATAAAATAATTTTCCAGTTGAATGAAAGATATTTATAAAATTGTTCTGGTAAGGTATTAGTGGTAATTGCTTCTGTTACCTTCATGAAAGAGGTTGTTCATAGTCCAGATAAACTGTTCCGCAGTGGCAAGGGTTAAATACAAGAAGTATTAACACAATAAATGATTAGTGGAGACTATTGCATATCTCTTCATAATAAACTCTCAGCAGCATCGCAGATGTCCTGGTGTTGAAAGAGTTAACGGAAATAGTTTTTAACATTTCCACAACTTGAGGTCAACACTAGGCTGAGCTAAATCATTTGATAGGAGAATAATAAAATAAAAATCATTGTTCCAGACAAGTTCATTTTAGTGACGTCATCAGCAAAAATATAAAATTTCCTTTGCAGAATATAAGCAGTTTTGTATTTCACCAAAGAGAATTCGAAACGCCGCTCCATTAGCGATTTATTTGCTTAATATAACTTGATAATAATTAAAGTGAATGTAGGGAAGAGCAAAGTGATGGTCTTTGAAAGAGGTGAAGTCAGTGAATGTACAGCGAGGTTGGATAGTGAGGAATTGGAAAATGTGAGTACGTTTAAGTACTTGGGTAGTATGATGAGTAAGGATGGAGGTTTGGAGGGTGATGTGCTTGAAAGGGTACAGCAGGGAAGAAAGGTTGCTGGTTCTTTGAAAGCAATGATAAGAAACAGGGAAGTGAGCATGGAAGTGAAAAAGTTACATGACAGTATTGTGATACCATCTAACGTATGGAAGTGAAGCTTGGACGTTGTTGGAAGGACACAAGTCAAGCGTGAGAGCAGTGGAAATGAGTTATTTAAGAGGAGCCTGTGGCGTCACATGGAGAGATAGGCTGACGAATGAGGATATAAAGGAGCGTTGTGGTGTGGATGTGGATGTGATAGGAAGCGTTAGGAGGAACACACTCAGGTGGTTTGGTCATGTGGAGAGGATGGAGGGTGAAAGACTGACAACGAGAGTGTATGTGAGTGAGGTGGAGGGGGGAAGAGGGAGGGGGAGGCCGAGGATGAGATGGAGGGGTGGGGTGGAGATGTATATGAGAGAGGAGGGTGTGAGTTGGGAGCAAGGCAGTGAAATGGCGGGGGACAGAGCGACGTGGAGGCGTTTTGTTTGTGGCCACCCCAAACGGGATTGAGGCGTCTGGCAATAGATAGAGAGATAGATATTAACTTTTCTTTTTTTCTTTTTCTAAATATTAGTATTGGGCGTTTGAGTAAATACAAGATATTATTAACCCCTACAACCTAAGAATGTCATGATAATTCAGTTCTTACCTGCTGTTTATTTTTCCTTCAAAATAGGAGAGATGTTACAAACTGGAGACATAAGATAGAGTATTCGTTAACTCCTTCACTACAGAGGGATATTTTAACCTCTAATATTGTCTCTTGGTAGCAAGACTATATTACAAAAATACACACATTACTAAGTGGTATTCTGTAATATGAAAAAAAAATGATGAAAGAGTTATTAATAATTTGAAGCCAGCGATGATATCATGACGTACGAATATGCATTATAACGAGTAATTATAAAGTGGATCACAACCTCAATCAAGTCGTCATTCGAGCCTGCAAAATTGTCAGAAGCGCAGTTTTCTGAGGATCGTTTGATTTGTTGGAAGGCATACATGGTTGTGTGTGGCCGACTTTAACGACGCTCTGCTATTACTCGTACTTTTGTGTTTTCTTGTTGGTGTTTATGAGGGAGAATTAAGATGATAATATTCATTTAATAGATTTGAACATTGGTCTGAAATAGATTTAATCCTCACCCCCCCCGCCATCCACTGATCTCTGTAATACAAGGACAAAATTAGGTTTTAACACTGCTACCAGACTAACAGAGCACCTAAATAATACTGGACATTATCGACGGCTCTGTATGACCCCTCATGTTAGACAAGTATCTTCCTGTACCTAATATGCTACTCTTAGGACGATCTTTAATGACTCGATCACAAGTTGAGACATTTCCTACGAGATATCTGGCAATAACAATAAAGCACAAAAAATAGTTTGTTTTTTTTAGATTAAAAGGGCCTCATTTTGCGTTTTAAAAATACTAAAAAAAGGACGTTACGAAATCTCTATGCCTACGGGAGTTTGACAAAAAGTTGAGTAAGAAAGTACAATTTGCTGTCGTTGCTGTCCCACATAAATTCAATCTTTAGTTTTCTCTTATTTATACACGTCTCTATTAAACAACCTCAGTATATACTTCCATCTATCTGTCTATCTACAGCCAGACACCGTAATCCCAGAAGGGGTGGCTACGGACAAAATCTTCCATATCTGTCTCCATCTCGTCCCTTCACCTCATCTCCAGCCTCCCTTCCCCCTCTCTCTTTCCTCCTCACTCAGATACACTCTCCTAGCCAACTTTTCTCTGCAGTCGCACAGGATAGTCGAAATGTCTCAGGGTGATTCAGGGAGGATAAATATGGACACCAAAACGCTCCCGAATTAACTCATTTTTCTGTCTCTTCACGAAACTCCACACTCTGTTTTCAGATAACTCATTTCTGCTCCTCTCGCTCCTGACTTGTGTCCTTCCAGCAAACTTCGGTCTTAACATCGGTGTGTTAATGCGGTAATTGCAGTAAAGTCGTTCAAGATTTTTTTTTTTTTTCAGTCATCCATCCTTCCCTATTCCTTGTCACCGCTTCCGCTGTACTTGCAGTCACTCCTTCACTTTTGTACCTTTTGTCGCTCTTCATCCTTCAAACCGCCACCTTTGCTCATCACACTATCTAGATACATGAAGGGAATCACGGTATCTAGTTCATGACCCTTCAGTTTCGCAACACACTGACTTCATTCCTCTCAAGAGCCATAACTTTTCTCCTCGATACCCTTTTCACTTATAAAGTTTGATTTTTAGAAGTTATTCATAACTCACTCGTACACCAAGCTTTGCAACACCATAACCTCCTTGACAGGGGATACTCCATCATTTGATGGGGCACCCTGTTTGTTTCTTTGCTTACACTGTCTGTGCAGAAATGGCGCATCCGTTTCAGTCCAATGATAAATAGCTTTGTCGTTTTTCCACTCTCTCATTTAAGATGATTATAAATTCTCTCTACATTCCTTTCTCTCTACAACATTTCTTCACATACCTAAGGCAGGATAAAATTCCTTTGCCTCCTGTTCCTATCTGTTATAGCCTAGCTCTGAAACAATGTGCTGTCCACGCACCAACCGAACTTCCTAAAGACTTTACGACTGTCTTTTTATATTAAAACGACGCTACAATCAGACAGTTTTGTACATGAATGTATTAGTTTCTATTAATGTAGGAGTTTATCTCGTCTGCATTTAATCTTATCATTTCGCAATGGCTCGCCCAAATCAAATAAACTAGAGGTAGTAAGAAATACATTAGATATCGCCTACCTTCATTGTTTAATGACGAATTTAGTCCACCGCGTATACATATAGCTTAACCATATAGGCCTGATAATATAATCTTTATTACTGCTATCTCCAGATGATTCTACCAAGTTTGATGGGCCTCTTATCTTGAACTTGTTAATCACTGTTCTATTATATGCACAGCGCTCAAAAAATCTCTCCTAAACTGATCAAAACGGTTAGAAGTGGCAAAAACGACAATCAGGTCGGCCTCGAGATGGTCCCGCCATCAGCGCAGAAATGTTAGTTAAAGATTGGAAACAAATATTAGTTGTCTGACTTTTTGATTCTTATACAGTCGATAGGCATGAATAGTCATAAACCATCGTTCGATCATCTTAACCCAACTTTCATCTACATCCAGCTTGTCTTCCGTAGATCAGTGACAGAATAGGACAATATTATGGCTATACAACCTGTTAATAGTATTTCTCAAAGTTTACCATCTTATACTTGTGTTCAGTACATGTCAGAAGATTGAGATTTTATGCCAAGTGAAAGTGGATAATTTACATTACAGTAACTAGAAAGATATATGAAGTGAGTAGCCTACTGCAGATTGCTTACCTTGTCTGTGCTATGCCGTCAGCAAAGTGGGTTCTTGTACACTGAGCATCCTATTATACAAGCTACGGTTAGGGCGTGGCTTACACCTCGACCTTTTAAAGCTTCATCACACACACACACACACACACACACACACACACACACACACACAAATGCTGTTCTTCAATTCTTAAATTCGCCTCTTTCCTTTTCTGAATTGCATTACATGTTTCATCTGCCATCCACTTTTTCCTTCTCTCTCTTTCCTTTTTCTTAATATTAACCTAAGCACTCTCATGCAAAACCTCTTTTACCTCTCTCCACATTTAATATCAATGTCCTCAGAGTCCATTAAAGTCTGCAGGACTAGAAACCTGTTCTTACATTCCCACCGAAACTCTTCATTTTTGTTCTCATCATTTCTTAGCTCATCAAAATCATATTTATTACCTCCTGTACAATTACCTTAACGTTTCTCATATTTTTTTTTTAAAGCTTTGACACAACAAGTTGATGATCACTACCTATATATGCCCCCCTCCTTACGCAAACATCTTTCAAATAACTCCTATGCCTTCTGCTAATTGCAGTGTGGTCAATTTGGTTACAATATTTACCCCATGTGTATCCAAGTAGTTTTATGTATTTTTCTGTGCTGAAAGATAGTTCCACCAATCGTAAGGTCATTTGACAAACAAAAGCTTCCAAATCGCATCCCATTATCGTTTCTTATGCCAACACCCTCGTTACTCATACAGTCTTCAAAAGCCATCCCTACTGTTACCAACAATCGTATTAACATCACGAATTCAAACTAACACATCATGTCTTGCCACTCGATTCACTACATCCTGCAGCTTCTCATAAAACTCATCCTTCTTTTCATCAGTAGCCTCATTTGTCGAAGCGTACCCTACCACCATACTGATTTTACCATGGTCAGATTTTAACCGAACATAAAACAAGGGCTCATTTATTGGCTCAAACTCACATAGCCTTGCAAGCATCTCTATTCAACTGTAAGCCTACCCCTTGGTAATGATTTCCATCACTCCTACCAGAAACCAACAAAGTAATGCGATCTTCCAAATTCATTTTTCATCTCCATGCACGCTCGTTCCCGTAAGAGCAAAAATATTTATAATGTATTCATTACACACTGAAATGAGTTCTTCAATTTTACCAGCCTCAGTGAAAGTTCGAACATTCTAATTTCCTGTTTTTAAGGTTCTCTTTGGATATATAAAATTATTCCTACACTGTGGGATTCTTAGCATCCCCTGCCCGCTTAAGGGCTGCAAGGAACTGAGGGTCATTGCTTCATAACCAGAGTTCATCAAGATTTCTTAGGCAGCAAATAATTTAACCCTGGTGCCAATGCCAGTGGCTCGCAGGAACAGACAATGGAGAGAGAGAATTAACTAAAAGAAAGTATAATGGTGAGGGTTAGGACAGGCAAAGTACACGGAAAAGAGAGACAGCAAAAAGAATATGGATAAAAGTGTCCCTTTTAGTCACCTCTTACAACAAGCTGGGAATACTTGCGAAATATTCTATCCCCCCTTCCCCAGGGAAATTCTTTCCCCCCTTCCCCAGGGAGGGATAGAATTTCATTTGTACTAAATGCTCTTAACTCTCTGACTCCAATTCATCCCAGTCCTTCTGTCGTCTTACCAAAAACTTTTCCAGCAGCTTTACTGGATCATCCTTCCCTCCTCTTTTCTGCTCGAATTGCACTGTAGCTGCTTCTTAAAAAGCAAAAATCTTTGGTTAGACTTTTTCCTCCAATTTCTCATTAGATAAATCTGCTGCCCCTCCTCCATGACTCCCCCCCCTCCCCAGAGACTTCATCATTAATAGTTCTTTAATTGATGTGTTTTCTGCCATCGCTGGCCGTAATACCAACAAGGCAAATGGGACTCATGGGGTACATCCTGTTGTCCTTATAAAACTGTGCTTCTGTACTTACACCCTGCCAAGGTAAACTCTATTCCCTTTGTCTGTCAACTTGTACCTCTCCTTGCTGGAAGTTTGCCCTCAGTCAGCCTTCCCCAAAGAATGGTGACCATTCTCAGCTCTCTAACTATCGCCCAGTTGCTGCAACATTTTCTAAAAAATTTTCTTAATAAAAAAAAACTATTAAAACACCTGTCATATCACAACCACTTTTCCAGTCGTCAGTATGGGTTTCTCCAGGGATGCTCCACTAGCGATCTTCTCACCTTCCTTTCAGACTACTCGTCATGCTCCTTTTGGATCTTTTGCAAAAGCTCTCCCATTGCGCTTTACAGTTCAGTGTCATTCGATCGATTCTAGCATAAAAATTTTATTTCCAAACTGCCTTCTGTGCCTTCATCTCAAGCTTCCTTTCTGGTCGTTCTGTAAGTCCAGTCCCTGTTGTAGAGACCTGTATACATCTTCTTAGGAAGAGGCTTTGACTGATGATTTGGGTAAAGGATACCACCACTTCAAAACAGTAGGCTATTAGGTGGAAGTGCTAGAATCATAGCGAAAGTGAAAAAATGGCAGTTTTCAAAATGGCCACCACTGGGGTCTTTCAGGACTTAAAAGGCTTACAAATTGTAATAGAAATGTAGTACCTGGAAGACTATTAGGGGTTTTCAGGCACGGCTGACACGATGGTGCCTATAAGAAATCAAGACGACCTTGTGTAGCACCCAAAATCCAAGATGGCCGCCATCCAGACCCTCCCCAAACACATGTCATTTATCATTTGAAAGAAGCATAGTGACTGGATGATTTTTATATTAATTGTGAGGTTTGCAGGCACTGCTGACACGATAGTACCTTTACTGATTCGATATCACAACATTTCATACTAAAAATTCAAGATGGCCGTCGTCCAAAATCCGTAACTAACAAAAAAGTTGTCAAATTTTCGATAAAGCTGGAATATAGCAGTACTTTCTAGATATTACTATTTCGTTTTTTTTTTTTTTTTTTTTTTTTTTTTTTGTAAATGTCTGCTTGAACTCAGTTTTGGAAGGAAGTCATTACATACGTTCCTTCCATGGAATCATGATGGTATCAGATCTTCTCAACTCCTTGGCATGAGAGGCATTCTGGGAGTGGCTAATGCAGAATGATCATAATGTTAATGACGAATTCATAGAACGTGCACACAAAACACAGACAGCTCTATGTGCAAACGAAAGACCCACTGAGAAGTTCACAGAACTATTTGACCAGTCATCAAATCTCCATGAACAAGTGGAGTGTTTTCTGGAAGAATGCTGTGCAAAATCTGAGGTGTGTCAGTACCTGCAGTACCTGCAAGTGTTTCAGCAAATGGCTGCTACAATCAAGCATGCGGTTGCATCAGATCGAGAAGGAAATTTCCCTATTCACATAGCTTCCGTGGAAGCTTCTCTGCCAATCATCTGGCATGTTCTACCTTGAATCCAAGAAAACTTTAGAAGTAACTCATCCGTATGTTTTTCAGAGGTTCATGCATGGTCAGTTTGTCGTGAAGGATCGAGTTGGAAGTTACTTCAATGCTATTGCACCGGATATGAAGCAAGAATTATCCTCCCACAGTGCACCAAATATGCTGATGGCATTGTTGGCCAAACAAGAAGTCCTAGGGTCGTGATCAAGTGGCAACTCATTTTCTACAAATTTTCCTCATCTCAAACAACTTCAGGGTATTATGATTAATGTGTCAACGAATCATAGTGAATCGGTGAGGATTAATCATGAACTTACTGGACACAAAGTTCACCAGCTGAATGAAAACGTTTCAAATCTCTTGTGCTTTGTGTGAGAGAGGGGTAACCCTTACATCATCAAGGCTCCTGCCATCAAACTGCACAATCTAATCACTACGCAACTGGCATTGGATGAATTGGCCGTCTGGCTGCTCCAAGTGCAGGCGAATGAGGATCAACTGGTAAGAGAATTCCGGAGAGAGAAGTTTGTTGAAAAGACCAAAAAACTCTCTACCACTATATCGAAGAGGAAATTACCTCAGCTCGACAGCAAACCATCCACTGATGTGAGTGCAACTTCTGCTGTGACATCGAAAATGAGAGAAGTGGCTCAGTGCGACATCGAAATTGTGAAAGGGCGAGGCATGGAACTTTAATCTACCTATGCCCATGATATCCTGCCTGTTCACTATGTGAAGGCGATCTTCCTTCCAAGACTGACAAAGGTGCGCTCATTGCAGAGTTACAGAAGAACTTAACAGGCAATGAGTTCCACTTTCCTGCCTTAAGATGCATCATTTATATTGAACCTCATGTCGAAAATACGTTCCTTTCCAAACTTGGCTTCATTTGGAACATTCGAAAGCACAATCAGTTGCGTGCTGTCAGCGGGCCACTCTATTTGTTCCAGGTCCAGCCTCTATTTCGTGTTTGAGAGCAACTTAGAGTCATCTGTTAAGGATTAAGAAATGCTTCTTCACGCCGATGGAGCTGAATCCGTTGACCTCACTGAGCCCACTGCAGGTGTCCCAATACCCGAACAAATTAACAAGTTGTGGACCTCCTTGGTCAACAAAACAATGCTACAGCTTCTCATTCGCGATCTCATCTTGACTCCTGAGATGGTGAAGTTCAATGTTGTGCTTGGTGGATGCATCACAGATGATAGCGTTGTTTCAGCAGAGTTTTTCCACTCTGGATCCCGTCCACCCAACCGCCTTCTGAAACTACAGAACCTATTGACATGCTGACATGTGATGTGGAAGAAGCCATTGATCACATAGTGATGCACTGTGCCTGTGAGGTGGATCGGGGAAGTAGCCAGCTGGTAGTAGTTTCAATGACAGACACAGTAGCACGTCTACTTCATTATGTTCATTATTTTAGAAAGTGAGGCCCCTAAGATCTGTGGGATGAGTTCGGGTCTGGTGAGCGACGGTGTCATATATCACTACACACTCTTGCAGATAAGCTGAGAGTAGGACTATCTAAAGTTATCGTGAAGGCACATATATTGCCTGGAGATGATGCAGTAAGATAGGTACCAAACACTCCTCTCTGTCATGTGATCCAGAGCATTACTTGGCTGATTTTGTAGTCTGACACTCTCACTTACGAGATCTTGATGAAAGCTGAGGAATATCTCCTTCGGGTGTGGGCTGGAGCGAAGAGCAAATCCGAATCGCGAACATTCAACCAGCTCTGAGTGGAAGTCCAAATGCAAGCTCCGACACCAAAGGCATTGGTAGTCCTGCCACCAACTTCAAGTGCAATTCGTGGCCACATCAGGAGACCATTTTACACTGTGCATAAAGTTCTACGCCTTCTTTATGTTACCCACCCTGCCACAGACCCTACGAAATACGGATGGGTGTAGACAGTGACACACTAATATCTGAAAAATGCCTGATTCCATTACCCCAGAGAATGCTAGTCGTTTGTAAGCGTGGCTCAATGCGATGTTTGTGCATAAAGAAGGGTGTCAAATGTGTATTTTTTGTGATAAACAAGAGTCAGTTTGTCAAAATAAGTGAAAATTCCATCTTTCAGTCATAATTAAGACATATTTTCGTTAAATTAGCTTCACATGGTATTGATATCTGTATGTCTCTGAATAAAATTCTATGCTTGTGTTTTCATTATTTGTTTGTGGCCATCTTGAATTTTGAATATCAAATGTGGTGATATCGAATCACTAAATGTACTCTCGTGTCAGCAGTGCCAGAAAACCTCAAAATTAACAGAAAAATTACCCAGTCACGATGTTTCTTTCAAAAGACACACGATGTTTTTGTTTGGGGAGGGCCCAGATTGCTGCCCTCTTGGTTATCGGGTATTATACAGGGTCATATTGATTTCCTTTAGGCACCATCGTGTCGGCAGTGCATAAAAACCATCATAATAGTCTTCCAGGTACTACATTTCTAATATATTTGTAAGCCTTTGTAGTCCTGAAAGACCCCGGTGGCAACCATTTTGAAAACCGCCATTTTCTCACTTATGCTATGACTCTAGCAATTCCATCTAATACTGTTTCGAATCTAGCGGTATCCTTACTCAAATCACCAGTCAAAGACTCTTCCTAAGAAGATGTAAACGGGTCTGTAGAGCAGAGACATGGTTATATAGCTGCTGTTGTAGATGGCCACTGTTCTCCTAGAGCTTTCAATAATGGTGTTCTTCAGGGGCCTGTCGTATCACCTACTCTCTTCGTTTTATTTATCAATGACTGTCTAAACTGTACATCTAATCCTATCCACTCGTACATCGATGACTTCACCCTTCACTTTTCCATCTGCCTCTCGCAGCATCCATCTCAGCAACTCCAACAGACAAGGGATTAGGGTATGACACACCTAATGACTGACTCGGCTGATATCTCTGATTTGGGTAAAAGCAATCTTGTTGTTTCTAGTGCTTCAAAAACTCTGTTCTTACATATTTCAACCAAGCAAAGTCTTTTTTAGGGCTGTCCTGTAATTTTTACAATATCCAACACAATCTTTCAACATCTCTGAACATACATTACTTGAGGTTTCTTTCTCTCTGGATTTATATTGGAATTATCATATGACCTCAATTACGAAATATGCTTCCAAGAGATTAGGTATGTTGAGCCGACTTTGCATTCTTTACCTCTGCACAGTTGTTGACTTTTTTTTTTTAGTACAACTCTGATGTATAGGGATGCTCCCAACCTCTTCTCAACAAGGTAGAATCTGAAACTTTTCATCTTATGAACTCCTGTCCTGTTACTGGCTCCTTTCATCCCCTGTTTCTTTGCTATACTGTTGCGTTTTCATTTTTTTCTATCGTTCCTTCAATGGTTAGCGTTCTGCCAAGAACTGTCAACTTGCATCCCTCCATCATTATGGCGGGCTCATAACACGTCTAGCAGGAAACTGTCATCCACTTTCTGACCAACTCTGCAAGAGTTAACTGTTACTCCAAGTCCTTCATGCATGTACTGTAATAGGTCAGCTCTGGAATTATTTTCCTCTGTTTCTATTTCTTACTGCTTATGACCTCCAGTCTTTGAAATGCAGTGTGTCCAGGCATCTCGAAATGAACATGTTGAGAATTTGGCTCTTTGTTATATTGTTTTTATTTTTACTTGGAAGGAACAATGTTGAGGGCTCCAGGCCTTTGATTCCCTCTTCCATAAATTTAAAAAAAGAAAGGAAAGATATGTCGTTTTCCTTATTTCTGCCAATCACACAAGATTTTATTTATCTTCGGAAGGTCCACCCTTTTTGGATGGGTAATTGGCGATAAAGTGGAAGCCATTCAGTATATCATCCAATATGATTATTCTGAAGGAAGATGGTAGAAGACATCATACCAAGGACATTTACAACTTGAACATCACCCTGCCATGTCAGTGACGTGATTAAAGAGAGTACCAATGTAAGTGGCATTCGTTAAAGTGAAATTTCAAATAAACACTCAAATATATATATATATATATATATATATATATATATATATATATATATATATATATATATATATATATATATATATATATATTGTAGACAGTGAAGTACTGCGAATCTCATTGCCCCTTTAAACGTATAACATTAGCAAAGTTGCTTTGAAAAAGAAAAAAATGGGAGCCTTAACAGCTCACAATAGCGTGGTAGTAATTTGAAACACTACGCTTTGTTGCATCAGAGTATTTTAAGCTGTCTAACACTGTGTATTTGCTTAGGACCCATTGATGCTGCAGGGACTTGGAAGAAGTAACAGAAAAGTGGTACTTCATCGGAATGAATGATTAATCTTTCAATGAATTCTGATTTCTTGTATATTGCTGAGGTGGTCAGTTACCTTTATTCCTGGAGATGCAGAGTCGTTAGTTATCAGATATTTCATTATTAATAGTTTAAGGCCATTATAACTCCAAGAGTGGCAAATGCCATCAGGAAGAAATTTAACTAAATGTTTGGTAAGAAACTTTATTTTAGCTTTAACCGTACAGAATGTATTAAAAAAAAAAATCTTCTAAATACATGGAGTAAAAATCTTTGGTAAAGGACAGCATACAAAACAAGGAAAATTTTATTTATATGAACATGGATCAGTTCTACCTTCTAACCCCGTAGTTCAAAGATGGGAACTGTATATTTTTCCCATCTAATGTCAAACTATATTGTCAGGTATAGGTAAACTGCAGCAGGAATTATATCAAAAACAAAATATTATAAAGATTAACCCGCGGCGTCCCGTCGACGTTCTTTAACGTCCACACGTTTTGTCACTGCCAATCCCGTTGACGTACATAAAAGCGAAAAAATTGCAAGGTCCCTAATTTGCACAATTTTCAATTTTTGCGAGTGATTTTTGGTACGTATACACGTGACACCTTCCTCAACAAGATGCCAGGCAGGGACAATGCCTTACCCAGCATGACCTCCTCCCCCCCCTTGCATCCCATTGTCTCAGCAATTCACCTATTATCAGTGACCTGGCCAGTATAGCCATGTCATGCCATGGTACGAAATTCAGGGCCAGAGTGATTCCCCAATCAATGGCAATGTGGAGGACAAACTTTACATAGCATTAGAGAAAGAAACAGTTAGAAATGATGATCAGGTAATGTGGCAAAAAAAGGTCAGGTATTAGTGAGTGAAACAATGCTTATGATGCCTATATTACTGCTTGAAAACCAATATACTCTTGTACTACATATAAATTCGTATACCAAGAAAATAAATAAATACCGTTTATGAGTGGTGTGAAATAGTTATCCTCCCATAGAACTCGTTTTCTTTGGTGCCAGCCTGATAGAAAATGCAGTAAGGTAAGGAGGTACTCCTACCTGTAATGAGTATTTTAAACCTCAGGTGAGCGATTTCTCTATGAATTATCGATGTTTCTCACCAAAAGCGAAGGTTTGAGCCAAAAAAAAAATTTTCTTAAAATGGTCGGGAATGGGGGGAGTCAGTGGTGGAAAAGTGGTCGGGATGGGGCGGATTAATTTGGGTGGTAGCGAATAATCTATCTATCTATTGCCAGATGCCTCAATCCCGTTTGGGGTGGCCACAAACAAATCGCCTCTAAGTCTCCCTGTCCCCTGCCATTTCACTGCCCTGCTCCCAACTCACACCCCCCTCTCTCATATACCTCTCCACCCCATCCATCCATCTCATCCTCGGCCTCTCCCTCCCTCTTCCCCCCTCCACCTCACTCACATACACTCTCTTCGTCAGTCTTTCACCCTCCATCCTCTCCACATGGCCAAACCACCTCAGTGTGTTCCTTATAACGCTTCCTATCACATCCACATCAACACCACAATGCTCCTTTATATCCTCATTCGTCAGCCTGTCTCTCCATGTGACTCCACAGGCTTTTCTTAAATAACTCATTTCCACTGCTCTCACTCTTGACTTGTGTCCTTCCAACAACGTCCAAGCTTCACTTCTGTACGTTAGAGTTGGTATCACAATACTGTCATGTAGTAACTTTTTCACTTCCATGCTCACTTCCCTGTTTCTTATCACTGCTTTCAAAGAACCAGCAACCTTTCTTCCCTGATGTACCCTTTCAAGCACTTCATTCTCCAAACCTCCATCCTTACTTATCACACTATCCAAGTACTTAAACGTACTCACATTTTCCAATTCCTCACCATCCAACCTCGCTGTACATTCACTGACTTCACGTCTCTCAAAGACCATCACTTTACTCTTCCCTACATTCACCTTTAGATTCTATTTCTTACACACACTCCCAAACTCATCCACCAAGCCTTGCAGCTCCCCTTCGTCTTCACTCAACAACAGAGTATCATCTGCAAACAACAGTACAGGGAGTTTCCAAACACTATCCTCTCTCACCAGGGCCACTCCAACACCTCTTTTATTACCCCATCCATGTACAGATTGAACAACCATGGAGACATGACACATCCCTGTTTCAACCCAACTTTCAAAGAGAAAAATTCACTTAGTTCACCATCCACACGCACTGCAGCCTTCACACCATCGTACATACTCTTCAAAGCATGCAACAACTTCCCATCTACTCCATATATTCTTAATACTTTCCACAATCCTTGTCTATCCACCCTGTCATATGCTTTCTCCAAATCCATGAAAGCTGCATACAACTTCTTTCCCTTCTCTAGAAACTTTTCCACTAAAGATTTAAGAATGAATATCTGATCTACACAACCTCTTCCCTTCCTAAAGCCTCCCTGTTCTTCTCCAACTAATTTCTCTGTTCTTTCTCTAACTCTATCAATAAGCATCCTACCATACACTTTTCCTATTATATTAAGAAGACAAATACCCCTATGATTACCACACACTTCTTTTTCCCCTTTTCCTTTGTACAAGGGAATAATTATACCTGACTTCTAATCCTCCAGGACTCTACACTCCTCCCAGGCCAATCTGCGCATCGTCCACATCCATTCTACTACTATATCTCCTCCATGCTTCAGCATTTCACCACACACTCCATCAATTCATGGGGCTTTCCCCAATTTAACTTTCTTTATTGCTTCCACAACTTCTATCCTCTTGATTTCTTCCTGTCTTCTCACCTCCCTCCTTCTCCCAGCCATTCCCCAGCCACTTACACTCGCATTACTTCCATCCTCTACGTTCAACAAATCCTTAAAGTGTTCTCTCCATCTGCTCACTTTTTCTCCCTTCTCCACTAGTAATCTACCATTTTTATCTTTCACTCCCCTGCTAACTTCACTTCCACCCTGTCTTACTCTTTTCACCTCTTTCCAGAACATTTTCTTACAGTCCCTCCACTTTACACTCAAATTCCTTCCAAATTCCTCACCCACTCTCTTCTTACTCTCTCTTACTAATCTTTTCACCTCTCTCTTTCTTTCATCATATAACTCTCTCTTCCACCTCTCAACTTCTTCCACGCCCCTATTTCTCATCCATTCATTGTATGCTTTCTTCTTTTGTGCCATAGCCTGTTTCACCTCTTCAGTCCACCACGCTGTTCCTTGCACCCCCCTCCGTCTTCTCTTCCTTCCACACACCACATCACATGCTGCACATATTTCTTTTGTAAATATCCTACACACACCTTCCACGTCTCTCATCTGCTTCAATTCATATTTGCCCAATCGTTCCTCCACTTCTCTCTTATACTCTGCCATTTTCTCATCCTCTTGTAACCTTTCCACTCTCCTTGCAACTACTCCTTCCTCTCGTTATTTTATTCCAGCAAATTTTTTTTTTTTTTTTCGGATTAGGCAAACCCTTCATACTCTATACAAACGATTATTTTCCTACTGCTTGGTTATCATCAAAGTCCTCCTGACATAAAAGCCATATAGTTAACTAAGATATATTAACCATGAGTTTACATATACATATTTAAGTAAGCTTTCACTATTTTATGGCTGCATGTGGAACACATGTTAGTGTAGTTAGCGAACATACAGAGAAGCCAGACAAGTTCTATCAGAATTACTTGCAGTATTTCACAAGGCTGGATCCAGCACTTGGAAATGGGGTGTTGTATGGTTCCTAGAATTACCATTTAATATATTTTAGCAATTGAAAAAATGAAAATGTCCTTTTCTTATAGTTGTTTTGACCCGCCGACTCCCATTGATGCATATATTCATCAACACGTCTTGTCACTGTGACTCCCGTTGACACATGTAAACGCGCAGCGATTGCAAGGTCCCTAATTTGCATTATTTTCATATTTCACATAATAATTTTTTTATACATATACACGGGACATCTTCCTCTAGAAGATGCCAGCAGGGTCAATGCCTTCCCCTGCATGACCCCCCCCCCACGCCATTGTCTCGGCAATTAACCTATTACCAGTGACCTGGCCAGTAAAGACATGTCGTGGCATTGTACGAAATTCAAGGCCAGAGTGATTTCCCAATCGATGACAGTGTGGAAGACAAAATTTATGTAGCATTAGAGGAAGAAACAGTCAGAAATGATCATCAGGTAATGTCGCCAAAAGAAGGTAAGGTATGTTGATGTGTTTGATGAGAAAAACAATGCTTATTTTGCCTATATTACCGTGTGAAAACCAATATACTCTCATACTACCTATAAATTCGTACTAAAATAAATAAATAAATTCCATTTATGAGTGGTGTGGAATAGTTACGCTCCCATAGAACTCGCTTTCTTTGGAGTCAGTCTAATAGAAAACCCAGTAAGGTAAGGGGTACTGCTACCTGCATTTAGTATCTTAAATCTCAGGTGAGCTATTTCTCCATGAATTTTTGATGTTTCTCATCAAAAGTGGAGGTTTGAGCCAAATTTGTTTTTTCCAAAATTGGTCAGGATGGGGGGAGGGGTCTCTGGTGGAAAATCGGTCGGGAAGGGGTGGGTTAATCATGGCATATCAATAACATGGACAAATGTAAGTGGATTTAAACATGCTGAGAAGAGACGTGCATATGAAGTGTGGCTGCAGAGGAAGGATGAGGTGTCACATGAGAGGTATAAGGAAATGTGGAATAGGGCGGGAGGGCTGTGCGTGATGCTAAAGTGGCAGCAGATGAGAGGTGGGGTAGGCTGCTAACTGAGAATTTTCAACAGAATAAGAAAATGTTCTTCAGGGAGGTGAAAATGGTGTGAAAGGAAGAGTCTGCGAAGGAAGAGTAAGTAAAAGCAAAGGATGGAAAGATGTTAACTGAGATGGTTGCGGAAAGGGAGAGATGGGCAGAGTATTCTGAAAGATCAAATGTAAAATTGGAAAGGGTGGCTGAGATTGTGGCAGATGAAAGGGTGCAAGGAATAAATGTGCTGGGAGAGTTGAATGGTTTTTGATAACATTGGAGGAAGTGCAGGAGGCAGTAAAGGAGATAAAAGCAGGAAAAGCTGCAGGTATGGATGGATGTGCTGCGGAATGCCTGAAAGGTGGTAGACCGACTATTGTTGAGTGGGTAGTAAGATTGCTGAATATGTTTTGTGCGCAGTACGGTGCCGATTGACTAGACAATTGCTTGTGTGGTTCCACTGCATAAAGGTAAGGGTGATACATATGAATATACTAGCTTTAGAGGTATGAGTCTATTGAGTGTTTTAGGTAAGGTGTATGGTAGAGTGTTAATTAAGAGAGATAGAGAGGGTACAGAGGGAATGATTGGTGATGAGCAGTGAGGCTTTAGGAGGGGGAAGAGATGCATGGATCAAATGTTTGCTGTGAGATAGGTGTGTGAAAAGTATTTAGCAAAAGGTAAGGATGCGTTTGGGGAAAGTGTATGATAGGATTGAGAGGGAGGCGTTATCGACTGTTCTGAGATTGTATGAACTTGATGGTAGGTTGTCAAAAGGAGTGAAAATTTTTTATGTATATCGTAGAGCTTGTGTAAGAGTAGGAATTACTATGAGTGGTTGGTTTTCCGTGAGAGTGGGGCTGCGGTAGGGATGTGTGATGTCACATTGGTTGTTTAATATTTATGTGGATGGTGTGGTAAGGGAGGTGAATGCAAGAGTGTTAGGTGGAGGGTTTGAGTCTGCTGAATGCTGAGAGTAGAGAGTGGAATCTGAATCAGCTGCTGTTTGCAGATGATACTGCACAGACAGTAGGTACAGAGTTTGGAAGGGTGTGTGAAAGGTGGAAGTTGAGAGTAAATGAGAATAAGAGTAAAGTGATGAAGTATACAAGGTCGGTAGAGGGGAGGAGGATGAATATAGGTTTGAATAGTGAGTTGCTTGAGGAGGTAGAGTGTTTTAAGTATTTAGAGTCAAAGGCTGCTGTGGATGGAAGAACAGATGAAGAAGTGAAGTTTAGAATGAATGAAGTAGGAAAGGTGCTGGGAGGAATGAAAAGTGTTTAGATGTCGTTTGCCTAGAATGGATGTAAAGAGAAAGCTGTATGAGGATGTTGTGGTACCGACGGCATTATATGGGGCTGAAACATGGAATATGGGTGAAGCAGAGAGGAGAAGTTTGAATGTAATGGAGATGAGACGTCTGAGGAGTATGTGTGGAGTGACATGTATGGATTGAGTGAGAAATGATGAAGTGTGAAGGAGAACTGGAGTCGATTGGGAGATCGCTGATCGAGTTGAGCAGAGGGTGTTGCGATGGTTTGGGTACATGGACAGAATGGATGAAGAGCAATTAGTGAAAAAGATATCTTGGTCAGATGTGAGAGGTGTAGGGCTGAAAGGAAGACAATGTATAGGATGGATGGACAGTGTTAAGAGAGCGTTAGATGCGAGAGGGATGTCTGCTGAGCAAGGAAGAGTGGCCTTTGTAGTCCTGAAAGATTCTGAAAACCGCCATTTGCTGACTTATGCAATGATTCAAGCAATTCCATCTAACACTGTTTTGAAGCTGGCGGTATCCTTTACACAAATAACCAGTCAAAGTCTCTTCCGAAGAAGATGTATATGGGTCTCGACAGCGGAGAGAGGATTATATAGCTGCTGTTGTAGATGGCCACTGTTCTCCTAGAGCTATCAATAATGGTGTTCTTCAGAGGTCTGTCGTATCACCTACTCTCTCCGTTGTATTCTTCAACGACTGTCTAATCTGTACATCTAACACTATCCACTCGTACTTCGATGACTTCACCCTTCACTTTTCCATCTGCCTCTTGCAGCATCCATCTCAGCATCTCCAACAGACAAGGGATTAGGCACTGGCACACCTAATGACTGACTCGGCTGATATCTCTGATTTGGGTAAAAGCTATCTTATTGTTTCTAGTGCTTCAAAAACTCAGTTCTTACACCTATCAACCTAGCAAAATCTTTTTTGGGGGCTGTCCTGTAATTTTAAAAAATATCCAACTCAATCTTTCAACATCCCTGAATATACAGTACTTGAGGTTTCATTCTCTCGGGATTTATGTCAGAATTATTAACTGACCTGTAGCCTATTACGAAATATGCTTCCAAGAGATTAGGTATGTTGAGCTGGCTTTGCATTCTTTACCCCTGCACAGATGTTGACTTTTATAATGGGTCCTATTCACCCCTGTTTAGAGTACAACTCTGATGTATGGGGATGCTCCCCACCTCTTCTCAACAAGGTGGAATCAGAAGCCTTTCCTCTTCTGAACTGCTGTCCTGTTACTGGCTCCTTTCATCCTCTGTTTCTTTACTGCGCTGTTGCATTTTTTTTTCTATCACTACTTCAATGGTCAGCGTTCCCAACAACTGTCATCTTGCATCTCTCCATCACTATGGCGGGTGCATAACACGTCTAGCAGAAATCTGTCATCCACTTTCTGTCCATCTCTCTCGTGCAAGAGTTAACCGTTACTCCAAGTCCTTCATATGCGGAATAGGGCAACTCTGGAATTGTTTTCGTGTGGTTGTATTTCCTACTGATTATGACCCCCAATCTTCGAAATGCAGTGTGTCCAGGCATCTCGAAATGAACATGTTGTGAATTTGGCTCTTTGTTATTTTGCTTTTATTTTTACTTAGACGGAACAATGTTGCGGGCTCCAGGCCTTTGATTCCCTCTTCCATACAATTAAAAAAAAAAAAAAAAAAGACAGATACGTTATGTTTTCTTTATTTCTGCCAATCACACAAGGTTTTATTTATCTTAGGAATGTCCTCCCTTTTTAGATGGGTAATTGGCGATAAAGTGCAAGACATTCAGTATGTCGTCCAATATTAACTGAATAGTCTGAAGGAAGCAGGTATAAGACATCATACCAAGGACATTTACAACTTGAACATCACCCTGCCATGTCAGTAACGTGATTAAAGAGAGTACCAATGTAAGTGGCATTCGTTTAAAGTGAAATTTCTAATAAACACTCATTTGTTTCCCAAAATCATTATACTTCTTTTTTCCGATAACTTTCATGAAGTAAGGCTTATGGGCTAGCCTAACTCCGTCAGCCAAGGAACACTGATGTGTTTATAGCCAGACGCCTTAATCTCAGATGGGATAGCAACAAACTGACCGTTTCCATGTCTTCATGTCGTCCACCATCAAGCTGCCTTCACTCCTACCCACAGCATCCTGATTCATACATCTTTTCAACCACCATTCATCCAGATTATTCTCTGATTCTCAGTCCTATCATCTTCCACCTCATATAGACAGTCCTTGTCGGACTCGTATTTCCCTTCTCCTCTCGTGGTCATATCGTCTGGGTAAACTTCCTATACATTCCACCGCATCCTAATCAAACACTGCAATGTTCCTTAACTTCTTCATTTGTCTTCCTGTTTATCTTTATACGTATTCCATACTTCTTCCATACAGTTTCTTCTCAGCTCAAGGGAGACCTCCCGTACCGTGACTATCTTTTTATTCAGCCTTTACTGATCGAAAATCTCTCCAGGTAGCAAGACTAACATTAAGCATATTTCATTGGACTGAAGTCACTGATGGAGATGCTCAGTACAGTATAGTGCTATAAACAGCGAGACTGCAAAACAATAGACTTCTGAACCGCCAACAGCAGTTAATTTGTCTGTATGTGTTAGCCCACTGAGTATCCGAATCATTACAGGTATTACATTCCCGAGGATGGTACGAGTTAGTTCTTGATTCAGTCTTTTAAAGCAGTTATATAAGGACTCTGATTTATGAATAAAGGCAACTAATCTTTATTAAAGTTTAGTTGCCGGAGTACTTTTTTTACATGTCTGGGATTTCAATGTATTACAGCGTGATTCCTGCACCTCTAACCCGGTTGTGAATTACATGCGAGTTTAGCAAAATCTAATTTGGTTTCCCTGGTTTTGATGCCACTAAAATAAACTGAATGGAACGTTACATGTAATATATATATATATATATATATATATATATATATATATATATATATATATATATATATATATATATATATATATATATATATATATATATATATATATATATATATATATATATATATATATATATATATATATATATATATATATATATATATATATATATATATATATATATATATATATATATATATATATATATATATATATATATATATATATATATATATATATATATATATATATATATATATATATATATATATGTGTGTGTGTGTGTATTGTAGACAATGAAGTATTGCGAATCCCACTGTCCCTTTAAACATATAACATTAGCAAAGTATATATACATATATATATATATATATATATATATATATAGAGAGAGAGAGAGAGAGAGAGAGAGAGAGAGAGAGAGCCTCTGTGGTACAGTGGTAGAGTGTGCGTTTCGTACACGAGTGGACCAGGGTTCGCGCCCCGCCAGGGTAATAAACTTTGGGAGTGTTCACCCGGCCACGTACTGCATTGGCGGACACCAGGGGTGCTGTGGTTGAACCAGTGTCGCTTACTGTAAAGTATGCTTGCACCCAGTCGGCTTGCCTGGGCCGATTACACTTGGTTCACAGACTACACACACATCCAAAGCCACTCCAACACTACAATTACACTAACAAGCACTTCTCACCCTACATACAATCTCTACTAGACAGCCTAAGCCACTTGGTAGAGATACATTGGCTGTATTGTCCCGACTTCATTCGGGATAGGCCGGTCCTGCAGTGGATACTCAAAATGGCTGATGATGATGATGATATATATACATATATATATATATATATATATATATATATATATATATATATAAGTAATCCCTCTAATATCCAAAATCCCAATATCCGAACATCCCCACTAACCGGACATAATCGTCCCGGGATCCAATATTCCCAAAATGGTCTAAAAACAGCCAAAAAATCGAAAAAAAAAAAAATTCACGCTCGTAATTTGAACTTGGCGCGCAGGGCGCGGGACAGCTTTGCTGTGGCGCATCATTCGTCCGATGTCCGTAGAGCGCTCCTGCATCCTCCCCACTTTCTGCCTGTCTCTCGTCGCAAGTGAACGCTTGTCGTTATGGCTGCCCATGTGCTCGCTTTTGTGGTGGTGCCTTACCTGCTGCAGGCACTCCTGCTGGTCTCATGCCTCTCCTTCATGTGTGTGATGATGGCACCGCCGCCTGAGAAGAGGAAGAGAGTGGTGTTGACTCTGGAGAAGAAGTGGGAGATATTGGAGAATGTAGATGCAGGGTTGTCTTCTTCCCGCGTCCTCCGCGAGTTCAACCTGGCCCAATCTACTTTGATATTAAGAGATCCCGAGACAAACTCATGCAGTACATGGCTGACTTCTCGTCAAGAAGCAAACGCAACGTGGAGAGAAAGGTGATGTTTACTCCCAAGTTTGCTGAAGTCGACCGCTCCACGTTGATTTGGTATCGACAGCAACGTGCTGCTGGTGTGATGGTACGTGGTATGGAGCTGAAGGCTGCTCCTGAGAAGTTCGCCAGGCTTCACGACGCCCTAGACTTCAAGGCATCTGAGTATTGGCTCTTCGCATTTAAGTTACAGCATGGCCTTACCAACTGTAAAGCTATGGGGAGGCTTTGGACGCTACCGAGCGTGGAGTTGACGAGTTTCGGCACAAGGTGAAAGGCTTGATCTACAGGGAGGGCCTCACTCTCGGTCAAGTCTACAACGCTGATGAAACTGGTTTATTCTATCGCTCTTTGCCAACAAACACTCTAGCCGAGGAGACGGAGAACGTGTACCTGGCCGCAAGCTCTCCAAGCAATGGATATCTGCTTTGTGTTGTGCTAATGCTAACGGCATGCACTGGCTTAAGCCCATTATTGTTGGCCGCGCAAAGCAACCTCGATGTCTTCGTGGGGTGATGGATGTCCTTCCTGTCGTCTGGTACCATTCTTTGAAGGCATGGTTTACAGCCCAGATCTTCAAAGACTGGTTCCACCGACATTTCGTCAAGGAGGTCATACATTACCAGATGGAGAAACTGGGAATCCCACATGACCAGGTAAAGGCCCTCTTTCTCCTCAACAATGCACCTGCCCACCCGTGCGACAAGGATTTGGTGGCTGAGAATGGCCGCATTACGTGCATGTTTCTCCCTCCTAATACGACTGCTCTCATCCAACCAATGGACCAAGGAGTGATCGTGGCAACGAAGAGGCTGTACTGAAGGAAGTTCCTGGACAAGGTGATGGTTGTTCTCGAGGACGAGGACGAGCACAGGGAGGGACGGGACAAGCGAGTCCAGTGGACTTTGGAAAACCTTTGCCGCTACATCAAGTCTGCAATCTACAACTGGGCCAGTGCATGGCAGGAAATCCCTGTCAAGACTCTAGAAAATGGTTGGTCTCGTCTGCTTCTTGGAACGGATGTGGAATACGATTTCCTAGGTTTTGATGTGGATGACTTCCATGCACATCTACGTACGCATGGCGATGATGTTGATGTGGACGACGTGCGTGAGTGGTTGGATGATGACGAGGGCGATCCTGGGTATCAGACCCTGTCTGATATCAAGATCGC
Organism: Coenobita brevimanus; assembly: GCF_032717465.1. Lineage (NCBI taxonomy): Eukaryota > Metazoa > Arthropoda > Malacostraca > Decapoda > Coenobitidae > Coenobita > Coenobita brevimanus. The sequence continues at coordinate 47,918,485 of NC_136993.1, read as the reverse complement.
ATCTTCAGTTGCAGGTGTCAGTACCCAGCTTGAAGATTCCGACGAGGAAGGCAATGATGATGCGGACTCCTCTCAGCATGACACAACTCCAGCCATCCCCAAGCTGAGCACACTCCGGGAACACCTAGAGTTCGTTCTGGACTACCTGGAACACCCGGACTGCGAAAGGGAGATGGGGCCCTTGGGACTTGTGGAGGAAGTGCGCGCTTTCAGGCAGCGCATCATTAATCGTCAGAATCGTCGTTCCTTGCATCAATCAACGATTGACAGTTTTTTCAGGCTCCTGACTCCCACTGTGCCCAGCCCTGGCTCCACTCTGTTGCCTCCCCAAGACAGGCCCTCATGCTCCGAGCCACAGCCCAGCACATCAGCCACAGTGGAGTCACCGCTCGACGTGAGTTTGCGTCTGTCTTCAGAGTCGTCTGCAGTGGGTACGCCATCACCACGACCCAGCGACGCACTCCCTAGGTCACTTGCCAGCTATACTCTCGGACTCTGACAGTGAATAGATGACAAGAACTTCACCAGACCACACGGGAATTTACAGTGTTGTGCAGTGAAAAACAGTGCATTGTGATAAGGATTTACAGTTGTGAGTGAAAAGACAAACAATTTTTGGACTAAATTTAACGTAAATAGACTTGTGTGTTTTTGCTTTAGAAAATGGTTATAAGAGTGGAAAGACAAAGTGCAGAGTGCAACATTTATTAAGTTACAGTGGAGCATAAGTTAGACAAGAGTGCGCACTGCGAAAAGAATGGACTTCTGAGTGCAAATGACTAAGTTCAGTGCAAGACTTCATGAACATTGTACTGCAAGTGCTTTAGGAAATCCTTCTTACTGTCAGAGTCTGAGAGGAGGCGATTATTCATCGAATTGGCCATGGACTTGCTGTAAGTAGGCAGAATGTGTCATACCGTACTCTATTGGATTTTCCATACTATACTTACCTCAAACACCTCATTTCACTCTTTTATGTCCCTTATTGATGTGAATATGCTGTGTCTTAGGTGCTATGCATGTGCAGTAGGGAGGAGTTTTTCTGAGTTAGGCTAGGTTACGGTCCATAACTACCAGTCCAGGAGCCAGGGACTTGTAAGTACCCAGAATGTTGAATATTGTATGAACCTACCTCAAAAACCTCATTTTATGCTTCTTTTGCATTTATTTCAGTCTTTTATGTCCCTTATTGGTGTGATTTGGGTCTTAAATAGGTGCTATGCATGTCCAGAGGGAGTTGTATATGTGTTTTTCTGAGTTAGGGTCCATAAGTACAAGTCCAGAAGCTGGGGCCCAATATCCGGACAGGACCACTATCTGGACCTGCCTATGGCTCTATTACTTCGGATATTGGAGGGATTACTTATGTATTGTAGACAGTGAAGTATTGCGAATCTCACTGTCCCTTTAAACGTATAACATTAGCAAAGTTGCTTTGAAAAAGAAAAAAATGGGAGCTTTAACAGCTCACAAACAGTCTTGTAGCATAGCAGCAATTTGAAGCACTACACTTTGTTACATCAGAGTATTTTAAGCTGTCTAACACTGGGTATTTCCTTAAGGCCCATTGATGCTGCAGGGACTTGGAAGAAGTAACGAAAAGTGGTACCTCAACGCAATGAATGATTAATCTTTCGGTGAATCCAGATTTCTTGTATATTGCTGAGGTGGTCAGTTACCTTTATACCTTGGGATATAGAGTCGTTAGTTCTCAGATATTTCATTATTGCCATTTTGCCATTTTAATTCCAAGAGTGGCAAATGCTATCAGGAATAAAATTAACTAAATGCTTGGAAAGAAAATTTATTTTAGCTTTAACCATACAGGACTATTACAAATAAATCTTCTAAATACATAGAGTAAAAATCTTTGGTAAGGATAGCATACAAAACAAGGAAAATTTTATTTATATGAACAGGGATCAGTTCTACCTTCTAACCCTGTAGTTCAATGATGGGAACCGTATATTTTTCCCATCTAACATCAAACCATATTGTCAGGTATAGGTAAAACTGCAGCAGGAATTATAACAAAAACAAAATATTATGAAGATTAATTTGTGTGGTAGGGAATAATCTGTTATTTTATTCCAGCAAAAGCTAAATAATTTTTTTCGGATTAGGCAACCCCTTCATAATGTATACAAACGGTTATTTCACTACTACTCGGTTATCATCAAAGTCCTCCTGGCAAAAAAGCCATATAGTTAACTAAGATATATTAACCATGAGTTTACATATCGTTAAGTAAGCTTTCACTATTTTATGGCTGCATGTGGAACATATACAGAGAGGCCAGACAAGTTCTGTCAGAATTACGTGCAGAATTTCACAAGGCTGGATCCAGCACTTGGAAATGGGGTGTTGTATGGTTCCTAGAATTACCATTTAATGCATTTTAGTAATAAAAAAAAAAAATGAAAATGGCCTTTTCTTTTACTTGTTTTAACCTGCCGACTCCATGTATATATATGTCCACATGTTTTGTCACTGTGACTCCCGTTGATGTACATAAACGCGTAGCGATTGCAAGGTCCCTAATTTGCATAATTTTCCTATTTTGCGTAATGTTTTTTGGTATGTATACACGGGACACCTTCCTCTACAAGATGCCAGACATGGTCAATGCCTTACCCTGCATGACCTCTCATCCACCGCATGCTATTGTCTCACCAATTTACCTGTTACCAGTGACCTGGCCAGTAAAGACATGTCCTGCCACTGTACAAAATTCATGGCCACAGTGATTTCCCAATCGATGATAATGTGGAGGACAAAGTTTACCTAGCATTAGAGAAAGAAACAATAAGAAAAGATGATCACGTAATGTTGCCAAAAATGGTCAGGTATGTTGATGTGTTTGGTGAGTGAAACAATGCTTATATTGCCTATATTACTGTGTGAAAATCAATATACTCTTGTACAACCTATAAATTCGTACCAAATAAATAAATAAATTTGTGTATATATACGCAACAACTTATCTTGCTCTCGTGTTCCTGAACTCGACTCTTCTGAATTCTCTACACTCTGGCTTCGGCTTTCCTGTCATATTCTGACTAAATATATCTGTGCTGTTTACTTGTCTCCTAATTCTACTGACTATCAAAAGTTCTTTGACTATCTTACTTCTACGATGGAACACATTCTATCCATTTCTCCTTTCTCTGAAATCTCCATTCTTGGAGATTTCAATGTTCTCCACCACCTTTGGCTCTCCTCTCCTTTCACTGATCCACCTGGTGAACAAGCCTACACCTTTTCTATCTTTAATGACCTAGAGCAGCTTGTACAGCACCCTACCCGTATCGCTGACCACCTTGGAGAGAGCTCCAACATGCTTGATTTCTTCCTTACAACTAATCCTTCTGCTTACACTGTTAATCTTTTCTCTCCGTTGGGCTCCTCCGATCACAACCTTATCACCTTAACCTGTCCTATCGCTCCGGTACGGCCTTTGGACCCTCCAAAAAAAAGGTCGTCTCTGGCACTTTGGAGCTGCGGATTGGGAGGCCCTCAGGCAGTACTTCTTTGATTTTCCCTGGAATGATTATTGCTTCCATGGCCGGGAGCCAGCTGGGTATGCCTTGTGCATTATGGAGGTTATTCTCTCAGACATGGAAGCATACATTCCTTTCTCAGATCCTTTGACTAATGCACGAAAGCCTTGGTTTAATCACGCTTGTTCTAATGCTGTCCGCAACAAGGAGAGGGCCTATAAAAGGTACCGGAGCCAACCCACCCCAGAATCACATCTTTTATACATTTCTGCCCGGAATCGTGCTAAGTCTGTTCTTCGCTCTACTAAAAATAATTTCATCTGTACAAAATACTCTCAACTCTCTAACTCGAACTCTTCCCGCTCCTTCTGGCACCTTGCCAAAAACCTTTCTAACAACCTTACCTCCTCATCCTTCCCTCCTCTTTTATACTCTGATGGCTCTGTAGCTATTTCTTTTACTGATAAAGCAGATCTCTTCGCTCAGACTTTCACGTCCAACTCCACCTTAGACGATTCCGGTGCTGTTCCTCCCTCACTTCTCCCCTCTGACTTCCTCATGGCTAATATTAAAATTTCTTCAGCTGATGTATTTTCTGCCATTGCTGGCCTCAGTACTAATAAGGCATATGGACCTGATGGAGTCCCTCCTGTTGTTCTCAAGAACTGTGCTTCTGTGCTTACACCCTGCCTAGGCAAACTCTTTCGCCTTTGTCTGTCAACTTGTACCTTTCCTTCTTGCTGGAAATTTGCTCTCATTTAGCCACTCCCGAAGAAGGGTGACCATTCCCAACCCTCTAACTATCGTCCAATTGCTTTAACATCCTGTATCTCAAAAGTTTTCAAGTCAATTCTTAATAGAAACATTTTAAAGCTTTTTTCCTATCACAACCTTCTTTCTGATCGTCAGTATGGGTTCCGTCAGGGACGCTCCATAGGCGATCTTCTCACCTACATTTCAGACTCCTGGTCATCCTCCTTTCGGGACTTTGGCGAAAGCTTTGCCATTGCACTTGACATCTCAAAGGCTTTCGATCGAGTCTGGCATAAATCTTTAATTTCCAAATTGCCCTCTTACGGTTTCTATCCTTCTATCTGTGCCTTCATCTCTAGCTTCCTTTCTGGTCGTTCTATAGCCGCTGTTGTAGACGGCTATCATTCTTCTCCTAGATCTATTAACAGTGGTGTTCCTCAGGGCTCTGTCCTATCACCAACTCTCTTCCTTTTATTCATCAATGACCTTCTAAGCTGTTCATCTAACCCTATCCACTCATACGCTGATGACTCCACCCTTCTCCTTTCCATTCGATTCCCACAACGTCCATCTCAGCAGTTACTTCAACAGGCAAGGGATGAGGCTATGTCACACCTAATGTCTGACTTGGCTCGTATCTCTGACTGGTGTAAAAATAATCTGGTTGATTTTAATGCATCAAAGACTCAGTTTTTGCACCTATCAACCCGACAAAATCTTCCACAGATATACCCACTTATGTTTAATGATACTCAACTTAATCCTGCATCATCGTTGAACATGCTTGGGGTTTCATTTGCTCGGGACTTGTCTTGGAAAGATCATATTACATCTCTTGTACAATCTCCTTCCAAGCGATTGGGTGTGCTAAGCCGACTCCGTTCCTTCTTTACCCCTGCACGATTGTTGACTCTATACAGGGATTTTATCCGCCCCTGTGTGGAGTACAACTCTCATGTATGGGGAGGCTCCCCACATACACCTCTTCTCAATAGGGTGGAGTCAAAGGCTTTTCGTCTCATTAACTCTCCCCCTCTTACTGACTCCCTTCAACCTCTGTCTCTTCGCCACAGTGTTGCATCTTTATCTCTTTTCTATCGCTACTTCATTGGTCACTGTTCCTCTGAACTCTCTGCATGCATTCCTCCACTTCTACGACGGGCGCATAGCACCCGTCTAGCAGCAAACTCTCACCCTTTTTCTGTCCAACTCTCTAATGCAAGAGTCAACTGTTACTCCCAGTCCTTCATTTATGCAACAGGTCATCTCTGGAACTGTCTCCCTCTGTCTGTATTTCCTGCTTCCTATGATCTCCAGTCTTTCAAACGCAGTGTGTCCAGGCTTCTCGAAATGAATGGATCTTGAATTTGGCTCTCTCTTGTATTTGTTTTTCTCTTGAAGGGAACAGTATTGCGGGCTCATTGCCTTTGGTTCCTTCTTCCTCACATAAAAAAAAAGTTACCCTCCCATAGAACTCGTTTTCTTTGGAGCTAGTCTGAAAAAAAATCCAGTAAGGTAAGGGGTACTGCCCCCTGTATTCAGTTTTTTAAATCTCAGATGAGTGATTCTCTATGAGTTTTTGATGTTTCTCATCAAAAGTGGAGGTTTGAGCCAAACATTTTATTCCAAAATTGGTCAGGACTGGGGGGGGGGGGCTGTGGTGGAAAATCGTTCGGGACAGGGCGGGATGGCTTATCAATAACATGGACAAATGCAGGTGGATTTAAATATGCTGAGAAGAGATGCATAATTATGAAGTGTGGCTGCAGAGGAAGGATGAGGTTTCACATGAGAGGTATAAGGAAAAGTGGAATAGGGCGGGAAGGGCTGTGCGTGATGCTAAAGTGGCAGCAGATGAGAGGTGGAGTAGGCTGTTAACTGAGAATTTTCAACAGAATAAGAAAATGTTCTTGAAGGAGGTGAAAATGGTGCGAGAGTGAGATTTTAGGAAGGAAGAGCAAGTAAAAGCAAAGGATGGAAGGATGTTAACTGAGATGGTTGCAGAAAGGAAGAGATGGGCAGAGTATTTTGAAAGACTGTTAAATGTAAAGAAGGAGAGAGATTCTCGAAGATGAAAGGGTGCAAGGAATAAATGTGTTGGGAGATTGAATAATTTTTGATAACGTTGTAGGAAGTGCAGGAGTCAGTAAAGGTGATGAAAGCAGGAAAAGCTGCAGGTATGGATAGGTGTGCTGCAGAATGCCTGAAAGCTGGTGGACTGACTATTGTTGAGTGGTTGGTTTGATTGCTGAATGTATTTTGTAAGCAGTACGGTGCTGATCGACTAGACAAGTGCTTGCGTGGTTCCACTGTATAAAGGTATGGGTGATATGTATGAATGTATTAGCTTTAGGGGTATAAGTCTATTGAGTGTTATAGGTAAGGTGTATGGAAGAATGTTACTTAAGAGAGTTAGAGAGGGTACAGAGGGAATGACTGGTGATGAGCAGTGTGGCTCTAGGAGAGTGAAGGGATGCTTGGATCAGATGTTTCCTGTGAGTCAAGTGTGCGAAAAGTATTTAGCAAAAGGTAAGGAAGAGTTTGGGGCATTCATGGATTTAGAGAAAGTGTATGATAGAATTGATAGGGAGGCATTATCGACTGTTCTGAGACTCTATGGACTTCATGGTATGTTGTTGAAAGCAGTGAAAATTTTTATGTAAATAGTAGAGCGTGTGCAAGAGTAGGAATTACTGTGAGTAGCTAGTTTCCCGTGAGAGTGGGGCTGCGGTAGGGATGTGTGATGTCACTTTGGTTGTTTAATGTTCATATGGATGGTGTTGTAAGGGAGGTGAATGCAAGAGTGTTAGGTGGAGGGTTTGAGTCTGCTGAATGCTGATAGTAGAGTGGAATCTGAATCAGCTGCTGTTTGCATATGATACTGCACAGACAGAAGGTACAGAGTCTGGAAGGGTGTGTGAAAGGTGGAAGTTGAGAATAAATGAGAATAAGAGTAAAGTGTTGAAATGTACATGGTTGGTAGAGGGCAGGAGGATGAATATAGGTTTGAATAGTGAGTTGTTTGAGGAGGTAGAGTGTTTTAAGTATTTAGAGTCAAATGTTGCTGTGGATGGAAGAACAGATGAAGAAGTGAAGTTTAGAATGAATGAAGTAGGAAAGGTGCTGGGAGGAATGAAAAGTGTTTAGATGTCGTTCGCTAAGAATGGATGTAAAGAGAAGGCTGTATGAGGGTGTTGTGGTACCATCTACAATATATGGGGCTGAATCATTGAATATGGGTGTAGCAGAGAGGAGAAGTTTGAATGTAATGGAGACGAGATGTCTGAGGAGTATGTGTGTAGTGACATGTATGGATTGAGTGAGAAATGATAAAGTGTGAAGGAGAACTGGAGTTGATCGGGAGACGGCTGATCAAGTTGAGCAGAGGGTGTTGCGACGGTTTGGGTACATGGAGAGAATGGATGAAGAGCAATTAGTGAAAAAGATATCTGGGTTGGATGTGAGAGGTGTAAGGATGAAAGGAAGACAATGGATAGGATGGAAGGACAGAGAAGAGAGCGTTAGATGCGAGAGGGATGTCTGTTGAGCAAGAAAGAATGGCTACACATGATAAGAATGGTTGGAGAGATATTGTGAATGAATAAATGGTGACGTGGCCCTGAGGGGATAAAATCCCTCATTAGGTCTGATCAGCCTTCAACCAGGTCAGGTGCCGGTAAGAGGATGGCTCTATTATGATGTGACAGTGGTAAGCCAGTTCTGCTGTCAGGTCCTGCTGCAGATGTCGCTGATTGCATTGCTCAGTTGACCCTCGGGTGGTGTGTTGTGATAAGGATCTGTCCATTCTCCCCTTGGGGCTAAGTTACGAATAAATGTGTGTGTGTGTGTGTGGATGAGAAAATGGGAGTGTGTTGTCCTGTCTTGGCTACCTCCATTTCCTTGGGGGAAGCTGCCTAGGTATATAGACAGAATAGATAATTTGGTATATCATTTTCCACTCTTCTTCTAAGTAATTAAATGTTCAAGTCGGTGCCTGCTTCAAGAATTATATATTGTCAAAATGCTGAAACTTATTGATATCCTTGAGTTCTCAGTGCTAATACGGTAATGTGAACTTTAAGCATTTGGAGATTTCAATTGAATGACCATTTGAATTAAAGTATTTTATGACTTCATCATACCTCAAATGCCGATGATTGTCACATATACTTCACAATTTATACAAGAAAATTTAGGAAATCTCATCTGGACATATTTGTGGAAAGTAGTGAGGAACTATTTTGGAGTACTGGTGAAGCTAGATGGATCGGGAATCATAGAACAAGTGTATCTGCACGTTGCCAGAATTTAATGTTCTTGACACTGTTTCTGTTTCCTTGTATAGAGATGGCTCGGCAACAGAAGTAATAGCATCTAAAAATTTTTCTCCTTTAACTGGTTGTGATTCAGAGTCTAATACAGGTGATAAACGACACTTTTCGATAGCCTAGGGGTTCTTGCAAAGCCTTTTTTTTTTTTATGCTAGGAAGAAGGAACCAAGGCCACGAGCCCACAAAAACTGTTCCTTCCAAGAGAACAAAATACAAGAGAGGGCCAAGCTCAAGATCCGATCATGCCGAGATGCCTGGACACACTGCGTTTGAAAGACTGGAGATCATAGGAAGCAGGAAATACGGACAGAGGGAGACAGTTCCAGAGTTGACCTGTTGCATAAATGAAGGACTTGGAGTAACGGTCAACTCTTGCATTAGAGAGTTGAAAAGAAAAAGGATGAGAGTTTGCTGCTTGACGGGTGCTACGTGCCTGTCGTAGAGGTGGGGAAATGCATGCAGACAGTTCAGAGGAGCAGTGACCATTCAAGCGACGATAGAAAAGAGATAAAGATGCAACAGTGTGGCGAAGAGACAGAGGTTGAAGGGAGCCAGTAGGAGGAGGAGAGTTAATGAGACGAAAAGCCTTTGACTCCACCCTATTGAGAAGAGCTATAGGTGGAGAACCTCTCCACACATGCGAGTTGTACTCCACAATGGGGCGGATAAAATCCGTGTATAGATGTTTGTAATATTTGGATTCCACGGATCCGTTCTCCTGCCATCGCCTGATCCAGCGGTACACGGTGGATACACTTGCGCTAGGCTGCTGGGAGATGGACCTGGCTGAAACGCCTCCCAGCCAGAGTCACACCATCTTGGCTCACTCGGTAACCTCCACTGGGCTGTTTGACAATCTGCGATTCATTGTGTTTCTTGCACCACTGTTGACCAAAATTATGTTAGAGGTGTTTCCAAAGAGTTAACTCGAAGTTCAAAACATAGACAATACGAGTAAATAAGAGGACATTGACTTCTATCTGCCCCTTTAGTTATAAAAGATTAATATCCCAGCGTTTTCAGGCCAAAGCCTGTTCAGCAACCACAATAGAACTGCCTGATAGTTTGGAGTGTAGTTGTTTCTCATAACTCTGCTAACTAAAACTGTATTGTTTATTGGTGTGATGAGATAAGGTGTATGAATCATGCGTTATAGTTTTATAATTATATCAATGTTATCTTGACGTTATTTAATAGTAATTGCCCTTTTCATACCCACCCATGAACGTACTTTTTTTTTTTTTTTGCTTCAACTAAACGGCTTTATTCAGCTTGGAAGAGACGTCTTGCACTGAAGGGCTCAATGATGACTATGTATCACTACTGTAGTTCGTTTCTTTCAGTGTAAGTTCAATTATATTTTGAGGGATTTGAGTGTAAAGTGGAGGGACTGTAAGAAAATGTTCTGGAGAGAAGTGAAAAGAGTAAGACAGGGTGGAAGTGAAGTTAGCAGGGGAGTGAAATATAAAAATGGTAGATTACTAGTGGAGAAGGGAGAAAAAGTGAACAGATGGAGAGAACACTTTAAGGAATTGTTGAACGTAGAGGATGGAAGTAATGTGAGTATAAGTGGCTGGGGAATGGCTGGGAGAAGGAGGGAGGTGAGAAGACAGGAAGAAATCAGTAGGATAGAAGTTGTGGAAGCAATGAAGAAAGTTAAATCGGGGAAAGCCCCAGGAATTGATGGAATGTGTGGTGAAATGCTGAAGCAAGAGGGAGAGATAGTAGTAGAATGGATGTGGAAGATGTGCAGATTGGCCTGGGAGGAAGGTAGAGTCCCGGAGGATTGGAAGTCAGGTATAATTATTCCCTTGTACAAAGGAAAAGGGGAAAAAGAAGTGTGTGGTAATCATAGGGGCATTTGTCTTCTTAGTATAATAGGAAAAGTGTATGGTAGGATACTTATAGACAGAGTTAGAGAAAGAACAGAGAAATTAGTTGGAGAAGAACAGGGAGGATTTAGGAAAGGAAGAGGTTGTGTAGATCAGATATTCATTCTTAGATCTTTAGTGGAAAAGTTTCTAGAGAAGGGAAAAAAGTTGTATGCAGCTTTCATGGATTTGGAGAAAGCATATGACAGGGTGGATTGACAAGGATTGTGGAAAGTATTAAGAATATATGGAGTAGATGGGAAGTTGTTGAATGCTGTGAAGAGTATGTACGATGGTGCGAAAGCTGCAGTGCGTGTGGATGGTGAACTAAGTGAATTTTTCTCTTTGAAAGTTGGTTTGAAACAGGGATGTGTCATGTCTCCATGGTTGTTCAATCTGTACATGGATGGGGTAATAAAAGAGGTACAAGGTAGGGTAGTGGATGTTGGAGTGGCCCTGGTGAGAGAGGATAGTGTTTGGAAACTCCCTGTACCGTTGTTTGCAGATGATACTGTGTTGTTGAGTGAAGACGAAGGGGAGCTGCAAGGCTTGGTGGATGAGTTTGAGAGAGTGTGTATGAAACGGAATCTAAAGGTGAATGTAGGGAAGAGTAAAATGATGGTCTTTGAGAGAGGTGAAGTTAGTGAATGTACAGCGAGGTTGGATGGTGAGGAATTGGAAAATGTGAGTACGTTTAAGTACTTGGGTAGTGTGATGAGTAAGGATGGAGGTTTGGAGGGTGAAGTGCTTGAAAGGGTACATCAGGGAAGAAAGGTTGCTGGTTCTTTGAAAGCAGTGATAAGAAACAGGGAAGTGAGCATGGAAGTGAAAAAGTTACTACATGACAGTATTGTGATACCAACTCTAACGTACGGAAGTGAAGCTTGGACATTGTTGGAAGGACACAAGTCAAGAGTGAGAGCGGTGGAAATGAGTTATTTAAGAGGAGCCTGTGGAGTCACGTGGAGAGACAGGCTGACGAATGAAGATATAAAGGAGCGTTGTGGTGTGGATGTGGATGTGATAGGAAGCGGTATGAGAAACACAATGAGGTGGTTTGGCCATGTGGAGAGGATGGAGGGTGAAAGACTGACGAAGAGAGTGTATGTGAGTGAAGTGGAGGGGGGAAGAGGGAGGGGGAGGTCGAGGATGAGATGGATGGATGGGGTGGAGAGGTATTTGAGAGAGGGGGGTGTGAGTTGGGAGCAGGGCAGTGAAATGGCAGAGGACAGGGCGACTTGGAGGCGATTTGTTTGTGGCCACCCCAAACGGGATTGAGGGGTCTGGCAATAGATAGACAGATAGATAGATAGATGACAGGACAAAGTAAGTAAGTGGAATCTAAGGGGAAAATGCGTCCATTCTTTAAAGCACAACCTACCGTGTATTTAATGTTTGAACCAGAGTCGTGCAACACTGTATATAAGAAATGTTCGTGACTGCTTTATGCTCGACAAAAAATAAAAAAAGGAAATCTAACTTATCAGCACTATGTAATTTGGTAAAATGAACTAAGATTCCGAAGACAGTTCTCTCGGTTCCAATATATTATGTTATTTTGTTTCAGCTGTTATTGCTAAGTACCACACAGTGAAATGGCGCACGATTATTCCATTAGCAATTACCACTGGAATCACTTCAAGATGACAAGCTCTGATCCATTCATTCCAACATCCATCGTGTTCAAGTTATGGAGAAATGTTTTGTGATAGTCTAATCAGGGAACGTATCAACCATTGCCTCACCCACCCCAGTCAACCATTGCTGCCCAACTTCACATGGTGTATTACCACAACCATGTCCGATCCAGTTTCCAGTCCACCCCATCAACGCTTCATTCGTACCACTACACACCACTGTCCAAGTACATAACGTCAACACTTCATCACCTACCTCACCTTTTAGTTTAACGTGATGACTAAAAAATACTGCCTCAAGTACTACGTGATTATCTACAACGCTCATATCCACAGGGTATCCCAACACTGTCGTAGCCAGCCATCTGCCGCCAAAGCATTCAATTCTATTCTATTGTTTCCTCCCACCCCATCCAGTCCTTAAAGACCTGAATCAATATCTTTATCTCAACTATTGCTCAAAAGATGTAATTTGGCACATACCTGAAAGAGTCTTCATCGACCTGACCACAATCTCAGGTCATCCGGATCCCTCCTGTCCCCCCACGCCCCCTATCTCCGTTCTGATGTGGTAATAATCAGAATAATAGCTGCCTTGATAACTAGCCTTTTAGACTCACAGAAGAAACTTTTCCTATCATATTACGCACCTACCATGATTGAAGCCCATCCTGTCCACACATCTTTACAAACCCCAACTTAGCCCAGAAAAAAAAATCGTTAACAAATTTAAAAGTGTACTATATGAATGCAGTTCAGTACTGGCATCAGTCTTAACAGCCTTAAAGTGTCACATAAGGTCACATAAGATGCCATATCACTTTGATGACAGGGAGGATTTTTTTGTCATACGCCTTTATAAGTATATCCTATTTACATAGATCCCTTTCCACTAAATGAACTTACAGTGACATGAGAACCTACTGTAAACTGGCTGGACTGATCTTGAACTTATGTGCTTGGGTGTGATCATGGATGAATGTAACTTGTCCACCATGAATATATCTAACCTGACCTTAATAAATTTTAGCAATTAGAAAGGAGCTTGCGTGATCTGACTTGGGCCTAAATTGGCTTAACTGTACCTGAAATGGTCTGAACGAATATGGACGGCCCAAGTAAGCCTGGGTGAATGAGAAAATCAAGAATGGACCTTAAAGATACGTAGCACCCGACAGGCAGCAAACTCTGACCCCTTCTCCTAACTCTCTACTGAAAGAGCTGACTGATACCCCCAGTCCTTCATGTAGGCAACAGGTCAGCTTTTGAACTGTCTTCCTGTATCTCTATTTCCTTCTACCTATGATCTCCGTTCTCTTAAACACAATATGTCCAGAGATCTCAGGATAAACGGATCCAGAATTTGACAACTTAGTTTTTTTTCCCCTCTCCCAGTCAGCAATCTGGACGCTTTAATCTTTGGTTCCTTCTTTTTTGCATGTAAAATTTATATGTCTATCTATATACCTAGGCTGCTTCCCCCAATGAAAGGGAGGTAGCCATGACAGGACGACACACTCCCCATTTACTCATCCATTCAAACGGGGTGAGGGAACTATGGACCCCCTCCTCTGTTGTTTTAGTTCCTAAAAAGAGACAGGCGTGTAAAATAATGGGTCTAATTGAACCTGACTCAGTAAGTATACCTGAGTCATTAATCTGACCAGAAAATACTTGATTAAGCAATCTTAAATGGATGTGATGAGCGTAATTGAACTTGGAGCGGAATTAATAAAACTGGATGGGCCTAACAGTTTTTCAATGAGCATTGCTAATCCAGAAAGTTTTTGAATTGGTCTGTTTGAGCAACTGTGGATGAGAAGGTAGTGAGTAAACAATAATCGTCGTTACAGTTAGCCACAACTGGTCGTTAACTTAGGGGTCTCTGAAGCTGAATAAATTAATTTTCCAGTTGAATGAATGATATTTATAAAAGTGTTCTGGTAATGTATTAGTGGTGATTGCTTCTGTTACCTTCATGAAAGAGGTCGTTCATATTCCAGACAAACTGTTCCGCAGTGGCAAGGGTTAAATACAAGAAGTATTAACACAATAAATGATTAGTGGAGACTGTTGCATATCTCTTCATAATAAACTCTCAACAACATCGCAGATGTCCTGGTGTTTAGATAGTTAACGGAAATAGTTTTTAACATTTCCACAACTTGAGGTCAACACTAAGCTGAGCTAAAACATTTGACAGGAGAATAAATAAAAAATCCTTGTTCCAAACAAATTCATTTAAGTGACATCTTCACCAAAATTGAGAATATAAGCAGTTTTGTATTTCACCAAAGAAAATTCGTAACGCCGCTCCATTAGCTATTTATTTGTGTAATATACCTTGACATTAACTTTTTTTTTCTATTTTTTCTAAATATCAGTTTTGGGCGTCTGAGTAAATACAAGGTATTATTAACCCCTACAACGTAAGAATGTCATGATATTTCAGTTCTTACCTGCTGTTTATTTTTTCTTCAAAATAGGAGAGATGTTACAGACTGGAGACGTAAGTTAGAGTATTCGTTAACTCATTGACTACCTTAGGGTTATTTTAACCTCTAATATTGTCTCTTGGTAGCAAGACTAAATTGCAAAAACACTCACGTTACCTAAGTGGTATTCTGTAATATGAAAAAAAAAAGAAAAAGAAAGAGTTATTAATAATTTGAAGCCAGCGATAATATCATGACGTACGAATATGCATTATAACGAGTAATTATAAAGTGGATCACAACATCAATCAAGTCGTCATTCGAGCCTGCAAAATTGTTAGAAGCGCAGTTTTGTGAGGATCGTTTGATTTGTTGGAAGGCATACATGGTTATGTGTGGCCGACTTTAACGACGCTCTGTTGTTACTCGTACTTTTGTGTTTTCTTGTTGGTGTTTCTGAGGGAGAGTTAAGATGATAATATTCATTTCATTTATTTGAACATTTATCTGATATGGATTTAACCCTGCCCCCTCCCCCCGTCCACTGGTCTCTGTAATACAAGGACAAAATTAGGTTTTAACACCGGTACAAGACTAACAGAACATCTAAATAATACTGGACATTATCGAGGGCTTTGTATGACCCCTCATGTTAGAAAAGTATCTATTGTACTTAATATGCTACTCTTAGGACGATCTTTAATGTCTCGATCATAAGTTGCGACATTTCCTAAGACATATCTGGCAATAACAATAAAACACAAAAAATAATTCTTGAGATTAAAAGGGCCTCACTTTGCGGGCCTCACTTTGCTTTAAAAAAATGATTTAAAAAAAAAAAAAGATGTTACGAAACCTCTATGCCTACGGGAGTTCGACGAAAAGTTGAGTAAGAAAGTACAATTTGCTGTCGTTGCTGTGGCACATAAATTCAATCCTTAGTTTTCTCTTATTTATACACGTCTCTATTAAACAACCTCAGTATATACTTCCATCTATCTGCCTATCTACAGCCAGACACCGTAATCCCAGAAGGGGTTCCTACGGACAAAATCTTCCATATCTCTCTCCATCTCGTCCCTTCACCTCATCTCCAGCCTCCCTTCTCCCTCTCTCTTTCCTCCTCACTCAGATACACTCTCCTAGCCAACTTTTCTCTGCAGTCACACAGCATAGTCGAAATGTCTCAGGGTGATTCAGGCACGATAAGCATGGAAACCAAAACGCTCCCGAATTAGCTCTTTTTCTGTCTCTTCACGAAACTCCACACTCTGTTCTCCGATTACTCATTTCTGCTCCTCTGGTTCCTGACTTGTGTCCTTCCAGCAAACTTCAGTCTTAACATCAGTATGTTAATGAGGTAATTGCAGTAAAGTCGTTCAAGATTTTGTTTATTTCAGTCGTGAATCCTTCCCTATTCCTTGTCACCGCTTTCGCTGTACTTGCAGTCACTCCTTCACTTTTGTACCTTTTGTCGCTCTTCATCCTTCAAACCGCCACTTTTGCTCATCACACTATTTAGATACATGAAGGGAATCACGGTCTCTAGTTCA